>NC_089494.1:12640176-12955801 GCF_036850765.1 Saccopteryx bilineata | reverse complement strand
GGGTCCAATTCCCAGTCAGGGTACACAGGAGAAGTGGCCATCTGCTTCTTTTTCCCTCCCTCTTCCCCTTCCTATCGCTGCAGTTCTAGATTTGCCTGGAGCATATCAGCATAAGTTGCTAAAATAGCTCCGTGTTCAGGCATTGGCCCCAGATGGGGTTGCCAGGTAGATTCCGGTCGGGGTGCATGTGGGAGTCCGCCTCACTATCTCCCCTCCTTTCACCTAAAAAAAAAAAAAAAAAAATATATATATATATATATATATATATATATATATATATATATATATATATATGTGTTCTCTGTTTCTGACTGTAGCACAGGGCCTACTTCCTGCTTAATATTTACTTGCCTCCCTAAATTCAGTATCAGGGACTGCGTGCTTGCTGTACCATCACTGCACACACCCAAAACAGTTCACAAGTCATAGTCATCAAGGGCTTCATGGTTCTACTAATTTGTTTGAAACAGAAATTGAGATGAAAGGCAATGAAGCCTGATCAGGCGGTGGTGCACTGGATAGAGCGTAGGACTGGGATGCAGAAGACCCAGGTTTGAGACCCCAAGGTCACCAGCTTGAACGCAGGCTCATATGGTTTGAGCAAAGCTCACCAGCTTGGACCCAAGGTCACTGGCTTGAGCAAGGGGTCACTCGGTCTGCTGCAGCCCCATGGTCAAGGCACATATAAGAAAGCAATCAATGAACAACTAACTAAAGTGTCGCAACGAAAAACTAGTAATTGATGCTTCTCATCTCTCTTCATTCCTGTCTATCTGTCCCTATCTATCCCTCTCTCTGACTTTCTGTCACTATAAAACAATAACAAAAAAAGGCAATAGATAATTCCTGATTATCAAGTATAACACTCTTAACTTTTAAAGTATTTACAATGATGCCCTGTTTTATTTTACATAAAGGCCTATTACTTGGCTTTTGACCTATCCATAAGAAGATGCCAAGGTATTATACCAGGGGTCCCCAAACTACAGCCCGCTGAGGCCATTTATCTGGCCCCGCTGCACTTCCGGAAGGGGCACCTCTTTCATTGGTGGTCAGTGAGAGGAGCATAGTTCCCATTGAAATACTGGTCAGTTTGTTGACTTAAACTTACTTGTTCTTTATTTTAAATATTGTATTTGTTCCCATTTTGTTTTTTTACTTTAAAATAAGATAGGCGCAGTGTGCATAGGGATTTGTTCATAGTTTTTTTTATAGTCTGGCCCTCCAACGGTCTGAGGGACAGTGAACTGGCCCCCTGTGTAAAAAGTTTGGGGACCCCTGTATTATACTGTCAGTCAAACAGAGAAACTAGAGCCCATATGAGAAAGATCATCTTGATCAGACCCTTCCTGTAAAAGTAGTCAGTAAAAATACTGCACTGCCACTGGGCCCACTGTCTTCTAAGACAGCATTTTGAAAACAGAGAAAGTACAAAGTAAATTCTTAAGCAACAAATTTGTGCTTTTCCAGAATACAAACATCTGAGTTCTTCCAGAATATAGCTATTTTCAAACTTCTCTAAAGTGTAATCTAGAACATTATAAAAAAGTTTTTTGGACCTAAAACCATCAAAATCTATAGAAAAAAAATGTCAAATTCCATCATCTCCATGTTCTCATCCCATTTCCGACTTCCAAGGACACACAAATCCCTGGTAGCTTCAGCAAATAGCTTGTATTATTTCTCACAACTCTACTGCTTGCCATCTATTCCCTTTGGTAACTAACAGTCATAATGACCAATCTGACACACTCCTTAGAGATGCCTTAGTTTTCATCTCCGTACCAAGATTCCCCTCCACCCATATTAATATATGCAAACTCTGAACCTCCTCATTAGAAAACATGGAACATTTCTGGCACCAAAGATCTTTTTCCTCCCACCTTTCCCCCCTTTGTTCCACTTTAACAAACCTGCTCTTCACATCACTGGGACTTCAGATCTACTGATCCCTAATTCCTATTACTTCTATTTCCTGAAACTTTATGATTCACTTGCCTACTTATTAAAACAGCCCATGATCAACCATTTCAATAATGCTACTAAGGATCTTAGAATTCTCCCCCACACTCAAGGCAAATTCTATCAGTGGCTTTTCCTTATTTTGAACATTCTTCTCTAAGATTGCTAAGCACTCCTGTGAAAAAGTACAAACTCTGCTGACTGCCTCCATTATACAAAATTTGTGCCAACTCACCTAAATTATCCCCTCACAACTACTGATGACCCATTTATTTACAGATAGCTGACCTCAGTACAGGAGTTATTCCAAACTTTTCCCCTTGTATTAGTTTCCTACTGTTGCTGAAAAATTTACACAAATTTTATAGCTTATATATTCTCTTACCGTTCTAGACTGAAACCAGTTTCACTGAGCTAAAGTTCACATGTCTGCAGGGCTGGTTCCCTTGGGAGGAAGGCTCTGAAGGGGAGAATCCACTTCTTTGCCTTTTCAGCTTCCAGAGGTCACGTGTACTCCTTGGCTCTAGCTCTCTTCCATCATCCCATCATTCCCATCTCTGCATACAATGCCTTCTCCTGACTCTGCGAGCCATCGGGAAGAACCACGATCCCTTGGGGCCCACTAGGATAACCTATGACAATATCCTCATCTCAAGATCCTTAACCTAATCACATCTGCCAAGTTCCCTTTGCCTTTTAAGGTTAACAATCCTTAGGTTCCAGAGACTAGTCATGGACACATCTGAGGGGTCATCATTCAGTCTATCACACTCCTCAAGACCTCACGTGCCTGTCACTCTAAACTAATGGTCCCACATTCTACTCTACTAGGAAGAGTATCAGAGAGTGCCTCAGCTCCTCTCCACAAAGATGCTGCTACATTTCACCTCACCCTTTTAGCCATCCTTGGTGACTTTCCAAATACCTTTAAAAAGTACTGACCCTCCTTTCCTAGGTTAACTTCTCCCCATGATTTTGAATTGACAGCCTCTAATCTTTAAGACTAACCTGCAATACTATTATATCTTTGCTGTTTGTAAAAATGACTAGAAATATAAATTCAAGTAAAAACATAAAAATATCTTTGAAATTCACCATAGTTTAAGACAGAAAATTCCTCTATTAACCTATATATCACAATAGAAAATGCTTTCCCCTTTCCTTTGACATTAATTCTAATTGCTCAAAAGTAGCGTATAGAATAACATCCATAATTTAATTTCACCCTGATATTGCACAATGTTTAACAGAGAAAAATAAACTGAACAGTAATCTAAACTTACGAATTATACCAATAATTAAAGCTATTATAACCTATATTATCACAAACTTTCTCCATAAAATATTTAAATTTTCCCTAGTCATTAATCTTTTAAACAATTAAAATTGTAAATAAAGCTTATACTAAGCAACCCCAAACCAATCGCAAAAGTTCAACATGTTAACTGTTCTTTAAGAAGAGAATGAATTAGGCCTGGCTTGTGGTGGTGCAGTGTATAAAGTGTCAACCTGGAATGCTGAGGTTGCCAGTTTGAAACCCTGGGCTTGCCCAGTCAAGGCACATATGAAAAGCAACTGCTCTTTGCTCCTCCTCCTGCTCCTTTCTCTCTCTCTCTCCCCTCTAAAACCAATAAATAAAATCAATAAAAAAATCTTCCCTGAAAGGTTAGCTCGGTGGTAGTGTCAATCCAGCATGTAGATGTCCCAGGTTTGATTCCTGGTCAGGGCACACAGGAGAAGCACCTCCACCCTTTCCCCCTTGCTTTTCTCTCTCTCTCTTTTTTTTTCTCTCTCTCCCCCTCCTGCAGCTATGGTTCAACTGCAGCAAGTTGGTCCTGGGTACTGAGGATGGCTCCATGGTCTCCACCTCAGGTGCTAAGAAGAGCTTGGTTGCTAAGCAACAGAACAATTCCCAGATAGGCAGAGCATTGCCCCCTGGTGGGCATGCCTGGTGGATCCTGGTTGGGGTGCATGCGGGACTCTGTTTCTCTGCCTCCCTCTCACTGAATAAAAAAGTATATATATACACATATATATTCTAAGTGTATAAAAAAAAGAGAATGAATTAAAGTAGAGCAATTTAAGTAAAGCAGAGATTACAAACTCTATTGCCTTCAGAAGCTAAACAGGTACCACAAGCCTCATATACAAGGAGGAGGTGGAGTGGCAGAAACCAGAGGTCACATGTGCCAACTAGAGGCACAGACGCTTTCTCTTTGAAACACTGAACCTGCCAAACAACAAAGTTATGCAGGGCAATTTTGACCAGTGGCTGCCTCCATGTAACCTGTAAACATATTTTCATTTTCAGGAGTTAGTGCATCCAATGGTATCTGTACGCTGAAGCTCAGACATGGTATTTTAGATACAGATGCCTCCTTATTATAGCAAAGTCAGTTAGCTCATAAGGTGGTAGGTAGATAGTCAAGCATCTTCTCTTCTCTTCTTCCTCTCGGAGCCTGAAATCTAAAATCTCAGCAGTTGGAGCTAGTATTCACTGGAAGAAATCTGTTCAGTAGCTATGAAGGTATAAACAGTATACCTGAGGAATATGCCTTATCTAGCAGGTAATGTAACCCGAGAAAGTCTGGAATGAGGGTACAACTACCTCCGAACTTCACCCCACCCCCCAAATAATATAGACAGCTATGTTTTTTATTTTTGGAAAACTAAAATAATTTATTTACCTTGAATGAAGTACTGGTTTACATTGGCTCATACACTTACCAAAAGTAACTTTTATTTCTGCACAATTCAATGTATATAAATTTTACCTTAATTTTAAAAAGCACTCAATTAAGTCAAGAATACTGCAGATAAAAAGGCAAAATAAAGAGAATGAAAGAATTCACTTTTGTGAAGATATTTATCTCATCAACACTTTAACTTCTGATTCCAGAATAACATTTTTAATAAGCATTTTGAAAAAGCATGGTCAATTAAAATATCTATGTACAGGGTGTCCTTGGGTTATGATGGTCTTGACATACGGCGTTTTGAGTTTACGATGCTCATTCCCATAAAAACTTAAAAAAATTGAGACGTGTTTTAGCTTAAGCCAAACAAACTTAAATGGATTATGGAATAAACTGTGTCCCAGTTTGTGTGTGACTTCCATGGCTTTGAGGAGTCAGTGGAGGCTGTAACAGAGAAGGTTGGTGTCATGGGCAAACAGCTTAATTTGGAGATGGAGGCTGAGAATGTCACAGAGCTTCTGGCATCACACGGAGAGGAGCTGTCTGCTGAGGACCTCATTCAACTAGAGAAACAGCTGATTGAAGAAGAGAGAGAAACCCCAGAACCCAAGAGACTTACTACCCAGGGTTTGGCAGAGGTTTTCTATGGTAGAGGATGAGTTGGCAAAATTTCAGGCTGAGGACCCCAGTGATAGCAGATTCAGTAAGGCCTACAGAGCTGTTATGGGTGCCTTGCAATGCTATAGCCAGATGATGGAAGAGAAGTCATCAACCTTCCAGACTAGACTGGAACAATTCTTTAAGAAGGTTGAGAGGCCTGCAGCAGATCCTGTACCCTCTACATCAGCTGCTTCTCGGGATGAAATACCTGTAGTGCAGGTATATAGGATCATCTCCAGTGTCTCCTGCATGTCCCTTAGGCAATCCTGAGTCACCTGACCCAGTATCTCCAGCACCTTCTGCAGGTTCTCCTGTCTCTCCAGCTTCCTCCTCCCAATAGGTCACTCTCTCCCACCTTGCAATGCCCCTTCTAATAATGTGCAAGCCAACCACAGGAATAAAGGTAAGAAACCTTTTTTAGACTCATTTTTTCTGTTGCTACAGTACAGTGTACAGTACAGTCTATTTTATGTCCTTTTCCTTCTTCTGTGGCTTAGTTGTGTTTCTGTGTTCTAGATTATGATTTTACAGCTGTGTTAGGATAGGTAAGGACTTAGGCTAGGGTGTGTTTCAACTTACACCAAAATTCAGGTATGTCACTGTCATAGGAATGGAACTGTTATAACCCAGGGATTCTCTGTATATGAATTCATCCAAGAATATGTAAGTGGCTAGTCTGTGCAAGGAGCTCTGCCAGGTACTGGACCCAGTGTGCTGACAGACACTGGTCCTCAGTCTAGTCAGGGAACAAGCACTAGAGAGCTGTTAATGAATAGGATAATGCTGCAAAGACACAGTACTGGGCAGAGTCAAAGCAACTGCGGCCCGCCCAGACAGCGTGGGTCAGGGAAGCTTACCAGAAATTTACGCTAAGTTCTAAACGGTAAGTTGGAGCCAATCACATAAAGAGAGGACACATTCCAGAAACATTTCTAGGCAGAAGACAAGTGTGAGGATTCTAAGATAGGAGAGAAGGATCTCAGCAGGGAATTACCATGACCGCTTCTTTAAGACAGTACTTCTAGGAGCGATATGGAAAAGAGAATAGAGGGGCACAATGAATGCAGGAAGACTAGTTACTGATGAAGAAAAGCGAAAAGTGAAATCAAGATGTTTTGGTCTCGGGTAGTAGATATAAAAAACAGAAACTGCAGATTCTAGAAATACAAGATGTAGACAAAGAGGGAGAAGAAAATGACAAGAATAAGTACCAGATTTCTGCCATAAACAATGAACTGGCACTGATTATAAGCTCATTTGGAAATGCCAAGGGTGAAATACCTCTCAGACAAGAAGGGAGCCATAATCCATGGGTCTGACTCTGAGGGGAGGCTGGAGACGGAACGTGGGCCCCAGCGGCACAGAGGCGCTGAAGGGAGCCGCGCAGTTCCGCAGGTAGAGCGACCAGGAGAACGAGAAGGAGGACAAGGCCCAGGAAGGCCTCTGGTTACGGAGCAGAGGAGGAGGAGGAGGAGGAGGAGGAGGAGGAGGAGGAATGCTAAGAAGGAAAAGTCAGAAAGTCAGAGGCTTGCCAAGGGTGTGCTTTATCACAGAAATTAAGGACCGAATGTGTTAGAGGAAAAGAATGGTCAACTATGCCAAATACTGCTGGAAAAAATCAAGGAGCATGCGAATTAGCAGTGATCTTTGCCTTCAGAGATGCGCAGATACGGCGCTCCTGACGAGGGCAAGGCTGAACAGAGCTTAACTGCAACATATTCAGAGTGAACAAAAGATCAGAAAAGAAAGATAACAAGTGTCAACATTTCTTAAGAGACATTTAGCTGTGAATGGCAATGCAGGGGCCCAAAACAAAGTTTGGTAGAATTTTATTTTGAGGATATGAGTGGCTCAAAGATATCTCAAGCTCAGGATTAAGACCCAGTAAAAAGGCAGAGCCTGAAAATAGAAAGGAGTGTGATCCTGACTCAGCACAGGGGGAGAGCTGGCCTTTGAGCTCCCATTAAAACAGGAAGGAAAAAGAAAACCACAGAAGGGAAGAAAAACAGGTAAAATTGTACATTCAATGGCAAGACATGGGCACAGTTTCCACGGGAAACTTTGTCTTTTTTCTGTGAGGTAGGAGGCAAAATCGTTGATTAAAAGTGAGGGGACCAGCAGGAGAGCTAGAAGTCTAAAGAAAAGCAACTATTTCAAAGTGGTGGATCGAGCTAACAGAAAGGGTGACTGCTGGGCAGTGTGGAGGGCTAACTGCAGGTCTGGGACAATGGACAAACTGTGACACTGGACAAACAGTGGCACTGACCACCGTGGGGTTCCTCCAGCAGAGGCCCAGAAAAGGGTTAAGGTGCTGGGTTTATCCAAGGTTGTAGCACTACCAGAGAAGTTTGAGAAAAGGCCGCGGGGACAAGAAATATTAGTATTAGTTGATTTTTTACTGAGCACATTATGGTCCAGAGCCCTGCAAGCCCTTTACGTGAATAGTTCCTTTAAGCCTCATGGCTACCCTACCCAGTTGATACCACATTATTTCCATTTTATAGATGAAGAAGCTGAGGAATGAACTTGACTCTGGTCATGTAACAGCTAGGAATCAAGGCTTGAGAATTCATGAGACAAAAACAAAAATAAGAAACTGCAATAAAAATTAGAATTTAAAAACTAACGTGTGTAAAAATTTAAGACATTTCTTGTATCAGCAGAGCAATGAACCATGAAATTACAAGTGGTTTTCTATCTCAGTGTTAGAGAGCATTATAATTTTAGGGCTCACCAAATCCAGACCTCAGAGAGAACAGCAATAAGCTAACCTATATCACATTTATATCCCAGACATTATGATATCTGTTTTTGTATGCTATCTCACTTCCTCAGAATGTCAACACAACATGACTCTATATCCTGAAGAGGAAAACGAGACTAAGAAAGATTAAACAACTCATTACACCTTTTACCACGTCCCTAAAAAATGAAGTATCCTCTCCTTGAACCCCTTGCCACTAAGCCCTAAAAAACCAGGGGTAAATAGGCCTGACTGAATTCATCAGCAGAACAAAACACTTGACAGCTGTTTGCTCCCATTGAAAATTCTTTCCAACAAGAAAAGCTCTAACCACTATAAAAAAAAAATAAAATAAAAATTTAAGAAGCAAAGGGTACAAGTTTAGAAAAAAAACATTATTTTCTATTCCCAAATATGAACACTGATGTAACAAGACTAATAGACTTGATAATTCTGTGGTGAAAGAATAATTAAGTAGCTTGATGAATTTCTATAATTCAGTAATCATACTGAAGTTAAAACCATCTTAGCTCAAGTCAATGTCTTCCAAATTGCTTTGCTGAACAAGATATTTTCACTGACAGAAACAAAATACAGTATTATCAGGTGAAAACTAGAATATATTTCTGAAGGATTTATATACTGCAAGAAATTACTATTAGGAGATAGATGACAGCTATTAATTATTACAAAACTATTTGTATTAATGACATCCTATGTCACTAAAGACATAAGGACATTTGGTTTTAAAAACCTAAAAGAACATTCATTTGTTATCTATCACATTGTCACTCAACCCCCCTGACTCAAGAAAAGATGTTAATCAAGTTTTTCAGTATTTCCCATTTTGAAGCATAAATGCTAGATATTGAGAAAAAAACTGTATGTTTCCCTCTAGTCTTTCTAATCATTTATATGAAACACTAAAACTTTTACTCATATAAGCTAAGGTGGCCCTTGCAAAGGAAATATTATTTATTTCTTTAAAAAGCACCTTCCACACTGACATACTATTTCAACTAAATGTAACAAAAAGAAAAGTTTTGAAATGTCTAACTTCTTAAAGGAAAAACAAAAAACTCTACTTACCATATACATTAATATGTCTCGAATCATCACCATAGCTGTTTGATGATCATTCCAAGCTTGATTTAGCGTTTGAAGAAAGTTGTTATTCAATGAATTAAGTACATCCTCTCGCACCTATTAACAGAAGAGTTCATTACAGTTTGTTTATACACACATGTACACATGCTCATATGTATACATGCACTTATCTGTTCAATAAAATAAGAGAGTCTTCAGTTTTAAATTAAAGAAATGTTATAAACAGCAGAAATATATTAAGCTCTAATATAACCTATGTACAGATGACTAACAAATGTGTTTGTATAGTGCAGACCCTTTCCTTGACCTCCAGAATCATAAAGCAACCTCCTGGGCATTTCTGAACATCACAGTCTGAATAAAACCCGAAATATTTATACTGTTCCAACTTCACCTTCCCTCACCCACCTATAAAGAACTATGAGACCACTGATTCTGGGGTCTAATTACCTGGGCTCGAATCTCAGCTCCTGACTAGCTGTGTGACTTTCAGTCACTTATTTAACCTCTATGTTTCAGTTTCCTCATACGTGAAAGAATGTCCATTTTGTGGGATTGTTCTAAGGATTAAATTAACACATGTAACACACTTAGAACAGTGCCTGGCTCTCATTAAACACTCAGTGACATAAACTATTAATTCAGTACACTCCAACTACCATGGAGCTGCATACAGCACATGTGCTCTGTGACTCAGCTCACTCCCTCCCTTTTTTCTACTCAAGTTTCACCTCCACAGATAGGTGTTCCCTGACAACACCATCCCCAACAACAACTTCTATCTTTACTCCTTTACCCTACAGCTTCTTTTCCTCACAGTACTCATCAATACCGACTATATTACTAGTTTATTGTTTCTCCTGCCAAAATGTAAGCTCCACAACAGTTCGAGTTCTGTCTTTTCCATGTGTGCCTCCCACGCCTACAACAGTGCTTCACGTATGTGAGACTCTTTATTTCATCCCCACCCTCCAATACCATGATCCACTTCCAACGTGGTAAGCTCTTTCAGGGTACCAGCCTTTGCACACCCAAGTTCCTTGAGTCTGAAATGCCTTCCTAATGCAATCCTGATAAGACCCTGAAGAGTTCAAGAATTCCTTTACACAGCCCACAAGCATACTGCCACCTTCTCCAGTAAGAGGTTACTGACCGCTCACACTGCTTACTGCTATGCTATCAGTCCCATGGAAAGAGTATTTAACCAGGAAACAGAATCTAGTCTCTGGCTCTAACTTTATCATGAAGAAATAGTGTCCTCTAAGTTCCTATAACTCATCGGGACTACATTGCTAACCTTTCCAGTTATTCAAATCCAACTAATCCTCCAAGTGAAGCTCAATTCACAATAACTCCAGCCTAACCAGACATTGTTATTTCCAAATATCCTTTACCATAGATAATCTGCAGAAGTAAACTTTTTCCAGGTTGGGGAGAATCTGAAGTCATGGTGTTTTTTGAGAAACAAATTAATACATGTGTTGAGATATATAGATATCTATAAACCTGAATTCTAAACACATGTAAATAAAATGCCACTGGGTATAACAACTAGTATAAACAAGTGGTTGGAAATGCCAGATACTGGGAAAAAAATACATATAACACATTAGTCCCAACACATGAGAGAATAAGTTCAAAATGAGAAAACTGTATCTAATTTATTTTCTCTTACATATTAGAGGAAAAGAGGTCTTCAAGAGATATTAGTGATGGAACAATACATCTATTCTACTAAATATGGAACATAAAAATCACTAGCCTATACCCCATCATTTACAATTTTGTTATAGATTTAAGCTTTTGTTCACAACTATATTTTGTCTTATAATTTGAAGCTTCTGAACTTCAAAATTTATCACTCTGCTATTCTTCCACAAATATGCTGACTATACCAAAAGTGATAAATGTTCCAGTCAGTTAGTTGACAGTATTGTGTTTAACAAATACAATTATGCAAAGTGGATAAAATATAGCATTTATTTCAACTCCTAAGTCTACCACCTGTCAGATACAGATAACTAAAACTAAAAAAAAAAAGAAAAATACACACACAACCCGAGCAAGTTGAATATGTAGCTATTCACAAGCTCCTTCACCAAACTTCATATTCTTTCACTGAACCACTAAAATTTAAGTGTCAAATAAGTTAAAATCATGCCAATACTAGAGAAACTGTACTACATAACAAAAATAAAACTATATATCCCAAACACCAGAATATCTAGCAATTGATTATTCTTAAGCACTTTAGACTTCTGTATACCGCTGTTATAAAAATCAGTTATGTGTTATCTATATTAAAAGTCACCCTGATTTTGGATGGAACACAAAAATAAGCGTGGTATATTCGTTTGGATGAATGAAAAAGCGACCAATTAAATGTAAAAGGTTATAAAATAAAACGTTTTTCAAAATCACCAATACTCTTTAAAATAAATCAACATGTATTTATGTAATATTTATACTTACATCAACTTTCAACAAGAATGTGACCAACTAGCATAATGTCATAAATAAAACTTTATTTGCATCCTACTTTAAAAAGTTATCCTCACAAATCAGTAACACTGAATATTACTTAGCAAAATGCAGCTATTAAGAGTTTTGTTACAATATATTTATTTCTCAATTACTACCCATAAGCCTAAGATGTAAAATAAATGACTTAGATACTTCGTGTAATCTTTTAATTATTCAAGTCAAATTATGAGCAAAAAATTTCTTTAATATTACACCAGAAAAATCTTTCAACTCTGATAATCAAAAAGTAAATGGATATTTGTTCAAAGATATACAAAATATACATTAAGTAGAAAAATTAACTTTATAAATTATTAACATACAATACAAAAATTCTAAGAAAGCGAGAAGGGGGGGCAGTGTGTGTATGGGTGACACTGTGAGTCTCACCTTCCAACACCACCAACCATTAAGTTTTTGCACCAGCAAAGGCAAATGGGAAGGAACCCTGCTGTAGAGGTGATATCAGAATCAAAGGGACTTGCAGATACATATGACTAACACTTTTACTTAAGAAAACCTACATTAAAGTTATCCAAAAGAAGAGCTGGAATTTGAAGGGTGTGAACAAGCAAGAAATAACGAACCAATGAAGTTGCAAGTAGGATGGGGTCAGCTGTGACAAAGAGGCTACAATGAGTAGCTGAAAACTGAGGGCTGTACATGGCACACAGCCTTGCAAAGGATAAAGCAACACAGGTAAGAGCTCAAAACAGGACATCACAAATATGAAGAATCAGAATCATTTGAAGAGCAATAGATTTTGATCAAGAAAACAAGACGGTAAGACACAGACTGGGAGAAAATATTTGCAAAAGACCTATCTGATAAAAGACTGTTCAACCTTGTTTCTTAGCCTACAGTACAACTGGTTTTGTTCTGTTATTTCACTTAAGGTCACAGAACCTATCAATGATGTTAAGTGAGGACTTACAACTGTATACAAAGAATTTATAAAAATCAAGAAAACAGCCCTGGCCGGTTGGCTCAGCGGTAGAGTGTCGGCCTAGCGTGCGGAGGACCAGGGTTCGATTCCCGGCCAGGGCACACAGGAGAAGCGCCCATTTGCTTCTCCACCCCTCCACCGCGCCTTCCTCTCTGTCTCTCTCTTCCCCTCCCGCAGCCAAGGCTCCAATGGAGCAAAAATGGCCTGGGAGCTGGGGATGGCTCTGTGGCCTCTGCCTCAGGCGCTAGAGTGGCTCTGGTCGCAACATGGCGACGCCCAGGATGGGCAGAGCATCGCCCCCTGGTGGGCAGAGCGTCACCCCATGGTGGGCATGCCAGGTAGATCCTGGTCGGGCGCATGCGGGAGTCTGTCTGACTGTCTCTCCCTGTTTCCAGCTTCAGAAAAATGCAGGAAAAAAAAAAAATCAAGAAAACAAATGACCAGCCTGACCAGGCAGAGGCGCAGTAGACAGAGTGTCAGCCTGAGGGCCCAGGTTTGAAACCCTGAGGTTGCTGGCTTGAGCGAGGGATCAGACAAGAACCCATGGTCACTGGCTTGAGTCCAAAGGTTAGTGGCTTGAGCAATGGGTCAAGGGCTCCGTGGAGCCCCCCCTCTACCCCTGTCAGGGCACACATGAGAAAGCAAGGAATGAACAACTAAGGTGCCACAACTATAAGGTGATGCTTCTCATCTCTCTCCCATCCTGTCTCTCTCACTAAGAAAGAGAGAAAAAGAGAGAGAAAGTGAAAAGAAAACAAATGACCTAATTTAAAAAGTCAGAAAACCTAGATAAATTCAGATGGCAAATAAGCATATGAAAAAATGGATCAGTACCTGAGCACTAAAGAAATGAAATTAAAACAACAATGAGATACTACTACACATCAATTAGAATGGCCAAAATACCAAACACTGACAGCACCAAATGCTGGTGAGAATGTACAGGTACATTCTCTCTCAATCACAGCTTGTGGAAACCCAAAATGGCACCAGCCACTGTACAAGACAGTTTGGTAGTTTCTTACAAAACTAGGACACATTGTTACCATAATGATCCAGCAATTATGCTCCTTTGTATAAATACCAAAGGAGTTGACTACTTAGAGCCACACAACCCCATGCCCCAGATGTTTATAGCAGCTTTATTCATAACTGCCAAAAACTTGGAAGCAACCAAGATGTTCTTTGGTAGGTGAATATATGTCCAGACAACAGAATATTATTTACCATTAAAATGATATGAGCTATTGCCTGGCCTGTGGTGGCACAGTGGCTAGAGTGTCTACCTGGAATGCTGAGGTCACAGGTTTGAAGTACTGGGCTTGACAGGTCAAGGCACATATGACAAACAAGCAATTAACAACTGAAGTGAAGCAACTATGAATTGATACTTCCTCTTCCCCACCGGCCCTCTCTGTAAAATCAGTAAATAAAATCTTAAAAAAAAAAAAAAAGAAAAAAAGATACAAGCTATCAAGCCATAAAAAGACATAGAGGAACCTTACATGCATGTTACCAAGTGAGAGAAGACAATCTGAAAAGGCTACATACCATACGATTCCAACTGCAGTATAACATGCTGGAAATGGTAAAACTAAGGAGGCTGGAAAGCCACCAAGTGCCACAGGTGAGAGTGGAAGAAGCAATGAATGAGAAGGCAGTGAAACTATTCTGTTCAGTAGGCTACGTGTGTGTATTTGTGTGTGTGCACGTGCGCACACATGTGGAGGCGAGGCTATATGAAAAAATCTCTGTACTTCCTGCTCAATTTTGCTGTGAACCTAAAACTTCTTTAAAGTCTAACAAAATAATAATAATAATAATAATAATAATAATAATAGGTTTGGGGACTACCCAAGACCCAAAGAAAAAGAA
The DNA here is from genome assembly GCF_036850765.1 of Saccopteryx bilineata. Taxonomy (NCBI): domain Eukaryota; kingdom Metazoa; phylum Chordata; class Mammalia; order Chiroptera; family Emballonuridae; genus Saccopteryx; species Saccopteryx bilineata. The sequence continues at coordinate 12,941,289 of NC_089494.1, read as the reverse complement.
TCTCTGTTTTGATTTTTTTACTTAAAAAAAAAAAGGTACCCAGGTGATTTCGATGTAACATCCAGTAACAGGAAACCACTGGCTTAAAAGAATCACATTAGCTATTTCTGTTCCTTCCCTTTACAGAATTTCTTCAACAAGAACATGTTTTTTAGACAGAATAATAATATTGATGAAATTCTGAGTCTTGATTTTTTTAAGCCATCAATTAACACTCAACATTAATAATATCTAGTTATAGCATATAACTTCCAAAGTACCATGCAAATTTTTTTTAAAAAAAGAGGTCTATTATACTGAAGAGAAAAAAATATCTTAATATTTTAAGGCCCTGGCCATTTAGCTCAGTGGTAGAGTGTCAGCCCAGTGTGTGGATTTGATTCCTGTCAGGGCATACAGGAAAAGCGACAGATCATCTGCTTTTCCACTCCTCTCCCTTCCCCTCCGCCTTCTGTCTCTCTCTCTCTCTCTCCCCCTCCTGCAGCCATGGCTTGATTGGTTCCAGCGCATCAGCCCCAGGCACTGAGGAAGGCTCTGTGAAGCCTCAGCTTCAGGTGCTAAAAATAGCTCAGTTGCGAGCATGGCCTCAGATGGGCAGAGCATCGGCCCCAGATGGGGCTGCCAAGTGGATATTGTCAGGGCGCATGTGGGAGTCTATAGCCCCTCCTCTCACTTTTTTTTTTTTTTTTTTTTTTTGTATTTTTCTGAAGCTGGAAACGGGGAGAGACAGACTGACTCGCATGCGCCCGACCAGGATCCACCCGGCACACCCACCAGGGGTGACGCTCTGCCCACCAGGGGGCGATGCTCTGCCCCTCCGGGCGTCACTCTGTTGCGACCAGAGCCACTCTAGCGCCTGGGGCAGAGGCCAAGGAGCCATCCCCAGTGCCCGGGCCATCTTTGCTCCAATGGAGCCTCGGCTGCGGGAGGGAAAGAGAGAGGCAGAGAGGAAGGAGAGGGGGAGGGGTGGAGAAGCAGATGGGCGCTTCTCCTGTGTGCCCTGGCCGGGAATCGAACCCGGGACTTCTACACGCCAGGCAGATGCTCTACCACTGACCCAACCGGTCAGGGCCTCCCCTCCTCTCACTTAAAAAAAATTTTTTTTAAGCAGCTTCCTACACGACACCAAAAGTATGATCTATAAAAGAGAAAAATAAAAATTAAAAACTTTTTCTGCAGATAATGTTAAAAAAGACAAACTAGATGAAAACACCAAATGACTTGTATCCAGAATACGTATTTTTAAAATCCCTCTTACAAATGAAGAAAGCAAACAAAAAAAGGCAAAAGACATGAACAGACACTTCATCAAAGAAAACATAAGGGCAATTTTGCACATGAAAATATGTTGAAACTAGACATTAAGAAAATACAAATTAAAACCATACTGAGATACCTCTACACAATCACTAGAATGGCTAACATAAAATATACCAACAATACCAAGTGCTGGCAAAAATTCCCAGCAACTAGAACTCTTCGTATATCACAAAGGAAGCAAGGCAATGCAAACTGTACAGCCACCCAAAAACCACTTTGGTAGTATTTTACAAAGCTGCATAGATGCTTACCATGTGACCCAGCAATCCCACTCTTAAGTCTTTACCCTAGAGCAGTGGTCCCCAACCCCCAGGCCACGGACCGGTTTTGGTCCGTGGGCCATTTGGTACTTGTCCGCAGAGAAAGAATAAATAAAAGAATAAATAACTTATATTATTTCCGTTTTACTTATATTTAAGTCTGAACGATGTTTTATTTTTTAAAAATGACCAGATTCCTTCTGTTACATCCATCTAAGACTCACTCTTGAGGTTTGTCTCGGTCATGTGATACATTTATCCGTCCCACCCTAACGGCCAGTCCGTGAAAATATTTTCTGACATTAAACTGGTCCGTGGCCCAAAAAAGGTTGGGGAGCATTGCTCTAAAGAAATGAAACTTTAATATTCATACAAAAACCTGTTCCAAGCAGCTGGATACAACACAAATGTCTTTCAACAAGTTAATAGGTAAATGCATAAGCAAACTATGGGACATTCACCACAACAGAATATCACTCAGCAATAAAAATAAACTGATATATACAACAGCTTAGACCCCTGGTCGGCAAACTGTGGCTTGCAAGCCCCAAGAGGCTCTTTGGCCCCTTAAGTGTGGCTCTTCCACAAAATACCACGTGTGGACGCTACCTCGATAAGGAATGTACTTACCTATATAGTTTACGTTTAAAAAATTTGGCTCTCAAAAGACATTTCAATTGTTGTACTGTTGATATTTGGTTCTGTTGACTAATGAGTTTGCCGACCACTGGCTTAGATCAATCTCAAAATAATTATGCTGAATGAAAATCAGTCTCAATAAGATACAATCTATATGGTTCCATTTATATTACATTCTTGGGAAAAGAATTAAACTGTAGTGACAGAACAGACCAGTTGTTGGAAAGCACTGGGGTAGGAGAAAAGTGTGACTGTCAAGGGAAACAAAGTTTCTGGAGTGAGGGAATGTTCTACATTAATTCATAAGTATTACAAAAATCTACACATGGGGTAAAATCTATAGAAATGTACATGAAAATAAATGGTTAATGCTATTGTATAATGATATTTTAAAACTTAACAATTATGATTCCCAAGTTGGGTCCTGTTTTATCACTGTACCATAAACATAATCTATGATACCACAATCTTTACTCATAAAAGCAACTTGAATGCCAAACAATGAAAGAATTATGAGTTATCATGAGAATATCCATCTCATGAACAACCCTCTAATCGTCCAAACTGGTATACTACATTCTTCACTTCTGTGCATATAACTTTTCCTGCCCTTTTTCTTATATCCTTAACAAAGACTAAAGTGGAATTACTAAATCAAAGAGAAACCTTTGTTTTTTCATGTTGTAATAAAACATGCTCACTGATAAATTAATGCCCAAGTTGCAAAATATCATTCTCAAATCAACTAAGTTACTGGCCAAGGGAAGAAGAGGAAGATGAGAAGGAGAACAACAGGAAAGGCCAGCAGACATGAGCTTGCCCTGGAGTTTCCACATCCAAGTATCTTCACGGACTGACAAGGAGGCTGACCCTGGGCCAGCAGCTCTTGACTGGTTGGAGAGTTGAAGTACATTAATAATCTGCAGAATACCCCGACCCTCTAATACATACAAACACAAAATGATTTTTAGTCGTTAATTAAAAATCTTCCACCCTCTAAATTTCAACTCCTGAGGCAAAATTTCAGGCAGCCAATTCTAACAGAATGTTTAGGTAACAAAAAGAAATTTATCAACTAAAACTAATTATAAAGATTTTAGTTCTACAGTTCATTGAAATTAGAACTTAGCCAATATGAATAATGATGGTAGGGATTACTGAAAGTTAAGGAGTTTCTTTTTTAAAAGTCTCAAAACTCAGGACACTATTTAATTCAAATATTAAATCTCTAAAGTACAGAAACTTATTTTTAGCATTATTCTGCATTAAAATAAACATGATGTATTAAAAACACAAAATGGAGTACGAATAACAGAAGCACACATTAATTATACAAAGGACATGAAAAAGTATCATAGGGATACTACATATAATTTTAAGAAGTACGATCTCCTAAAACTGTTAATACTTTAGCTGATCAGCCAGGAGCTACAACAATCAAATTAGTGTTTACAAGCAACTACTTACTTAACCTATCTAGTCTGGAGCTCCTCTTTTCTTTAATATGACTGGACTGATTAGATCAATGACATTCACACCACACTCCACAAAAATGTTCTAGGACCACTGCGGGGCAGGCTGCATTTCTTCTGATTAACATGATTTCCATGATTTTTACATGATTTTATAAGGGGTTGGTTTGTTACTGCTCTAAAACAACGGAGAACCACCGGATGTCTGCTATGTACCTTTTTAGCTCTAAATTCTGAAATATATTGGCTAGTTTATCTGATGACACCAGAGTATTTACATAAATATCCAACAATTACTATAATTAAAAAAAGAATTTAAGTTCTCACTTATGACATTTGAATTTCTCAGAGTCCCACATATATAATTTGGGGGCCTATCACTTCAAAAATTTTACTAGTTAAATAAATCTCATTTGTCCAAGAAATGGTATTAAAACATTATTGAAGAGCTCAAAAACAAAATGTTCACTTCATCACACCAGAGGTATCTGACATAAACCTATCAATAAAAGTGGCTTAGTACAGAAATGAATCTCGATGGAAGCTAAGTCATGGAATATAGAGGACATTTCTCCTAATCCAACACACAAAGATTACAGCTCTTTGCCTTACCGAGAATTTCTGATTTCAAAGACTAAAACCTACTTCAATAAGGTGCTGTATGGATAAAATGACTTAAACAAAATGCTTAGAATAGTGCCTAGCCTATAGTAAATGCCATATAAGCACATTCTACTATTATATTTCTGGTCACACATTTATGATATTATTCATATATATGTTTGAATCTTGATACTCAAAGTGTGTTCCAAAGAGCAGTATTATTGTCAAGATCATCATCACTATTATCATCATCTGGGAACTTGTTAGAAATGCAGTCAAAATCTAGATTTTAATAAAATTACTGGAAAAATTCATAAATGCCTTAATTTTTCAGAAACAAATGACATAAAACACACATACACACATGCTCACATATTTTTACAATACTTTCTAAACTCTCCATTTCCACTTGATTCTTGTTTTCCTATCCTCTATACAACAGATACTTCTCAATAACCAGAAGTAATTCTTTTACTCCATACCTCAAGGAGACTGTAACATAGCCAATCTCCTACTATTTGTATATTCAATATAAATTTGATAGATGTTGCTATCTCTCATAACACCTTAAGATTTCTGTATTTCAAAGCAAGCTTCTATAAGGTTAGAATTACTCTTAACTGTTGTAGATATTTAAAAGTTATCTAAGAATTTCTAATGATAAGTGATTCCTGAAAGCTATAAAACTCACTGCCCTCTTGATAGTTCCTAGAGTGACAGAACTGTTCTCATTTTCACTGAACTTTTAGAATAAAAGTGGCAATCTTGATCAGAGAAATCATAAAAGTATCATTAACAAAACAATAAAGCCACTGCAGGGAAAACTTTTTCTTGATGCTGTAGGAAGATTCTTCTCTAAGTAATTTACTAATGTATATAAAGTTAGTAATATCAGTTTAAGCATTTCGCAAAGAGCACACTGCTTGCAATTTCAAAAATTCATTTCTAGCGGCAATATTCCCCACTCTTTGCTTTAAATGTCCAAAGCAAAGCTCTTAATTCAAAACAATACATAAAATCCTTCCCCAAACTAACAATTCAGCTATTTAATAATTACTTCCAACAAGCAAAGCAGGATACTAGGCACTATGGGAGATACAAAATGCATTTAGCTACTTTATAATCTCTATGGGGTATGGGAGAAAAGGGAAACCTAACAGTAGCATTCATATGAACTAAGTACAAAGCGGACTACAATGACTAGCAATAAAGAAGTCATGAGAGTCAACGGTGGGACACAGTGAGAATAAGGACAATACACTTTCAAAACTTCATATGCAAAGAAAATTTGCTACATGTTTAAGAAAATAATAATCTCCATTTGGCACTGTTTTTAAAAAATACATTCTTAGCTCAAATACTCTAACATCTTGCTTTTTTAGAAAGAGAGAAATAGAAAGAGACAGGAAAGGAGAAATGAGAAACATAAATTTATAGTCGTGGAACTTTAGTTGTTCACTGATTACTTCTCACACAGGCCTTGATGGGTGACAGGGGGGAGGGCTCCAGCCCTAGCCAGTGACCCCTTGCTCAAGCCAGCAACCTTTCGGCTCAAGCCAGAGACCATGGGGTCATGTCTATGATCCCACACTGAAGCTGGATAAGCCTGTGCTCAAGCCAGTGCCCTCAGGGTTTTGAACCTGGGACCTCAGCATCCCAGGTCAATATTCTATTCACTACACCACTGCCTGGTCAGGCATCAAATACTCTTAACTAAAAACAAACAAACAAACAAACAAACAAAAAAAACAACATACCTTTTTTTAAGAGTTGAAAGTAATGCCATTAAAAATAGTAGCTTTCTACCTACTGGTTTAAAAGGGAAAAGTAGTATACCACAGAAGGACAACATGAGTTATCATTTGTAAAGTACTCCATTTCCAACTGTTAAGACAACAAGACATACATTAAAAGCCATGATAGTATCAGTGCCCTAAACAATGGGGACACTGACAGAATAAGTAGTAAAACATATACAAAGCATGCCAATATGGCAGTTAAATCTTCTTATTCTCTTGATACCACAGTGAAAAAAAACTATAGATCCTCAAGATAACGGGATCTGGTACCCAGTAGACTGACAAACACCAGTCTCAAAAAGAGGACGTCACAGCCCAAAATTACACTATGCTGAAATGGTGAAACACACTCTGTTGAACAGTGGCTAGATTTCAGTAATTATCTTGGGCAGGCAGAATTATTCCCCACATACAGAACACAACACATATCTCCAGTTCATGGATATAAACCATGATGGTTTCCACTTGCTTGCTAATAACATTCTTAGAGATTTCATTTTGACAATTACTGACTGCCAGCTATATGAAGGAGGAGACACAGAGATGAATGAAATAGGTCCTAGTTTGTTCATTCATTTATTTAATAAATATTAAAAGAATATCAATAGAAAATACAACAGAAGACAAGACAGTGCTTATAATCTACTCAACAATGTAAGCAGAAATAACTGGTGTTTAACATGGGTGAACTTGCTAAATAATAACACTTTAAACGTGGCTCTCCCCAAACATCTTTCCTCTACTAAACTTTCAAAGTAGAAGCTCTCAACTTCCTATACCCCTCACATCCCATGGGTGTCCTCTTCCTGGGTTTCTAACAATCCTATTCCCCACCCTTTCTCCAATAATTTCTTCCTCTTTTGGGATTACTGTATCCACAGTCAAGTAACTCTTCCACATCTTACTTAAGGGTCTGTACACCTAGCTCAGAGCCTTCCTCTTCTTTTGGACTACTTTCATCACACTAAGCAACTCCAATATCCACTGTCATGGGTTCACAGTTTCTTCCAGAAACTTTAAGTGAAAGAAAAGGACGAGTAAAAACGGCAGAACAAAAGGTAAGTAGCTATAAAGCACTGAAAACAGCCCTCCTTTACTCCATCTTCTAAACCTTTACTCCATCTTCTCCAGGCTCTCTTCCAAAATTAAAAATGAATGGCTCATACCACCCATAGAGTAAAAGCCAAACCCCCTACAATGTCTGCCAAAACTCTGCCCAAGTAACTCATTCTTATTTCCTACAAATGCACTTCAAGTGCAGATGGAAGTGCGATTTTCAACCTTTTTCATCTCACTGCACACACAAACTAAAATTCGGCAGCACACCAAAAAAATACATTACTTTTTGCCAACCTGATAAATATAGGTACAATTTTGACTGGCTTACAAAAACAGTAATAGTAATTACCTACCTTCTGTGCTCCTAAGTGACTTTTTAAAAAATCAGATGCCAGATTTTAAGTAAGGATTTCTGGTACCAAGAACTAACCAATCAGGTGCAACCTTATTATGCGACTAAAAGGATGCAACTCTATTACATGACCTATTTATTTATGGTTCAAGAAAGGGCATTCGCACTGGATGGCTATTACTGTGTTGGCTGCTGTCATTTTTTCATTACACAATCTAATGAAAAAGGAGTCAAGGCCCCTGACTAGTCAGGTTTGCATGTTTTAAAAATTCCTGGAGCACACTGGTTGAAAATCACTGATTTACACTGATCCTCCTGACCAAGGCTCATACCTATCTGCCTTTTTTACTTATGCCATTTCCCTACTGAGACTTTGCTTGGCCTTTATTCCCATAGCACGTCGTCAATAATCCCTTAAAGCTCATCAAGAGCAATCTCTTCTTTCTCCCTTGCCCTGCATTCCTCAGGCACGATTACCCTTCAAATCCAACTGCCTTACTAAAGTTGGGAGCTTCCTGCTGCAAGCATGGTATCATAATTGTTTTTTGGTGCCTGAAACCAGAAGAGTATCTTGGGCCTCTGAACCTATCTTTGCTAGTGAAAATCTTATTTTTGATTTTTACCAACATCCTTCATAATTCACTGCAATCATTATATTTTGTACATAAATGGCATTTAAAAATCTCTTTATAGTCATTCACATTTGCCTCCAAAGGAAGGAAAAGCACTTCATTATAAAAACTGAGTCCAGGCCCTGGCTGGTTGGCTCAGTGGTAGCGCATCGGCCCGGCATGTGTATGCCCTGGGTTCCATTCTCAGTGAGGGCCCACAGGAGAAGCACCCATCTGCTTCTCCACCTTTCCTCGTCTCCTTTCTATCTCTCTCTCTCTCTTCCCCTCCCACAGCCAAGGCTCCACTGGAACAAAGTTGGCCCAGGTGCTGAAGATGGTTCCATGGCCTCCGCCTCAGGCGCTAGACTGGCTCCGGCCATGATGGAGTAACACCCCAGATGGGCATGCCTGGTGGATCCTGGTCGGGCACATGCAGGAGTCTGTCTCTCTGCCTCCTTGCTTCTCACTTCAGGGGGAAAAAAAAAGAAAAAAGGCTGAGTGTGGCCTGACTGGTGGTGGCACAGTGGACAGAGTATCGACCTGAATGCTAAGGTGCCAGGTTTGAAACCCCGAGGTCACCAGCTTGAATATGGGCTCACTGGCTCGGCTGGAGCCCCCTGGTCAAAGCACATCTGAGAAAGCAATCAATTAACAACTAAAGTGCCATAACATGAATTGATGCTTCCTATCTCTCTCTTTCTCTCTCTGTCTCTCTCTCTCAAAAGAAAAAAGCAAAAGGAAAAAAGCTGAGTCTGCTTGACTGGCCTAAAAAATAGTCTAGAGCTTAACATAAAATTATCAACTTAATTTCCATATACAATTAGTACAGTCACCTAGACTTAGCTTTTATAAACATTTTAATTTACCTACACATAAACATAATATCTAAAGCTCTCCTCTAAAACTGAGGAGAATAATTCAGGTATGTAAGTCCAAAATGAGTTCTGCAAAGGCAGGAGTCTTGTAGACTAGTGCAAATGCTTAGCAGACCAGATCCTGGCACATAGTAGGTTCTCAATAGGCAGTTTTCTTAATGAACAAAAAGTGAGCAGCATGAAGCTCCTCTTATTTTGCCTTTCTCCCATTCAATCCAAGTAAGATATTATTTGAAGAATAAGATATGTGGATAGAAAGATTTTGAAAGCCACTTAAATAAATGTTCTTTTTAGCAATGAGAAGCTGTTTCTAGTGGAGTTAAAGTCAACATCTTTTTTGTTCAGCTACTTTTCTAAGAGGAAAACAAATCCTCAAAGTATTAGTCCTTATAAACTCATTTCTGAGGCTGCCATATTATTAAATTACTACTGTCTAGTAATATTATTACTATGTATAGAGAATGGGAAATGAAGCATAAAGCATATTTAAGAAACCTGTTAAATACCATAAAATTGAGATAAAATTCTTGACATGGTAAAACAAAAGAAAGTTTTCCCCGACTTTAAGAAACAATGAACAGTGGTAGAGTGTCAGCCTGGCATGTGGAAGTCCCAGGTTCGGCTCCAGATCAGGGCACACAGGTGAAGTGCCCATCTGCTTCTCCACCCCTTCCCGCTCACTTTTCTTTCTCTCCCTCTTTCTGTCCTTTCCTTTCCTCCTGCAGCCAAAGTTCAATTAGAGCAAGCTGGCCCCAGGCACTGAGGATAGCTCCATGGCCTCCACCTCAGGCACTAAAAAATGGCTCCAGTTGCAATGGAGCAAGGGCCCAGATGGGCAGAACATCACCCCCTAGTGGGCTTGCCAGGTGGATCCAGTGGGGTACATGTGGAAGTCTGTCTCTGCCTCCCCTCCTCTCACTAAAATAAATAAAAATAACAAAAGTGTAAATATTTTTATTCTTAATATGTATTATGGCATAGGAATGAAGAACGGTAAGTAAACTGTAAAAACTATGATTCTCTTAAGTCTTAATAACCCAAAATTGTCAAAATATATAATTATCATATAATTTTAAGGTCCATTCAGGCTAAGAAAATCAATCCCAATCTCATTTTATAAACTAATAATCTGAAGTTCAGAAAAGTCTAGTAGATAATTTGTTCAAGACTGTTGGTGGCAGAACTAGCCCTGAAGTCCAGATCTTCCTACTTCCTACCCAGTACTTTTCCACTGCAGCTGCTCTAAGTTATTTATTACTAAACATGGAGTGCTCACAGTGGGGAAAAGATGAAAAGGCAAGTCCTAGGTTAATGTACTGTGATCTTAGAGACTGTCAAGTCTGAGCCCCAAAGAGGAATCTTCTGAGATAATCCCCCCCAACACCAAAACATGGTAAATATATTAAAATTCTGTCCAATATACCTCAATAAAACAGATTTATATACCTAAATAAATCTGCAGAAAAAAATCTAAAAAGACAACCCAACCCTTAGCTAAATCTACTCACAGGTAACAGAACTGATTATCCCTATTTCTGAATTGTCCTTTATCATTAGACACACACACACTCACAGAGAAAAACCACAACTCAGATAAGTGTTGAAATTAAGTTATTTTATAATTTAAAGTAAGCACTGAATTTTTTTAGCCAGAGAGACAGAGACAAAGAAAGGGACTGATAGGGACAGACAGAAAGGAAAGGAGAGAGATGAGAAGCATCAATTCTTTATTGCAGCACCTTAGTTGTTCATTGCTTTCTCATGTGTCTTGATGGGGGGGTGGGGCTACAGCTGAGCCAGCGATCTTGGGCTTCAAGCCAGCGACCCAACACTCAAGCTGGTGAGTGCTCAAGCGGGATTAGCCCGCACTCAAGCTGATAACCTCTGGGTTTCGAACCTGGGTTCTCTGTGTCCCAGGCCGGATGCTCTATCCCAGCGCCACCGCCTGGTCAGGCAGCACTGCATCTTGGAAGTACCACTAACACTCTAGCCATTTTTTAATCTCTACCACAATCCTCAAATTACCTGAAATGTTTAAATTGATCAGAGTTCAATCTGGATCCCCCATTTCTTTTCTGTGATCTTGACCACTTCCAGGGCTTTAAGTATCATCTGTATGCTCATAATCCCCAAATTTACAATTCCAGCCCAAACTTCTCAGAACTAGATTACCACACCCAATTGTACTGGCACCTTTAAAATATCCTACCCAAATGGCTTTTTTTAAAAACCCCATATCTATTAAAATAAGAAACTGAATTACTGATTTGTCTAAGAGTCCAAAACCTAGAAATCATCTTGGATTCTTCCCTCTTCTTCATTCTTGATAATCAGTCTGCCCACAACACTCTTTCTACTTCTGAAACATATCTCAAAACTGAAAACTTTTCTCTAGCCCCACTGTCACTACAGTAGTGCAAATCTCCACTATCACTCACTTGAAGCTATTGAATTACTCTTTTGTTCCCCTCACTTCAACTCTTGAGTCCTCCAACTTCTAAGCTATCTAACTAATTATTTACCACAGAGACCAGAGTAGTGTCTAAAACACTACATCAGAGCAAACACTGCCTTTTTTATAACGCTTGGATGACTCCCTACTGCACATATAACTAAGTATGAATCTTTATACCTGGGGTCAAGACCAGCCATAGCTGGCTTCTGTTTCCCTCTCCAAACTCATCTAGTCCCACTCCTCCTCGCAGCCAATTCTTAATTTCCCATTCACAACAGGTTGTTTTGGTCTTATTTTTTTTAATTTCTCTAGTCCAGAAATGAGTTAAGCATGGCCTGCTGTGTTTTTAAAATGAAGTTTCCTTGGGATACTGCCCCGCCACTCATTATGTGTGGCCTATCGCTGCTACTGGGCTACAATAGGACTTACGGAGCCTTGACAAAGAACACACGGCTCAAAAAGCCAAAAATACTGACTATTGGTCCTTTACAGGAAACGAGAAGTTTCACCGGCATTCCCTCTGCCTGGGTGCTCTTCAGTCCACATATCCCATGATCACCTTTTTTCTTTATATAGTGAATACAGACATTCAAATTTATCTCAGTTCTTTTTCTGAAAATAAAAAGTTCGTTTAACCATTTAATAGTTTCCAATTTTTAGGAAATAATATCCAATTAAACCAAGTTTCACTGTACCACTTATAAAGAGATTAAAGCATTCTTAAATTTTTTTTGTCTGTTTTGTTGGGGTGGGAGGCAATTTCTAATAACAGGGCTTTGAAATGACCAAGGATTTTAAAATGGCTTGAAGCTCATCAACTTGCACTACTCTTTTTTAAAAATTAAATTCATTGGGGCAACACCGGTTCACAAAACTCATACAAGTTTCAAATGTACAGCTCAACAAACACCTGCACACGGACAGCATCATGCACCCACCGCCCCAAGTGAAGTCTCCTTCATCCATATTATTCAAGTCCCAGTTTAAACATCATCTCTTCCTCAAAGAGCTCTTCCTTGGTCTATGTACTTGCCCTCACCATTTTTCTGTGCTACTGCATCCTGTTTTCTTCATTACATTTTGTAACTAAAAGTTTGTTTATCCATTCCGTAAGTGCTGGGGTCAGATGCATTCTATTTACCAGCATATTTCTTACACCTCAGTCAGAGCCTGGCCAATAGTAACTACCTTTGAATGTTGAATTCTGTCATAAGTCTTACAAGAATACATTTGAGGCTTTGTCAAAATAAGCTATTATTTAAAAATTCTTAAAACTGAAAGGTGGCAGAACATTTTCCTTCCAATATAACCATGCTTTTAAAGTTTATTTAGAAAAAATATGTTTTTAAAATAATCCCTGTGAATTCTGAACTGTTTTCATATTTACTAAAATAAGACAAGATTTTTCTCATGGCAAGTCGTATACAGGCCATATCACACCATCATTTTGCTTTGCAGTTTTGAGAAATTCACTGGATTCCTTTGGGTTTCAGTTTCCTCAGAGGAAACCTTCTTCTAGAGATAGAAAGAAAATTCTACTAAGAAAGGGAAATTAGCATTTAAGATTTCCTACACCTGCTTCAATTTTGGGAACTCATTTCCAAAGTCAATAGTCAGACACTCTCATCCCAAAGAAGTATTCGCACTTTCATATGCCCTCTGGTGGTCTGTACCACTCGGCTTTACTGGAAGTGTTTATTCCTCAAAATGTTCAGTTTTTCATCTCCAAATTAGGGCACCAATAAAATATAATGAACCAGCCTTATTCTACTGATTCCACATAAAAATTGTATTTCCTTTCAGTTCTCCAATGTGAAAAGACAGGTTGAGGCTATCTATGCCATAACCCTAAAAGATTCAAGTCGGTTCTACTGCTTTAAAAAAATGTATACATACACATATATGTGAATATATATGTATGTTAGGCAGTTCAGCTCACTGCTAAAATCATAGTGAACAAAACAGTTGATGAACAGACCATGTAGTAATGCTTCCCACACACAGGGGCTCTCTGCAGTAAGATGAGACAGCTAGCCTGGCACCGCCGAACTCGAGCCATTCCTACATCTCCAGTCAGAGGTGGAGTGAGGAGACTGCCCATGCTCGTTTCATGCAAACTACACTTATGTGTTCTTTATCAGAACCATTCCTAAAAGTCCCATTTAGTAGAACAAGCATGAAATTTCCTACATCAGGGGACAAATATTCTGGACTACTGCATGATGGCCCTGTCTGTTAATAGACTTCTTTAGGCAGTGTCTCCATACAGGAGTATGTATAATTACATTTTTCATAAAGTAAGAGTAAAAATCAAGTGAGATAAATGAAAAACACAAAAAAATCACAGATACTAGCAGAATTTCAAAAACTTAATTCAAATGAAATGAAGAATTACATATGATTAAATTGGTACATTTCCTAGTCAGAAATTGACAGTTTAAGCTGGTCAAATGAGCGTCTGTGAAAGAAAAAAATTAAAAGACATTTGTGGATGCTGGTGATACACCATTAATGCCTGTATAAAAGAAAGAAAAACTTAGTATATACATATTTAATCTTTTAGCACATTCATCTTGAATACATGTTCTTTGGAATATACTGGGGAATTGACTATATTTTAAAATTACAGTTAACCTAGATAGAGGACCACTTTAAGCAACTGAAAATATGCTAAAGTTCTCCCAGTTACCATGGGAGTTATTGATTAACATGACTTCAATTTCTACCTAACCATGATGCACAGTCCAGAACTCAATCACTTCAGCACTGACCTCACTCTCTGGCCTCCTCCCCTCGCCTCACTTTGGATGACCCTGTCCTCAACCACAGCACAGTGACTACAGATGTTTTTTCTGCGTCCGTGCCCAACTTACATAGCACAGCTTAATAAAAAATAAAATCACACATTCAGGCCATTTCCTAATGAGCCATCTTTTCCCTCACTTGGCAATTCCTTAGTATATTCTCCACAAAGGCTAACTCAACCTCTTCACCTCATTTTCAGGCTCAGTTATTAGATTCATTAATAGTTTTAGAACTAAAGAATCTCAGAGATATTACTGCCAATTCCTTCATTTTAATTACACAAACTAAGACTTTGAATGTAAAGGACTACAGCTTTACAAACACTGAGCCAGTAAACTTGAAGCCCCTCCTGCCCCCGGAAGGCTAGCATAGCTTTGCATCTTGAGTAACTCACTACGAATGCCTCAGGAGCCAATCGGCAGAGAAGTCAAGGCATTAGCCTGAAGCCACACCGAATGTTTCATCTGGGCTGCTCCCTGTGCATCTGGGCAAGTCATTAGTTCTCTGTGCCTCAGTTCCTTCACTTATGAAACAGAAATAACAGTATCTGGCTTATTGTGACATTACCTAAGCTAATACTAGTAAAAAACATTAGAACTGGAGCTGCAAAGAGTAATGAAGAGTCAGTTGTGATTGTTACCATCATTCCGTACAGAACTCTGGCAGATGAGAACATGCCCCTCTTCTAACTTACTTCCTCTTTGTTCCCAACTCACTCCACATCCAAGGTATCTCAGTTGCTGCAATCTTCTCTCCCTTCACAAGTTTTAAGCTAAATTTGTCCACTCTATTTTTCTTCTTTCTTTTGATGCCAAACTTCTTAAATGAGTCTTCTTTCTTTTCCCATATCTATTTAACCAGTTTGCTTTTGAAGATTCATCCCTTAGCTCTGGGATTTTCGGTCTCTGAACTCTAATGCTCAGTCTTCAATGTATGCAAACAACTGACAAGTCTTGATCTTCAGTGTTGAGCTCCTGCCCAAGCTCTAAACCTGTGCATCTTCAAACACATTTCTACCTGAGCATCTTATTACGATATCACACTCAATTTTCCTCAAATGTAAAATAATTGCTAAGGTGTCTTCCAACTACAAAAAAATTCCAATACAATCTAAAACAAAATTAGTCATTTCCTGTACTCATTCCCAATTAGTCTTCCACTGTTCACAATATTTCTATTGGGGGCACCATCATTCCCCTAGTAACCAAATTCTATCCAGTCTTAATTTAGAATTTCTGACATCATTCATTCTTTTCCAGCCTATGCTTTCCTCAGATCTTTCCAAGTTTTCTCTTGTCTAGAAAACAGCCTTCCAACTCTACAAATCTGTCACTTCCATCTTAATCTCCCTAAACTGCCATCACACCATCACCTACTTACAAACAACAAATAACCTCACTGTTAAGTCCAAATCCCGAACCTGGTCTTCAATTTCTTCCCAAACCATTTTTGCAACACTATAATCTAATTCTTATAAATTATTATGCACCTCAATCAAAATCCGCTTATCACCTACGTGTACATTTCTGTATAATCATGTGATATATGCAATCCCTGGAATGCTTTCCGCATTATTCATCTATATCCTAAATTTGTTCTGATTAAGTTCAATTTGAACCTTTCTCATGAAGTTTTACAGCCTAGCCTAACTTATTTACTTAATTATATGATGTCTCACTGTTATCTATCTGTGTATCATCTCTCACAGCAGAGTAAAAACAAATCTAGGAAGGGATAGTATCACATCTCTGTATGCCCCGTGTTTTCCTAGAAAGTTGTGCATGGTAGGCACTTAACAAAAACCTGTTGAATTGCATGAAGAACACAATCACCTGCTTTATGAGATAGTAGCTACGGCTCATATAATCCCACTTAAGAGAAAGAACTTGCCAAGAAATAGACATAAAAAGTAACTATTCTGTAACCACTAAAGTATAATAATGATTCATGCAAGAATCATCAATGGATGCTAAAACCATCACATGAAAGTTTCTTGGGGAACAGGATATTTATACAGTCTCAAAATATATCTGAACAAATTACTTATGAATTACAAAGGGAAAAAAGGTACCTTTACAGTGGAGAAATCTGGCGGACACCAACTGATCAAAGTTAACATCACCAATAATGGGATAAACTGACATCATGTGCCTCCTGATGTGATGCACTGAGGACACAACATCACTTATGTATTATTCCTGCCAAAAATGCACAACCTGAAACTAGTCATGAGGAAACAATCAGACAAACCAAAAAACTGAGGGACAGTCTACAAAACAACTGACCTATACTCTTCAAAAAGGTCAATGTGTTGAAAGACAAAGAAAGGCTGAGGAATTGTGTGTGTGATCCTGGATTGGATCCTGGATCAGAAAACAAACTGCTATAAAGGACATCACTACTACACAGAACAAGGGTGAATTCATATGTGGACTGTATTACATAACAGTATTATATTAATGTTAAACTGCCTGATTTTCAACATTGTTCTTTGGTTAAGTAGAATTTCCTTGTTCTTAGGAGAAACATTCCCAAGTATTTGAGGGTAAATATATCTAAAACTTATTCTCTAATTGTTCAGCAATAACAGTATCAATAATAGTAATAACAAGTGTCAATAAAAAGATTGGCAAAAATGTGGCAAAATGTTAACAATTGGTAAATCTACAATAAAAGAGATCACTGTACTACTGGTTGGTGCAACTTTTCCATTTTTCAAAAATAAAATTTAAAAAGTAAATACCCTAATACCACACAAAAACTCTGAGAAGTTTTTATTTATCTGTGGTATTTAAATTTTATCTGACAATCTTAAAGCAAGACATACTTGCAGTGGAAGAGTTTGCTCTATAAAAACGTGTTCTTAAAAACTAAATACATCTTTTTGGAACCAAAGAACCATTTTGTAATATTAACAGCCCACCACTATTCTTTAAATTCATATTTCTATAGTAAAACTCAGTTAAAATTAATAAAGTCAACATTAAATGGTGAAAAGTCTTAGATAATGTCTTAAACAATGTAGTTTTAATATTTCAACTATACAGAGAAACTAGAAAAAGCTAATATTGATAAAGCATTTAAAAAAATGGTCTATAATTAACATAATAAACATTTATAAATTACTAAAGTTTGCTTCCTTAGAGAATATTTGTCATAGATCTCAAATTTTATCTTTTAATTATCAATAATTCTGATTTAGCTGATTATAAGTTTTGAGTAAGGTTTTGTAATACAGTCATTAATTAGTATTTCTATAGGCTTCCTGGAGCCTTTAAAAATAATACTTCTAGTGGAAGTAAAATACGATATAAAGGATTTTCTAATTTCAATATAATTAGCAACAGTCCTTCAAAGTTGGATACCTTATTTATGAGATGTTCGGTAACAACTTCTCTTAGTCCAGTGTAGAGCTTTTCTCCATGTTTATGCAAAACCATTGTATACGCATTTCTATAGAGCTCCTCAAAACTAAGACCACTGTTATTCTTACGCTGGATTTCTTGAATTGCATTTTTCAGAAGGTCCCAAATGCTGTTTACATATTTTTCATCCATGGTCATCTGTAATATCCAAGAGAGAAAAAGAGACAAAAACAAAACAAAAAAAAAAAAACCAATGGTTGAAAATTTGTCTGTATTTGTCCATTTAGTAAATATTTTATTATATGACTATTATAATAAAACTCTATGACTTATAAGGATATTAACAATCTGTTTTAACAGAAAAAATACATTTTAAAAGTTTTAAAGTTGATAAACAATTTTTTAAAAATTCTTTTAAGACATCCCTCCCTTTTTATTTTCAGCAGAACCCTCCACTTGAAATAAAATCATAGTCTGACCTGTGGTGGCGCAGTGGATAAAGCATGAACCTGGAATGCTGAGGCAGCAGGTTCAAAACCCTGGGATTGCCTGGTCAAGGCACATTTGGGAGTTGATGCTTCCTGCTCCTCCCCCCTTCTCTTTCTCTCCCCTTTCTCTAAAATGAGTAAATAAAAATGTTTAAAAACAAAATTTTAAATCAAAATCATAATCCTTGATGTTAATACTTGCTTTAGCCGTAAGTGTAAGACGTCTTGCCCCTAAGTTTATTTAGTACAACACAAGCTCAGAGATTTCCTCTCCTGAAGATTTATAGAGCTCCTGAGCAAATTAAAGACTGGGAGAAGACCTGCAATTAAAAACAAAACAAACAAAAACAAAACAAAACAAAAAACCCGCCACATTTTCTCTGTTTAACCTACCAACCTACCATTCTCTCATCTTCCTCCTTTCCCAGATTAGACTCCACGGTCCATCATGTGTAGCTACCTTTTAAACATTTTTAAGTCACTTGCCCTCTTTCTCCCTCCAAAGTACATGCCATTCTAAGCCTCAACTGCCTACCTACACTTCACCTGCACCCAAGTGGTAGAAAGCAAATGAAGAATTAACACATACATCTATACTCAATTTATCTCAGTTTAAATTCATGACCACTAATCACAAGTGGGGCCTTCGTACAATCCTACAATCCTACTTTTCTATCTACTGACCCAACTCTCCTAGATTTTACAGTCTCCTTCGTCCTCACACTAAGATAATGACTTACTTTCTGTTCCACCGAGGAAACAAGGAACAACCTGAAAAGAAGCTGCACAAACTCACCATATCCACTAACCTACTGGTTGCATACCAATATAATCTGCTAGTTGTGCCCCAAATGCCAAATTCTTATACTCAAACGATAGCACAGGGACCCAAAACAAAGGTAAATTCTAGGAATCTGTTAGAAATGGATAATTTCAGACTGCAACACAGACCCACAAAACTATAACCTGCATTTTAACAAGAACCCTAGGTGATAAAATACACGGGATGAAGTTTAACAAGTACTGCTCTAGTTCTATCACAACAGACCTATTCAAAGACCCGTTTAGCAACTTTACTTTCTAGCATCATCAAACTTTTTCCTCTCTGCTACATAATTTTCATCTGCATTCAAAATAACCAGTTTCCCATCTATAAACAAACAGGTAAGTCCTCACAACTCCACATATTTCTCAAGCGCCACCTAACTTCTTTCTTCACCAGTAACACAACATTGCAGGGCAGGGGAGAAGGAGAACTCTATGTTGACTGTCCCAGGTCCTATTTTTCCCATTACATCTTAAAGCCCCTCTAGTAAGGCTTCTACCTCTACCATTTCACTGAGACTACTCCTGAGGTCACCAGTGACTTCCACATTGCTAAATTTAATGATGAAAGTCTCAGTTCTTATCTTACTTGACCTACCTGGCAGCAGTTGAAAGAACTGTTCATTCCTACTTGAAATAGACTCCTCACTTGCCTTCCAAGCACTACAATCTCTCAGTTTGCCTTCTATCCAGTGGCCCCTATTCTTCAGTCTGCTTACCGTATTTTTTACTCATCACAACCTCCAACCTTACAGCTCACTTTCTGAACCTTTTGTTTACCCACACTGCTTTAAAAAGGCAAAGCTGACATCATCTATTCTCATGACTTTAACCTCAAAATGTATATATCCTATTTGATTGGCCCTCTCCCTTAATCTCAGAGCTATATATTCAGTTTCCTATTCTACTTGAATGTTTGATATCAAGTTTAAAACAGAAACCCTAGTCTTCTTCCCTAAGTCGCTTCTCATGCAGTCTTCACCAACCGAGAAAATGTCCAATCCATTTGCTAATGCCAAAAAGCTTGTAACCCTTTTTACACCCTTACCTCCTTTCTAATTCAACAGGAATTTCTGTTGCCTCTACCCTCAAAATGTACCCAGAATCTAAGACATAATCACCACGGCCACTGCTACTAGCCCTGTCCAAACCATCATCTCTCAAATACTGTTACGGCCTCTGAACTAATCTGTTCCTGCTCTTGGCCTATTATTACAAAGCAACCAGACTGACCTTCTGAAAACATAAACCAAATCATGTCACTCATCTCTTCACAACCCTCAAGTGACTTCTCATTTTGCTTGGAACTGAAGTCGAAGTCCTTAGACTAGCCAACAAAAACCTTATTCCACCTGATAATCTTGGACTTTAGCTAGTCCTCCTTGCTCACTCTGCTCCAGTCACACCAGCTTCCTTGCTTTGGAATACGCCAATCAAGCTTGCTTTAAGATATTTCTATCTGATACTGTCTCTGAAAGGTTCTTATCCCAAATAGCTGCACGGTTTATTCACTCGTCAACCTCAAAACTCTACTCAATCGTCACCTTAAAATGAAGCTTTACCTGCACACTCTTTTTAAAATAGCAATGCCTCTTACTAGAGACCCTCAAATTCCAACCCCACATTCCTTATTTCTTTTCTTGGCATCCCTCCATCCCAGCCAAATATCAGCTCCATGAAGGCAGGAATATTTCTCACTGGTGAATCTCTCACCCACTAAAATCATACCTGGCATATAACAGGCACTTATACTTGTTGACTGAATGCTTTCCTGTTAATTCATAGCAAAGGAGTTCTTTTTATGCTCTGTATCTTACAAGTTCTGCATTCATTTCTGATCTGAACTGGACTGAAATCACTAAGTTAGGAGAATTCACTCCTAACAGAGCAAGAAAAAAACCTTTGGAAGTGAAGGATACGCTTACTGTATAGACTGTAGTGACGGTTTCACAGGACTCACCTCCAAACTCATCAAGTTGCATACATTAAATATGTACATTTTTTTGTATGCCAATCATGCAACCTCCATAAAGTGGTTCAAAAAACCCTTCTCCAAGCCATGTCTAATGGGTATGAATGTGAAAGAGAAAGAAGTAAGGAGGTAAAATACAGTGTATCCGTAAAGTCATGGTGCACTTTTGACCAGTCACAGGAAAGCATCAAAAGATAAGAAATGTGAAATCTGCACCAAATAAAAGGAAAACCCTCCCAGTTTCTGTAGGATGATGTGGCAGCATGTGCACATGTGCAGATGATGACATAACACCATGTATACAGCGGAGCAGCCCACGGCCATGCCAGTCGAGATGTGGTCGAGACAAAGGAAAGTTCAGTGTGTTCTGTGGCTTGCTAAATTTGAATCTGTGACCAAAGTGCAAAGTGAATATCAGCGCGTTTATAACAAAGCGCCACCACATAGGAATAACATTACTCAGTGGGATAAGCAGTTGAAGGAAACCGGCAGTTTGGTGGAGAGACCCCGTTCTGGTAGGCCATCAGTCAGTGACGAGTCTGTAGAGGCTATAGGGGATAGCCACCTAAGGAGCCCTAAAAAATCTGTGAGTGAGCCCACATCGAACTGCACTGAATAGATATGAAACTGGGAGAGTTTTTCTTTTATTTGGTGCAGATTTCACATTTCTATCGTCTTTTGTTGCTTTCCTGTGACCGGTCAAAAGTGCACCATGACTTTACAGACATACTGTAGGTTCTTTCAGTCACCCTAGAAATAAAATATCAGCTGAACTATCAATCAAGAGGATTCTTAAGGCAGAGGATTCAAATTGAGTCTTATTATTCTAATCTTTTTCTGTAGCACTTAAAAAATATATATCAGGTCTACCGGAAAGTTCTGTCCGTTTCTATCACAAGTTCGACACATAAGCACGTTTATTTGGCGCATGTGTGCCTCTCTATTTTTATCACTTAATGTATACATACTGACATAGCAAATTAACTAAAACAAAGTTGATTCACTTATGTGTGAAGCGATAGTGTACCCATGGCTACGGATAAAGTTCATATACGCCACTGTAATTTTTACGAATTTCAACAAGGAAGAAATGCTACAGAAGCATGTAGAAATTTATTAAAGTGTTTGGTGAAGGTACAGTTTCTGATAGGACATGCAAAAGATAGTTCGAAAAATTCGAAACAGGTGAATTCGACCTTTCTGATAAGCCACGTTCTGGGCGACCATCTTTGATCAATGACGATGTTGTTAAGACCATGTTGGAGTAAGATCCTTTTCTGACAACATCGAAGATCGCAGAAAGGCTTAATTCAGCTCAGCAAACCATTTCGGACCATATTCCGAAGATAGGATTGGTGTGGAAATATTCAAGATGGGTGTCACATGAATTAAGTCGGAAGAATTTGGATGATCGAGTCGTCATATGCACATCTCTGCTTGCTCGGAACAAAATCGAGCCCTTCTTGAACCGGATGATAACTGGGGATGAAAAGTGGATTACCTACGAAAACATCATAAGGAAAAGGGCATATTGTGAACCCGGAAAACCTAGCCCTTCCACCTCTAAAACAAATTTGACTCTGAATAAGAGAATATTGTGTATATGGTAGGGCATTCGAGGTCAATACATTATGAGCTTTTAAAACCGAACTAAAAGCTCAATTTGGAGAAGTATTGTCAGCAACTGGATAATTTAAAGACAGCAGTCCAAGAAAAGAGGCCAGCGATGTTCAATAGGAAGAACATCATACTGCATCATGATAATGCCAGGCCACATGCTGCTTTGGGGACTCGTCAAAAAATTGCAGAACTAGGCTGGGAAATTCTGTCACATCCACCATATTCCCCGGACTTAGCACCCTCTGACTAGCACTTGTTTTTGTCCTTACAAAACTTTTTGAAGGGCAAAAAATTCAAAAATGAAGAAGATATCAAACAAGCACTGGTTCAATTTTTCGCATCAAAAGATAAAACATTTTTCAAAAATGGGATATACAAATTGCCCTCATGCTGGCAAGAAATCATTAATAATAATGGCAATTATATTATTTAATAAAGTTTATCGACAGTAAAAATTTATATTTTTAGTCCAAAAACGGACAGAACTTTCCGGTAGACCGTATATATTATAAATAAGATGTAACTATTTATAACTTTTCACAAATAAATGATATACGCGCCCATGTGATAATAATGGCCTCAACACTCCATGTATGGTAGTCTCCTTTATCCATAATTTTGCCTTCTGTGGTTTCAGTTACCCACAGTCAACCGTGGCCTGAAAACAATAAATACAAAATTACAGAAATAAACAATTCTTAATTTTAAGTTACACGCCTTTTGAATAGCATGATGAAATCTTGCACCATCCTGCCCTGTCCATCCCAGCATGCGAATCATCCCTTTGTCCACCATGTCCACACTCTATGTTTCTTGCCCATCGGTCACTTGGCAGCTATCTTGGTTATCAGATAGCTGTCTCACAGTGCTTGTGTACAAGTAACCCTTATTTTATTTAATACTGGCCCCAAAGTGCAGGAGCAGTGATGCTGGCAGTCTGGATATGCCAAAGAGAAGCTATAAAGTGCTTCCTTCAAGTGAAAATGTTCAAGTTTTCAACTTAATAACAAAAAAATATTTGTATGTTGAGGTGGTGAAGATCTATAGTAAAAATGACTCTTCTGTCCTTGACATTGTCAGAAAGGAAAAATAAATTTGTGCTAGTTAAGCAAAAGTTATAGCCAGGTGCATGATAAGTGCTTAGTTAAATGAGAAAGGCATTCAATTTGTGGGCGGGAGGCATAAATAAAAAACGTGTTCTGAATGACAACAGCAAGAAAGCACTGAGCCTGTATGAAGACTTGAGCAAGGGTTAGTTTAGCAAGGGATCCCCTTAAACAATAGACTGCAATCACATAACTTTTCTTATATAACGTTGTTATACCTGTTCTATTATTGTTGCTTGATACTACCGCAATTTCAGGCATGCACTGAGGATACTGGAATTTTTCCCATGTATAAGGGGGACTACTATATGTGCAATGTGGCCTTAGTCTGCTGGCAGCATATGCAGAGGTTATAACAAAGCAGCCTAAGACACCATCCCTTAATGATAAATGACACACACCTAAAGCAGAATATTCAGAATAATTACAGAATAATTTTTTGAAGGGCAAAAAATTCAAAAATGAAGAAGATATCAAACAAGCACTGGTTCAATTTTTCACATCAAAAGATAAAACACTGTAAAAGAAAGAACATTCAAAACACATCAAAAGAAAGAACAGTGTATGTAAACTATAAACTCCAGAAATAACTATACTGCCAAGTTTAGCAAAACTTCAAATGATCTTTTCAAGTTCTATAACATGAAAGCTAGAAAATATACCAAAAATAGAAATTACTAAATTTTATATTAGAAACTAAAGAATTTTTAAAATAGAAACCAAGAGGCTTCAAATATTATACAAGTACTCTCACATTATAATACTTTCTCACATAAATAAAAGTGGTTTTATAATCCAAGACTGTATTGTATTAGTCTTTTCCTCTGCATTCATGCTTTATAAAGCAGAGTTGGAAGGACCACAGTGTTTCTTCTGGTGATTGCTCAGGTACAAATACTTTTAAGCAAAGGAAAAGCAGGCAGAGATAAAATGATTTACCCAAATCACAAAACCAGACTCAGAACTCATTCACCCCCATAGCTAGTCCATACTACTGGACTCGCCTCACACTCCTTTGTACCACTGACATGGTCAAGTAGTATCACAGTGCCAGTGACTGATTATCTTAGTAAACACAGTATGGTACATTAGTAGAGAAAACAGGTTTTGCTTTCTGAATGGCCTGGATTTGTGACATGGCTGTTTTAACTCAAAGCCATGTCGCCTTGGACTAATTATTTAACTTCTCTAAGCTTTTATTTCCTCACATGTAAAGTGGGTTTAATATCAGTATCTATATTGAAGGACTATCATGAAGATTGATCAAGAATACCAATAATAAATTTAGCCCAGCCCAAGACACAGCATAATTCCTCATGTTGACTAACAAAACTGCTCAATGATAGAATCTCTTGAATTCTCACCTATGGGCATCAAACTCAGAAAAAAATAAAGTTTTTCAAGCTTAGCAAATAAATAGATATAAGTTAAAATAAAAGTACCTTAAGAGTATAACTATGCTAAATAAATGCAAGCTAGTATAATGTGGCCTTCTTTCAGAAATAGTATTCCTCTACTTCATGTCTCCTGTGCATCCAGTGCATTTAAATCATTTTAATCCTGAGAGTTCTTTCCTGGCTCTTTTTGCTCTGCACTGTGTCCCGATGCCTTTAAGTCATGGTTACAACTACTACACAAACATCTTCGGTTCTATAATTTACAAGACTAGATTGGCAAGGAATTCTGGACCCTCCTAACACTGTATACCAGGGGTCCCCAAACTTTTTACACAGGGGGCCAGTTCACTGTCCCTCAGACTGTTGGAGGGCTGCCAATACAGTGCTCCTCTCATTGACCACCAATGAAAGAAGTGCTACTTCCGGAAGTGCGGGGGGGGGGGGGGGTATAATCAGCCTCAGGGGGCCGCATGCGGCCAGGCTGTAGTTTGGGGACACCTGCTGTATATAAAACTTTGCAAATATGTGCATATACTTCTTTTCTGGGTGGTGGATTCTAGTTTAGATTTCCCAAGAAGTCTGACCCACATCTCAAAGAAGATAAATTACTGGTGTATATGTTAAGTGCTCCCAAATCTATATTCCCAGCCCAGGTGTTCCTCCTAAAGCCTAAAACTACTTTATTCAACAGTCTGCTGGACACCCTCAATCAAATGCTCCAAAGATTAAAATTAGCATGTCCAAAATCCATGGTAAACTCACTCTCCACCCACCCAAATCATCCTCCTGGAATCTAAGAGTCAGCAGTACCAATACAACCACCTAGCTATAACAAGATAGAAGCATACCTTTTTCTTTTTTCCTCTCTCTCAACCCCTTCTCATCCATTTTCAAGTGCTACTAACTACAGGCCAAATATGCCCCATTCTTTCATTCTGAATACTATTGCTTTAAAACTTTCTCGATCACTACAAGAGCATTACAACCACCATGAACTCATGAACTCTAACATCTTCTTGGAATCATTCTTCCTCAAAATTACCATTAAAATAAGCATGTGAGCATCATGCCCCTGGCCAAACCCATCTTTCATTAATGACAGGGCTGTGGCCTACATACTTTAAAAGGGATCATAACACTTTAAGATCTAGCCCATGCCTACTTAATCTTCATTTTTCACTTACCACTACCTATTTTGCATTTATTCCCCATCATTAAACCAATGGTAAATCTGGACCACTGCCACTGCTCCCCACTCTCCCACGTCTTCTTTAAGCCCCCTCTTCAGCTGCTTCTGCATCTGATTCTTCGCATAGCCTCTGAACACCGCTCAGGTGTCCGTTCTCCAGGGATCCTTTTCTGACCTCAAGCAAAGCTAATGACTCCTGTTCAGCTGTTTCATAATACTCAGGTTATATGCATCACTACATGCCCATACTTCTTCATAATATGTTTGTGCATCTTTTTTACTAGACTATGAGATACTTAAGGGATGGTACATTTTCTTCAATGTCACATAGAAGGCCATTAAAAAATGTCTGGTGAATAAAATTGTTTTACATATGTTACACCAATGCAATTTTGAAAACATGAACATTTGAATTACTAAGCACAGTAACATGGAAGAATATTTTAATGTGCTTAGCAATAGCAAAGAACAATTTTTAAATACAAAAATGTCTTTTTCAAATAGAGTACAACGTGCAGACAACAAACTCAAATTTCAGGTATTAAATGTTTTCAGATTTTCCATCCACCTAACTAAATACCTCACATGACTGCAAAATCATGAACTTTATTAATAAATGTTAATTGGAAGGAAACTAGTGAGAGGAAAAGGTCATTAAGGTGAAGATCCATATGCTACAATCTTTCCCAAAATTAAACAAGTCCAAAAACAATACAAAGGAAATTAGCTTCAAGTACAAATTCCTACATTACGTGCTTTCGTCTTGGCCTCAAGTGAACGTGTCAACAACAGTTGCAAAATGATCATGTAATAATAAACTTTAATTTCTCACTCACCCATCCTTAATGCAGAACACAACATTAGCTGTCACAAATTTTAAAGGCCCTAGTTTTAAGTACATTAAAAAAAATTATAATGTTCTTATTTTAACTATTCTAAATTATGAGAGTGGGTTTTTAATTCCATTTGATAAAAGTGATTACCTCTGTTGCAATAACTGCAAATATACTCAGGAAGGGATTTGGTAACAATATTTCAATAAAACAGTAAAATGATAAAATGAAATGCACACACACATATATACACAAATATATAATATTTGCTAATTGTTAGGTATATTCAGTATCTATCCCCAGAGAAGCTCAAGTTACAAAGTGATCAGCATTAAAAGTAAATTTACTCTGCAGGAAAAGAGGCAAAAAGTTTTTTAAATGAAAGACAACTAAGTAGTATTGTTAAGGTTTAGTAACACTTTTAAAAACCACATCGTGACCTTCCCTTTACCTTTCGCCAATCCAGTATTAAAATTCCCTCCTTAGAAAGTAGCAACAGCAGGCCCTGGCCGGGTGGCTTATTGGATTCAGCAATGAGCCAGAGGTCACGGGTTTGATCTCCAGTCCCGGCAGGTATGAGAGGCAATCATAGTTTCAACCAAGTGAAACAAGGAGTTGATGCCTCTCTCTGCCTCCCCTCCGCCCTCCCTTTCTCCCTCCCACCTCCCATCAGTGGGGAAAAAAGAAGTGCCAATAATAAAAATAAGGCTGTCTTTCACAAACATCTCTAGTTTTACATCTACATTACTTCAAATGATACAAACACATAACCTTCAAAACATCTGAATTTGAAAGGATGTAATTCTATCATATACTTACACATCTTGAAGGTCGAATAATTACTAAGAATAGGAGAGAACTACTACATGAGCCAATTAAAACTAAAATGAAGAGAACTGTATCCTTCACATTCACTATATACAAAGGACAAGAAGTCTTTAGTCCCCTGCAAATAATTTTCTACAAGAAATTTAGAACACGGTGGGTGGGGGAAAAGGGTGAGAATTTGAAATTCCAAGCAATTTAGAATGACATTGCTGAAAAAAATAAACAAGGAAAAATGCTTGATCTTAATTTTATGCTTCAGCCTCAAAAAATGTTGCTTTGGTACAAATATCTGAGGAATGGCAGTGTTCTAGTCAAACACAACTATGCCATAAATTATGAAAACAAGTTCTCTCCCAGACTGTAAGCATCTCAGAGTAATATAAAGTCTTCCTTCCTTTCTTTTATTTTCTTTTATAATCCACAGCACAATGCTTAGACAACATTCAAAAATATGATTTAAATGCAGTCCAGTTATTGTTAATGATGATGAATGTTATTTGATGACAGATAACTACATAATAATTCATGACATCTGCTACAATCCTATTTATCCATCAGTTAATCTTCAAGCAACCTCAACCAGCAAGAATATAATCAAAGATCCAAACTTTGAGGAAAACAGCCCAATGGGAAACATTCAGACTTTGGACAAGTTAGTTAACTTTCCAAACTTTCCTCATCTGCTTGTGGAGGGAGAAATGGGAAAGACTATGTATTATGTGGCAATTAAGTAACTTTGTGAAAGCATTTGGCACACAGCACTTGTCTAATAATTTTTTTACTACACTGAAAAGACATATAGTTTTAAAGACATAAATCTGAACGTAACGTTAAGACTACTGATGTCTGCTTAACTGCTTCTCTTTAGTTCCAGTGGAGACCTGATAGGAGAGGGACTGAGCTGCCAAAACTAATAAAGTGATGTCAAAGAAAGAGAGAAAAAGATGATCAATTAAAAAAGCACAGTAGCTGGTCCTGGCCGGTTGGCTCAGCGGTAGAGCATGGGCCTGGCGTGCGGGGGACCCGGGTTCGATTCCCGGCCAGGGCACATGGGAGAGGCATCCATTTGCTTCGCCACCCCCCCCCCTTCCTCTCTGTCTCTCTCTTCCCCTCCCGCAGCCAGGGCTCCATTGGAGCAAAGATGGCCCAGGCGCTGGGGATGGCTCCTTGGCCTCTGCCCCAGGCGCTAGAGTGGCTCTGGTCGCAGCGGAGCGACGCCCCGGAGGGGCAGAGCATCGCCCCCTGGTGGGCAGAACATCGCCCCTGGTGGGCGTGCCGGGTGGATCCCGGTCGGGCGCATGCGGGACTCTGTCTGACTGTCTCTCCCCGTTTCCAGCTTCAGAAAAAAAATAATAAAAAAAAGTAAAAAAATAAAAAAAAAGCATAGTAGCTTGGGACGATTGGAGTCTGATCTACCCTCAGTTGGCCCTCAATATCATTAAATTATAGAACAGTGACATGATGAGAAAGCTAAATCATCAACAGAAGGTTCAATTATAATCTGCATTTCAGATCTCAGCATGAGTAAGCTGTTCAAAAATCAATTTGAGAATCTGAAACAATTTTTTTTCAAAAACATAAATCAAGCTTCCAGATTAGCCTATTAGCATCCATTTAAATAATGACTGACTTAAGATTTCAAACAATACAGTATTATTTCAACTGTGTCTCTGTGAATTACTTATACATTTGTGAAAAAATGTATATGTAACATTTCAGTCTGATGAAGACGACAAAAAGATACAACCTTAAGTATTCTCTCACTGAAGCAAGGAATTTGTCACTATCCTATATTGGTGTTAAAGAGATGTTACTTGCCACCCTGAAACACATTTTATCCAGAATACACAGTACATTCACCTTGACTGAAATTCTTCAAACATTACAATTAGAAATCCTCCCTATTCAATTAGTTATTATATCTGTATGATCCATACCTTAAAATAATAAAAACATGCCCTGGCCGTATAGCTCAGCTGGTTGGAGCATCATCCTGAAGCACAGAGAGTGCCAGTTCGATCCCCAGAGCACATACAAAAAGAGATCAACACTCCTGTCCCTCTCTCTCTGTCCCTTCCTCTCTTGCTAAAAATCAATCAATAAAAATTTTTTTAAGAAATAAAAACATTTGCTGTATCTCTCAATATACTATTAAACACCAAACACTATTAAGGATCCTGTATATAAAATTACTCTTTAAACACTCATCTGGAAAACAGAAATAACAGAAAAACAGGACTCATATTTGGGGTGAAATTTTTAAAAAGCAGTAGTTAATATTACAGGGAGAAATACATCTGAACGTATGTTTGACTTCCATATTTCTATCCTATAGTCTAAAATTATTGATTTTAATCAAAATTGACAATCCTGTCTTCTCTTTAGCTGAAGTCACTAAGTCTTTTTTTTTATGGGTAAACCAGTTTTTCTAAAACTATGATGTGTAAAAAGCTCTATAAACTGTAAGGCAATTAACAAATTAGTTTACACTAGAATCAACTACACACAATCCAAAGGAAGAGATAAAAACACATTAAATAGTATAAATTGTCAGTTAGCTTTGTCTTTTATTTTATTTTTATTTTTATTTTTTTGTATTTTTCTGAAGCTGGAAACGGGGAGAGACAGACTCCAGCATGCGCCCGACCAGGATCCACCCAGCATGCCCACCAGGGGGAGATGCTCTGCCCCTCCAGGGCGTCGCTCTGTTGCGACCAGAGCCACTCTAGCGCCTGGGGCAGAGGCCAAGGAGCCATCCCCAGCGCCCGGGCCATCTTTACTCCAATGGAGCCTAGGCTGCGGGAGGGGAAGAGAGAGACAGAGAGGAAGGAGAGGGGGAGGGGTGGAGAAGCAGATGGGCGCTTCTCCTGTGTGCCTTGGCCGGGAATCGAACCCGGGACTTCTGCACTCCAGGCCGATGCTCTACCACTGAGCCAACCAGCCAGGGTTTAGCTTTGTCTTTTAAATGAATGAACCTAACTGTAACCAAATCTGCTCAAAATTTCTCTAAAACTACCAACTCACACAGAAAGATGTAGAAAACAGCTAACTTTCTCACTGCTTCCTCATAGGATTTAACCATCACCACTGAAACATACCATTCCTATTTTCAAAGAAATTCTAAGGCTGAAAAGAGGTGACTTTTGCAACATCACAGAAAACATTTTAAGCCACAGACCACACTAGCATTCAGTTCCTAGACTTATGTGTAAATATGATACCTTTATAAAAATATTTAGAGTTAGAATAATCCCCAATTAAAATCTCTTCATTTTACGAATGAGGAAACTGTGGCTAAGAGCCTTCTTCAAGATCGCAGGCTCGTTAGAGCAATGAAGGAGTCCAAGTACCCTAAGTTAGCTGAACCTTATGGTCATATCAACTCAAAATGCCTGGGTGCTCAAAACATTAAAAAATTATTTTATAATTGAATAGGCTAATATTAACACTCCATCTCTATAGCCAAATGCTTATTTCAGTTTGGTCTAGAGAAAAAAAACTTTCAACTGCATATCAGGGTTCTAAAGTCATGGTTCTTCTATAAATAAAAGTTCTCTCTATTTCTGTTTCCTCATCTAGTAAATAAGATTTGAACAAATTCTTTCTTAAGTCCTTTATTGTTTTTAAAAATTAAAATACAAATAGCAAATAAGTCACTTGTTTATTTGGCTAGTGATGGGGTTCATCCAAAAAATACACCACTTTTGTCTTATTTGCATATACCACGAGGAAAAGTGAAACATTTTAAAATGTCGAATTTTGTCCTTCAAAATTCATTTCACTGTTTAAACTTCTTAGTATAGTCTCAAAGACAAAAAAGTTCAAGATTATATTAAAGTATTTACATATATCAGTAACTTCAATGAATCACTTTTTTCTAACATACTTAACAAGATAAAGTTCTATTAACTGAAAAAAGGAAGTGAACAAATGTGTGCTAATCAGCCTTATAATTTAAAAAGGAACGTCTTGACTCATAAATATGACAATTAATATGTCTTTCTTCTAGGTTATGATTTTGACTAAATAGACACTAAGGCCCCTTTAAGCAATGTATATACTCAAATTTTACTGAATATATACTTTGATTAAAAGTTCTTGTAACATTTACTCTTATGAGTGGTGCCTGTACCTTGAATTGAGTGAGGCTTAAGTCTGAAAAAAAAAAAAAGTTCCTTCCAAGGCTCAGAACTTAATTTTGATTTCTTTTCATAGATAGTACTACATTATATAAACTTCAAGGCATCCTGGATCCATCCCTGGCTAATAATTTAAATGGAAAGCTTAGAATTTTCCAATATATTCCTATTAAGAAACTAAATATTTCAAAGCCCTGGCCAAGTAGCTCACTCAGTTGGGTGGAGCGTCAACCTAATATACCAAGGTTGTGGGTTCGATCCCCAGTCAGGGCACATACAAGAATCAACCAACGAATGCATAAATAAGTGGAACAACAAAGTGATGTTTCTCTCTTTCTCCCTCTAGTAAATCAATAAATTTTTTTTTCTTTTTTTTTGGTGGCAGAGACAGAGAGAGTCAGAGAGAGGGACAGATAGAGACAGAAAGAAAGGAAGGGAGAGAGATGAGAAACATCAATCCTTCGTTGCAGCTTTTTGTTGTTCATTGATTGATCTCTCATATGTGCCTTGGGGTGGGGGGGACTACAGCAGATCGAGTGACCCCTTGCTCAAACCAGATGAGCCTGCGCTCAAGCTGGCAACCTCGGGGTCTTGAACCTAGGTCTTCCACATCCCAGTTCGATGCTCTATCCACTGCGCCACCACCTGGTCAGGCTAAATCAATAAATTTTTTAAAAAAACATAAATGTTTCAGAATCTAGCAAATTCTTAACAGAATATAATTAGTCAATATGGTGCAATGGAAACAACACAAATTTTTGAGTTAGACATGCCTGGGATCTGAATTCCAGCTCTGCCCTTCCATTGATATAAATGTTTTTCACTAGGTCTCCAAATCCCAGATAGGTTTAAACCAGGACTAACATCATCTAAAGATTGTTGTGAGGATTTGAAATAATTAGTTCAAAGTACCTAAAACAGAACCTAACACAAGGTAAAGCATTCAACAAGTCATAGTTACTAATATTATAAACTTCTCATATTGGAAAGGAAAAAGGAAATCTTTCATGACTACTTTCAAGAGGACAGGGCAAACAAGAGGCTAAATGTTGCTGGTGAAGGGCTGCTTTAGATAAGAATGACTTACAATCACTGTGAAAGTATTCCTCTCAGCAAAATGGCTTGCTTTTAGAGAAAAGTATCTCTAAAGAATGTTGTATTTTCTTAAAGATATCCCTTTGAAGTCTTTACTCTTTGATTAGAAGTAGGTCTTTCTCATTTAAAGACCAAATTTGGGTCCATTCCTTTCTCAATGATTACAAGTACTAAATGAAGTCAAATTAAGAAGTTCTACTCAATCACATTTTCAACTTTAAAAGTAATGCTTTCCTGTAGTAAAAGCTCTGGATTAGGAGTTAAGGCAGTGTCAAACTTTTTGAAGTTGGAGCACATTTAAAATCCTATAAATAATTGTAGGCACACTATATACAAATTTCTGAGAAATATGTTATAATAATGAAGTCAAATATTAAAGAAAAAAATATAAAGTCCAAGCATGTTTTTATGGTAATTAAACAAAATAAATACAACAAAATTAAATTTATTCTGACATTAAAAAACATTTTTATGTTATGCTTTTTAGAATTTGTAAAAAAGGGGTTAAAAATAAAAAAAACGACAAGAGTTATCCATATATATATATATATATATATATATATAAATACATTCTTAGTAAGATTTAGTAAATTTGGCAGGTCTGAGCAAAATGTGTTAAATTTTTTCATTCTTGTGTTTATGAGAAACATGAGCCTGATGTGTCCCAACGATTTCTTCAATGTTTGGGCATATATTTGAAAGGCAAACTCTCATTTCCTTGTCAATACATTGAAGAATTCCTCTCTTTTTTACTCTTAATTGTGTTGAGTGCAGAAAACTGCCACCATACATATCATCTTAACTTTATACCAAAAGATTGAAGAAACTTGCCTCCACTCTTTCCGGGGAACATGGGGGGTAGTGTAAACAATCCAGCACCACAGCTTAACAGTCTTCTGCAACCTAATCAGGCAAGTGAGGTGGGGGGGTTGAGCAGACTGTCAGCTTACAGCCAATTCCCCACACCTCTGTCCCCCAAAATCTAAACTCCAAAAACCCTGTTGGTTTTTTGGTTCCCAACAGGCACATATTTCTCTGGAATACCATAAGGTGCACCTGGAAATCTTCTAGGGCACACACTTTGAGAACCACTGGGTTAAGGCAACTACTGTCTCTGTTCTCAATTTCCTATTAACTTTATCAACCTGAGCAAGTAGGGCTATCCTTAACTTCAAAAAGGCTGGATTAATGACTACTGACCTTATAGCAATGGCTAAACAACTTGTACAAATGGCAATGCAGGAACTACTCTGAACTACCAGAGAGGAAGATTTTTGAAGACACTTACTTCACTGTTCCTGGGTCCTAATATAAGACCTTATGAGAGTTTGAAAAGAACTATCCCACATAAAACACATTACACTTGTAGTTGAAAATTGTGACTTTAGGATTAGAAAATGATTTTATGATTAGAAAATTCTCAGTGATGCCATGATTAGAAAGCACTTTCTGACATTATTTCTTTTAATCCTCACAATCTGTGAGAAAGACTGCTATAGTTCCCATCTTCAAGATGAGAAAAAAACTGTCTATTAGTTCATCCACTGGGCGCTGCTGGGACACTACTGTACTGCACTGACAAAGAACATCATGTTCTACTACAGAACATACAGACCAGGGTAGTTACCAAGATAGGGAAGACAGGACAAGAAACATCCTCCTTCTCTGAGACTTGCGAGGCAAAGCTGAGAATGACTCAAGATACAGGTTAAAGAAGGTGACTGAAAGGGAAGAAAGTTGAAGGGACTTACACAAGTTAACATTAGTTTTCAGTGAAGCAGTAAAACTTTTTGAAAAAGAAAGAGAATTCTCACTAAAGAGCTTAAGGGTAGTGACTGAAGTCTGGAATAGCCCATGCAGGAGAAGGGAGGGGGAGCTTACAAGAGACACACAAAAAAATTGGCCAGAGGCACTAAGAGCCCAGCCAAGTTAAAAAGACCACCGTGCCTTGCAATTTTCATCAGGAATGCAAAATAGCCTAAAAAATATAGCAGTCTAAAGGCACACAGGTGGAATGATCCAAGATGCTTCTCTTCTGGCCTTGCTCTGAGGAGGCAGCAGGAAAGAAGGAACAACTGTAACAGGCACCCAGCTGGGGAGAGTGAAAGAGCCTCTGGAGATCCAAGAGGACCTCAGTGGGAGAAGGAAACGAGCACAATAGAATAATTATGTAATAATCACAACATACATTCATTTATAATGCTTGCTGTGTACCAGGTACTACTGTTAAGAGCTTTACAGTATTAATTCTAGTAATTCTATTAATTTGTATTAATTATATTCGTACATTATGAGGTAGGTACTATTGTTTTTCTCTTTTACAAAAGAGGAAGCTGACAGAGGTTAAGTGATTTGCTCAACTCCTACATCTAATAAATGGAGGAGCTAGGATAGAAGGCAATATTGGAGTTTAAGATTTCTAAAGTAGCAGGATGACAAGCTCCAAAACAGGGTAAAGACCACAAATATAGAAGAGGCCAGGTCTGTTTGATCATCATTGTATATCATGTGCCTGACCCCTAGTAGAAACATATAATAAATGCATTTTAAATCGAATAAATGAATGACTTTGTCTATATTCACTGGATCAAGTTAAGACTTAAACAAGAGAATGAGAAGGTTCTAAAGTTTTCAGTAACTGAGGAAGCACATGTAAGAAGTTAGAACACAGTCATAAAAGGCACTCAGAAAGAACAGTTCACAAGGCCCTGAACCACAAGTGGTGACGGACATGCCAATAAATGGCACCTGGGCCCAGTGATTCAAGGATATAAAGAAAACAGACACCTCTATTCAAGAGAAGCCTGTATCCTTAGCAAAGATTTCAGATGAAAAGGCTAAGAATCCCAAGAACAGGCCACGGATTTGGAGGAGTGAAGAAGGGGTTCACAGTGTACAGGTGAACAGATTGGGAGCAAAGAGTCAAGGTGGAGAGAGCAAAATGTAAACTACAGCTCATACACAGAAAACACTGGGCCAGAGATGAAGCCTTCTGCCGCTCAGTGCAAGGCTGCTGTCAATGCCTCATCCTATCTACTGTTTCAGAAGACTAGGCTGGCTGGCTGAGGAAAGTGCAACATAATCATTAATGACCTGCTATATCTTAAGATTTCACTTACACTATAGTTGCAGAGCTCAAACATTTCAGAGTACTATTTGTATCGATTTACCAAATAAATCAATTACTATGGTTTGGCTTAATGAACTAGTTTCTCATTTAATCAATTGTTCAATAACCACCCACACTGTTTATAACACTATGCTAAGTGCTCTGTGGTTCAAAAGGGTGTCTGGTATAAGCTTTGGGGAGGGACCACACCTAGTTAGTTCATAAGTGAAACAAAAAAGGAGGGTAGAGAAGGAGTGTGGAGAAGGGAGAAAAAATTGGTATGAAATTTTAAAAAGTGTATTTTTAGATAAAAATTTAACGTACATAAGAGTGTACATACCAAATGAGTGTTTACATCTTCAATCAATTACTCCAATGATTATGTGAAACTCATTATTGGAACTTCTCTTTTGAATCTATCCCCTAAAAGCCAGCCACATTCTTTTGAAGTGCCCCAGTGGTACCAAACCTATATCCTTTGACAACAGTTTCTTGGTGTCATTCACAAATCCACTCTACAGGCTTTTCAACATGTAAGTTCTAAAAACTGTACCAAAAAAGGACAGTATGACAAAAATATAGTATATCCATATAACTACTTGCAAAAATAACATTGTTTTAATATTTAAACTGTAGTATAATCCTGGCTACATGCTGGTATAGCAATAGCTAACTGTGTGCTAGGTACTATTTTAATCCCTTCTTTTCTTTATGTCCCACCCACCCTGTATAGTAGTACTACTGGTACTCACATTTTACAGAGGAGAGAACTCAGGCTAGCTGGTTAATGAATTTGTTCAAGATAACACAGCGAGGCAAGGTGGAGTGACATTCAGACCCCTGCAAGCCAGAGCCCTCACTCCTATACTCAGTCTCTCTACATTTTAGGCATATTCCTACGACTGTACATACAGTGAACACTCTTAACACAAAACTAACTAAAAATTCCCTCGGCTATCCACAGTTGCAGTCTCACAAGTAGTCAAAGATATATAAATTAAAGCATTAAAGTACTACTCTTTTCACTAAACATATATGTTGACTAAGACACTGCTACACAGAAGTTAAAATGCCACAACCGTGAAAGGTATAATTAATTCTTAAGAGCATCACTTTAGAGCCAGACTGTCTGGTTTAGAATCCCAGCTCTGCCACTTAAGTATAGTGACCTTAAGCAAATTACTTAACCTCTCAAGGCCTCGTTAGGAAAACAAATGAGAATAGTAGTATTCTGTGGAGTTGGACAAATTAAATGAGTTTATATATGTAAAGCACAGAGAACAGTGCATGGCACATGACAGCATTCAGTAATACTATTATTACCTGTCAATTTGGTAATACATATCAACTATAGTTAGCCCAGTAATTCAATAATCAAAATGAGCTCAAATATTTATATGCCTAGTCACAGCTGCATTATTTAGAAGAGAAAATATGGATTCACTGGAATTAATCAAAATACCTGGCAAAGAAAATAATTAAGCAAATTGAGGTATTATACAGTATTAGTCATCAAAAATTATGTTTTCAATACATTTAACATAAAATATATGTATAATAATATACTGTATTTTTTAAAAGCAGTATATAAAATGATACAGTACCTCACTTTTACTCTGTGCTCACATGTGTATGACAGATTAAAAGGAAACACATCAAAATGTTTTAATACTATTTATTTCCAAGTGGTAGGGTTACAGATAATTTTTATTTCTTTATTTCTAAATTTAGGTATTTATCAAGTTTTCTATCATGAATATGCATCACTTGTAATCAAAAAAGCTACTAAAATGAATTCATTGCTTTGAAAGATTATGACTGAACAGTTCTCACGATACACTGATTGACAAGAACTATAATTCACTTTTCATCTCAGTAACTTGTTCTTACTTTTTTGTTGATTTTACAATGGATAAAAAATAACTATTCTCAAAGTTGCATTATTTAAAACTACAAGTTGTCCAGCAACTTTTATTACAAAAATTAACAAAATTGTTAAAGAATATCAAGATAACCTTGAATGAAAATAACAGCAAAAAATTATCTCTAAGGTCTCCCAATTTGTAATACAAAAGGAATACTATTTTTTCTAGTGCTAAGTATATAATCTTCCTAAACTAAAAAAATTCTATTACTTAATGAATGATGTACAAACAAATGAAGCTTTCTCTATTTTGTCTGAATGAATCAACCTTGTGACTAATCCATTATTTAAAAGACCAAATTTTCACATTGTATCTATACTATCAAAAATAGTTTCAAATTCAATATTGGTACTAACAATTTTTTCAGGTTCCTCTGAACTGCCATCTAAGAAGTTAATGCAAAATAAATACTTTATAGGTAACTACCTTATGCTTTTTTCAACTTCTAACTACAACTATTGATACATAGCTGGCTATGCTAAAACTACTAAAAAGAAAGAATTAATCTAAATGTAAGCAACACTTTAATGAATCTGCTAAACTTTACTCTGGAATTTCTCTGTAAGAAAATATCAGAGAATGAAAAACAAACTTATAGTTAACTCCCCACCCTGTGTGATTTGCAAAACTATTATTCAGTTTTCCTGTATGTATAGTCCAGGTAGTTCTAGGCAATAATTACTTTTCCTAAGAAAGAGAAACCTATTATGAAGATGAAAGCTGTTTCCCCAAATCTGGCAAATACTATGTACCTGAGAAAAACAAAAACATTAACTGTCCCCAAATGTCATTAAGTTCTTGTGCCCTTAAGTACATCAAAAATAATCTTAAAATTCAATCTCTTACTAATAATGTCAGTCACTTTATGGATTACATCTAACAGTAACCTCCACATCATTCCCTGTCCATGCCACACAGATAGAGCTCTGGTAAGCTCATCTAGAATTATAGTGTGGACATCACAATCACAGATTCTTTATTGTGATTATCATGCTTCTATAAACTAGCAACTGAAGTCATTTCCAGATGACACGCTAACAACAATCACTTCCAAAATGTGTCTTAAACTGAAGGCTAAGCCAATTAAGGCAAATCACAGGAGAGGCTAGCACTTCCATTCAAATATGTCCTCCAAGCCAATCAAACTTTTCAAGCTCATGTGGACAAAACCCTGGACAGTACAGATGGTGAGGAATGGCGTTTCAGAGATAAGAACAAAAGGTTCATCTGACAGCAACTAATCCCACATAGTGGAACAAAAGCTCAGGAGTGAGACACATGGCAGCAGCAAGGAAAGAGAAGCAGGAACTTCTTGAGGCAGCATTCTCTGGTCCAATCCACATTGTTTCCAGGAGTTAGGCAACTACAGTCTCCTACCTTAAAAAGGTTTTGTGGCCCTTGCTGTTACTTTGGGTACCCAAAAAACAAAAAGATGTTAAAGGACATACATTCTGTGCACTGCAGGAAAGCTTAAAAACAGAGATAAACGTATCCTCCATCAACAATTTATACAGGAAGTTCCTTATTGTTTTCATCTTAAAAAGAACCAATTCTCTTGAAACCTTATGAAAAGGTCTACTTAAAATGTAAATCATGCATAAAACTGGTATGCTGTAACTTTTATTCTTGTGAATAATGATGCAAAAACACTTAAAATATGTACTTATAAAACATTAAAAAGAACTTGTACCTGGAACAGGTTTACATGACTATAAAATATCCTGTAAGTTCACTTACCACTCTCTTTTGCAATGAAAACAAAAAATCCCCAAACATATTTTTACACCTTTCACACACCAATTTTATAAAACAGAATCTGAAATGAGCACTTAAGACCTTTGGTTAAACTATAATGTCCCTTAAATTATAGTGACTATACATCCAAATGGTAATGTAAAATCCAGTATCTGTATGTACATATGTGCACACATAAACAATACTTTTTCTTTATGGAACACTATGTATTTCCCACTCTGGACTAGCAATCTGTGCAGACTACAGGTACATGCAGACTACAGGTACACAAAAGATCACTAACTTGGAAGAAAAGGAAAATTCTGAAGGTCTCTAAGTCCTCATTTATCAATGTGAAACGCCATACCAATGAGGCTATCTCTATCCTTAATGAAGGAACTAGGACTTAAGAATGTATGTATTAAAAACCTTTAACAGTTCTTTTCATTAGGAACTACTTATGAATGGTATTAATAATTATGAAAGGATAACACTTTGCTTTTAAAATTAGCAGATATTAATTAATGAATATCAAACACTAGTCATAAACTGAAGGATTTTAGACAGAGAGGGCAACAAGTCAGATAGAAAGGGTCCAAATTAGCTGATAACTGTAATACTATTAAAAATATTAGTTTTAGTGCTATCACACAATATTGTACTCTTCAGCTAAAGGAGTAAGGAAATTCTCTCCTAACAAGCAGCGATCTCGGTCTTTCAAGCTATACTGATACATCCCAAGTCCCTAGAACAGTGCCTGGCACACGTACTCAGTATTTGTTGAATGAACGAAGGAATAGGAGAGAACAGGTAGACATAAGCAAAGCTACAGAGACGAGAGAGACAATAGATAAAAGTACAACTTGTTATTCAGAATATTAACATAAATTGAGTTGCTGTCAAATGTGAGCGATTCCACATTTTAGTAACGAGAATCAGAAGAACTCAGACTCCAAGAATAACAAACTTTCTCTAGAAAACATGTCTGAAATTATTTAAAATACTAAGTAATTCTAAATTCTGCTTAAAAAAATAGAGCTGATTTGGTTGGAAAACTAACATTACTCACAAATTCATAAACCCAGCCCATTGTTCCCTTACATGGAAAAACATGCTAGTGGACTTTATTAGTTCTCTTTTGTCACCATTTCTCACTTTGTAGTGTCTTACATTTACTTAGGAAAAAACTTCAAAAATTCAAAATCCCTTCAAAACAGTTAATTCTCCTGAGTACATCCCACCTTTATTTACATAAAGAGGGGCAATTCCACACACTGACATTAGTATTTATATTACTACAATTTCAGAAATCTGCATGAGGTGTATTCTTTTAAGAATTCAGGGAGGTCAAATTCTTTGGATGACTTTCTTACTTAATTACAATATTATTAATAAAGTCTTTCCTCACTGCAAACTACACTTTAGAAAAATCATGGCTTAAAAAGTGAGTACAAACCCCCCTTTTGTGTAGAGTCTACACAATATGTTCCTATGTTCTAAGAAAACCCAAGATCTTTCTCTAGTTTTACTGTCTTAAAACCTTGTTTAGTTGCCACTTTGTCTCTCTTGACATATACGTGTTATTGTAGCGACATGAGCAAGTGTGTCCAGTTTCTCTGTTACCACAGCACATTTTAATTGCTTGCCATTGACTATCTGAATTAGTTATGACACCCTAAGAAATACCCTAATATACTAAACACCTTGAAGCGCATGACTCAACCTAATGCTATAAAGAAAAAGTTTCTGAACAGGCTATGCTTGCAGTCCCTAACACCTATAAGAGTGAAGCAACCAGGATGGTGACTACTCGTTCTTTTGGGCTTCCAGGGCTAAGAAATGGAGAACCAATTGTCCGTGTGTTCCCGCTTGCTTCTCCTGACGTTCCTATAGGTGGGCAGGCGATTCCTGCACAGGAGAGTTTGTAAAGTGCTTTGGAAGCGATGAAAGATGCTATAAATACACCTGAGGCTGTTAGTATACTACGAGTGAGCATTACGTGGAACAACTGTCACTGCGTCGAGGACAGGTTGGAGGCACAGCGCTTCCTGAGGAGGGGAAGGGAAAGCAAAGAGGACAGAGCCTTCACCGTCCTAAAGGGCTGGCCGGCCACCTCTTCGGCTGGGGCGTTCTGTTAAACCTCCACGGAACCACACGGGAAAAGTTACACACAGGCCGCACACACGGAGGACTTCGCCAGTCCCCATCCCCGCAGGTCCGCGCGTCCCGGGGACAGGAGAGCGAGGGGCTGGGCCTGCTGCCCAGCAATGTGGGGAGGCGGTGGCCCCAGCGCGGGGCCCCGGCCGCGGGCTTGTCGCCGGGCGCGGGGAGCGGCCCGAGAGGGCGGCCGCGCCGGGGCCCCGCGCCGCCCCGTTGCCGGGCCGGCTCGCGCCCCGCGGCCAGCGGCCTGGGGGGAGGGGAGGCGGGCCTGCGGCCTGTTGGGGGACCTCAGCACGGGGCTCGCGTGCGGCTCCCGGCCGGGTCCCCGGCCCCAGGGTCCCGGGTGCCGAGCGGAGACTCACCGGAAAGGCCCGGATCCGCATCTTGGTGTCCTTCCGGCTGCCCGTGCCTTTGCTCAGATTCGACATGGTGCTCGTCCCCTCCCCGGCGGCGGCTCTGGGTCGCACTCCGAGGCGCCGGTGTCACATTTAAGGCGGGCGGCAGGCGAGGGGCGACGCTGGGGGGCGGCGGCGCGGCCCCCGGCTGGGCTGGGGAGCTGGCCGGCCCCTGCGCGGCCGCGGCGGGGGTGGCGGCGGCTCGGGCTCCCGAGGCCGGGGCTGGGCTGGGGGGCTGCGCTGGCGCGGCTGCTCCGCGGGGTCCCCCTCTCGCCCGGCTCCGCTCCCTTTATCGCGCTCCTCCGCGATGGCGGCGGCGGCGGCGACGGACAAACATCTCACTGCGCAAGCCGAACGTCCTCCTCCTCCTCCTCCGCCTCAGCGAGACGAGATCCGGCCCAGAGGGTGGAGGGGAGAGGAGGGAGGGAGCCGAGCCAGAGAGTAGAGAGATTGGGGGGAAGGAGGTGGGAGGACGGGAGGAGGAGGCGACCGCCGCCGCGTGGGGACGCTCAGATATCGCGAGAAGAGGGCTAGCGCGGTAGCCCGGGGGAGGCGGGGCGAAATCCGGACGCGGGAGGGGGCAACAGAAGGGGAGGAGGGGAATAAAGAGTTGAGGAAGTGGGAGGGACCAGCGGGGCGGGGAGATAGGGGACGGGGCGGGGCTTATGGTGGGAGGAGTAAATCGCCTCTTTGAAAGGGGAGCGTCGGAGACGGGTTCTAGGTAGAGGTAGTTGTTGATTGGTGGAACGTGGAGCGGGGGTGGGGAGGAGTCCTGGTCACGTGGGCCGAGTGGGCGGGGAAGTTCGGTGAGCTTTTTCCGGACTGTAGAGGGCTGGGTTCCCGCTGGGCTGGGCTGGGCTGGGCTGGGCTGGGCGGAGGCGGGGCGGGGGCTGGGGTTGGGGCGGGAGGATAGTCTCGGGGAGGAGCGTTGGGTGCAAGGTGGATAACTACATCCTAGAACTGGTTCCTCTGTTTTTCTGGGGCATGTGTACAAGGGGTGGGTACTTGAGCAGAAGCCAGAAAGTTGAAGGAAGAGTTTGTTCAGGAATCGCCTGTAATGTCAGAAACTAGGCTCCCATATGTTTAACAAGGTATTCGGATTGGATATGCATACCCAAACTCCCGGACTGAGAGGTAGAGATATTGACCCACAAAATTTCCTTAAACTAAAGAAGCTCAGGGGCTCTTGAATCCCTGATATTCTCTAAGGGACCCAGGACTTCTTAGTATTAAAATTTATTTTCCATACCGTTTAAATAAAATGACAACTCCCTTAATGGTAGCGCAGTATTTTGGGAAATGGTGTTAAATATAAGACAGGATGGTAGAAACCTATTATTTAACCTAACAATCATTTTCACCACTACCAAGAGTATTGTGGGTATTGGAAGACAAAATAATTGTCTTTGATTCAA
Source organism: Saccopteryx bilineata (assembly GCF_036850765.1). Classification (NCBI taxonomy): domain Eukaryota; kingdom Metazoa; phylum Chordata; class Mammalia; order Chiroptera; family Emballonuridae; genus Saccopteryx; species Saccopteryx bilineata. The sequence goes on along the minus strand of NC_089494.1, from coordinate 12,897,444 downwards.
TTTGCTGCAAAATTGGACTTTTTTTTATTGTAATCAAAAGTCTAGTTTGATTCATCAGTCTTGAATTTTACTTTCTAATTTGCCTCTTTGTCTAAATGATATTATATTTGGTTTCTGATGCTACAGAGGAATATGTGAGTTCCCACTAATGTCTGTGATCTCATTTTAAGAAAGAAGTTACTGTTGAGATAGGTATCTATTTTGGAAGCTAGGGTTTAATGCTTTAAATTAGCATTTGGAAGCTGGAGTTATATATATATTTTAAAAACACCAGATAAACTGAAATATATACTTTTCTATTTGTTTACTATAAGGTTGAATTTTCCCTAAATTAACTTAATCCTGATGACTACATTTGAGTGTATACTTTCATCCCCTACTTGGTTGAAATGCTCTATTTGAAGATATATTTTCTTGTTTTGTTTTTCTGTATTTGCTAATCAAAACATGAGATTAAGAAATGAGGATGTTGCTTGAAGCAATGTCTGTGTATACACTGAAGCTAAAAATAGGTCATCAAGAACTGGGTTGGTAAGGTAAAATTGGGAGGGGCTATGATTTAAATTGTGTATGAACCTTGGATCCTTTATAATCTGTAGAGTCATTGAACTTCCATTTGTATGACCATTAGAATACAACAACCAATAGTTTTTATTGATTGTACCTTCATATGGCCCAATTTTTTTAATACAGGAATATTTGTTCTGGAGCCATTGGTTTGATTCCTAGCTCTCCTACTTTACTAACTATGTTATGTGTTTTGGAGAGTAAGGACTTGACTGTGCCTGAGGTTCCACATCTGTAAAATGGGTATAACAATACTTCCTTCTTGAGCTGCTATGAAATTTAAATGATTTAATACATTTTAAAAAGCTTGAGAGCAGTGCTCAACACAGAAGAGCCATTCAATTCCTGTTAGCTAGTATTACCATGGATAAGGCCAAAGTTACACTATTTTTCTTTTAGTCGGTATGTAACTTAATTTAAAAACACTTGTATACTTTTATAAAATGAATTTTATTTTAAAACGGAGCCAGTCTCCAGCACTTGGATTTCACGAACTGGTAAAATATTGTCAAAAACCTGGGTTAGCAATGTAGGTTCCCCAACTTCATTTTGGCCGGCAAGGGCATTAGAAAGGAAGAACTAGCATAAACTAGGTCCGTTATGTTGTCTTTGTTTGTTTTTGATATATAACCACATAAATGAGGGAAGATCAGTTTTTAAATAAATGACAGTTTCTTAAATTGAATAATTTAGCCTTATGAAGAACAGTACACTGAGCTGATACTTCTCATTTCACTGTGAACCTGAGAAGCTGTCGTGGCCCAACATTTAGGAACCCTGTACAGTAAGGCATATTTCCATGTGATTGTGATGCATAGAATCACCCTTTGTTCTTTTTGTTTTGTGAACATGATTTTCATATGTTGATTTTGTTTAAGTAAAAATTGACTGAGTTCAAAAGAAACACTATTAACTCTGTCTTCCGTTAGGCTTTTAACCACAAAGACCCAGAAAAGCTCTTTAAAATGAATTTGTCTGCAACTGTCATTAAGAAATCTGCTGCTCATTTATTCAGTTATTTCTTCGTAAGTCAAGAAATATGTATTTAATGGCTGCTACATATCAGGCACTACAGTGAGTAACATAGAATGTATAAATCTTTTTCACATCTCAAATTTTGGAAACCAGAGACCCAAGTTGGATTTGGCAACAACTGCTACACACTCCAATCCAGAAATCAGAGATATTTTTTCTTCCTAGGTAATCATCATCCTCAAAATGTATGTGAAATACTTCGTAAAGGAGCAGCAGACTGTTTTCCTAGGCCCAGTGAAATCTCTGACTTGCAACTAGCAAATTAGCTTTTAGGATATTAGTTTTTCTGCCAACTTCACTGCCACCTGATCTAGCAGAGAAAGCAGTATTGGAATTGGAACTTGCTAGATGCCGCATGCCTGCTCATTGGTGTCCCTACTTATGCTGACGGTAGCCTGACACAGGAAAACAGTGGCCTCATTTCCACTTATTTGTATGGCATGCGCAGTTAAAGCTGGGAGGCTGAGTGGGCCAGCCCCCATTCTACATCTCAGTCTAGAACTGGGCCTTATGCTCTACTGGGAGCCAGTGAAAGGGAATAGCCTCTTCTTGGCCTTGAGTTTCTAGGTATCCAGGATACCAAGCCACTTTAATCATTATATGAAACCTGCTGATTTGATTGTGCTGATATTGGTTATTAACACAGCCAACAGCCTACCGATTCACTTAGAAAGACCTGTTCAAAGATTGTGAATACACAAAGACTATTAGGGAAGATATATGTTTTTCAAATTGGATCGGGAGCATTTATAGATATTATCACTTCAGTGAAAGTAAGGGCTAGATTTTCTGCTTTCCTGTCTTCACCAGGCAACTAGTAAATATTGTAGGCCATAACATTTGTAGGGATTTAGAGCAGTTACATTTGTATGTGCTTTATAAGAAGATGTGTTAGAAGAGGATTCTATTGAAACATAACCACAGACACATACGGGAAAACTGTAGTAGGTCTTCTCCATACCTCTTGGCTACTTAGATTTTCCTTACATATATCATCACAAGAAGCATAGAAGATAGAAGAGCATATGAGACAAGTTACATCTTGAATTAAAGAAAAATCTTAAAATGTCTGTTATAAGAACCTACTCAATTTTTTTTTATCACATTGTCATGGTAAATAAAATCATCTCCCTGGCAGCTCTGGAAACTTTCTTGTTGGCCCAGACAGTGTTCTGTTTATCTCACATTTTTTCCAGTAAAATAATTATTTTGGAAATAAAAACATTTATATACACAACCAACTAACCTAATTTAACAGAACATAAATCCTCAATGGAAAATTATAAACATTGCATCTATGTAATTTTATTTTGAAGAAAAAGAATTTCCTTTTATTGATAACAGTAACTGTATCAGGAAATCTACAGGGAACAATATGTATCACTTTCATTCATGACAAGGAAAGTGTATGTTGACGTTAAGTCATCAGCCCTGTCTTTGTGAGACAAGTTAATTTTGGAGTTGAGATAAAGCATGGTTCCAAAGAGCTATAAAAGTAAATAGTCTAGATTTTATGCTAGATTTAGTAATTGTGTAAATTTTAAATGCAACAGGTCCACAAATGTAACAAAATAGCTTTATCTTTAAACTTCTTCCATAAACTGTCTTTCATTCACAGTAAAACTATTCTTTCTTCTTAAATCTTGAACTAGTAAAAATCAAAATCAGAGTAAAGCAAAGGATTGCTGGTGAGATTCAAAATAATCTTTAAGAGACTAACAAATGAGAAAAGGATTGTTGGAGCCAATTTCTAGCCCCAAATTGATATAATGAATGACTTCCTAGAGATAAGTTTATTTGTAGTTACTGGCTTGTGAGTCTCCTAGTTCTAGAATGGCTGGTTATTAGGCAGAAGACCCATTAAATGTTCAGTTCTTAGAAAGGGGCATATGAGCACCTTGTTAGGATGAAACCAACAGCTTTATATCTAACCCAGTTAAAAATCCTTTTAAGGAATTTTCATTTCTGAGACCCTTAGAAATGGTGCTTCTCTGCTACTGAAATCTTTGTTAAGTGCCTATCTCTATGGGAACCTTCATCTTTTGGGAAAAATTGTTTTAGATGCTTGGATTGTTAAGGCAGTGTCATATTTTATTAATTATTTTAATAACATTTGTCCTTTTTGTTGCTAGAAAGCAACACCCTGATATTTTGTTTTAAAGGATTTTCCCATTGGTTGGTATTGGTGGGTAGTGGTGTCTACTTCCTATCACAATAGGGAAAGTGGCCTAATCCTCCCCCTCCACTCCTCAGATTGGTCCGGGGATGTATAATGTGGACTCAGGCAAGTAGACCCTCTCCTAGAAACTCTTGAGTGGGTGACTGAAGGGCACAGGGACAGTGAATCACCTGGGCCCTTCCCCTGAATGGCTTTAGCTGTTAGTCCTGCTCTTCTACTTTCCTGCAGTCCTCTGATCCCTGCTTGTTCTCCTACCCTCGTCCTCCTTCCTTCTCTCATTTTTGTGACTCCAAACATGCCTTCCCCAAATTCCATTTTTGCTTAAAATAGTCAAAGTTTGTTTTCGCTGTATATCAGTCAGGGTCCTGCAGGAAACAGGTGGCTTTCACTCAAACAGGGAATTGGAGGCAACTTTAGAGCAGGGACTATTTAGAGAAGTGTGGGCAGAGTTAGGAAGTGATCAGGGGTGAGGAGACATCTCAGGACTGACTGCTGTGAGGGTCTTTGCAGCGCTTCCCGGCTAGAAGGGCCAACAGGAGAAGTGGCCACCGAACTGGGAGAGAGAGTTCTCTCTGTAGCTATGGGAGAGGGCTGCCTGACAAGCTGGGGTCATAGGAGAGGGCCCAAGCTACTGGCTCAGGGTGGCGGCAGCCAGGGGCCTCACTCTCCTCCTGCCCTCAGACTTCTGGCTGGTGCCTCCTAATGAATAAATCTACCTGGGAATCAGGAGGCAAAGGAGCCCATTGATGGAGCTCTTGAAGGTCATCCTTCCAAGACCCAGAGCAGAGTGCAGGATGGAGAACAGATCTAAAGAGACAAATAAGCATGTCTGGGTAGAGCGCTTGAGAACATGACTTTTGACTGAGAAAGGTAAGCTCTACATTATTTCTTAAGAACCCCTTCATATTGTTGTAGATTCTTTGTACTGTAGGAAGGTAGCTTGCTGAGCAGATAAATGGAGATTGATACTCAAGGCTTGTGTCTGACTAGGGCTGTCAATACGTAAAGGATGGAACGCCTGTTTCTTTGATCAAAGATACCAACTTCCCTTGAAGCTGTGAAGCTATGGGGCTGGATGTTTCTGGATGATAAAGGCCTTTGGCTTTTTTAAGTTTTATTTCGCATTAAAGCCATCATATAGACTAACTATGCCTGTCTGTGCTTTGCCAGTACACTAAGATCTTAAACTATGAAATTATATAGTACTTTGGTTAAGGGTACCAGCTCCAGAATAAGACAACCTGGATTCTAATGGAATGATGGCCTCCCCGTCATCTATATCTGGTATTTATACTTCTGTTCTCTCAATCACATCACTTCTCTCTTTTTTTGTTTTTTGGGAGTTTTTTTGTTTTTGTGTGGTTTTTTTTTTTAATTTAATTTATTGTTTACATAAATTCTAGTGTTGCCCCAAATGCATCCTCCCTCCCCGTATTCCCCTCAACAGCAGCCTCCCCCCTTCCCTTCAGGTTTATCCCATCCTATCATCCCCTTTCCCTCTGTCCTCTTTTCCTCTGGTCCCTTTGATCCCTCCTCTGTCTCAATTCCATTCCTCAGTTCACATTGTTCCTTGGATTCCTCAAATGAGTGAGGTTATATGATATTTTTCTTTCTCTGCTTGGCTTATTTCACTTAACATAATCGTTTCCAGGTCCATCCATGTTGTTGCAAAAGGTAATATTTCCTTCTTTTTTATGGCCCCATAGTATTCCATTGTGTATATGTACCACAGCATTTTAATCCACTCACCCACTGACGGACACTTGGCCTGTTTCCAGATCTTTGCTATTGTGAGTAATGCTGCCATAAACATGGGGGTGTATTTCTTTTTTTTTGAATCAGTGTCACATCACTTTTCAAGCAGCATTCCTGTTCCCTGCAACGTTGGGTTCTCTGGGCCTATCCACTAGCTGTCTCTTATCAATAGAGGAAGATCCCAAATTACCTGTCCTCCCAGGGAGGCTGAGGGGCAGCAAGGCTCCTAAAAATAACCAGCAAGAAGAAACAACGATAGGAACTCTGCTTTGACTTTCGAACCAGGTCAAAACCTCTCCCAAGCTTTAAATCATTAAGACACATTCTCTGCGTGTGGATTGAGAGTTGGTTTCTCTATGATTAACACTTTAAAAGCCATGATGCTTATTTTAAAGTTAAACTATGGGCCTTTAAAAATAAACACACAAAGCACTGTATCCTAGTTGTCACTTCTCTCGATCTTTCTCGCGCTGTATTCTTTCTTTTCAAAACACACAAATTATAAACTTGGGCTATGGAAATTACCTGTGGTCCAATTCCTCATCTGTGCTACTGCATTCCTTTCCCCTCTGCCCTGTCACATTTGTCCTGTGCAAGAGGGCAGCAAAGCTGGACCTTATGTCATCAAAATAACTGAAAAATGATGAGTCTCACTGTCAATGTTAAGTGCATGGCAAATTAAATGTGTCCTTAATATTTTGATTAAATGTATGATGCTATATAACCTGAAGTTTTTTTTAATATCTGCTAATAAAAAGGCAGTTCTTTCCATAATTTTGTTCGACTTTTAGAAGCTAAAGAAATGGGCTATATGGATCTAGTATGGTCAACTCATTCACCATCAGTTTTTAGTAAATTTACATGGCTACCACCTAACTTTACACTAACCAGCGATACATGGTAACAAGTGACCAAGGGTAGGGAATGAAAAGAATTACAAATTAATTGACTATAAGCAATATCACTTTTTGAAACAAGGCATCAGACTCTATATCAATACCTGGAATGAAAATTGAACTCAAAGAATATTAACAATTATTATCAGATGGTTGTGTCAGAGTTATCAAGTATATGAACAACTCAAAAAAATGTGAAATTAAATGACTATTAACAATTAAGATTGTTTATAAAAATAGTGCATCCAAATCAGCTAAATTACTATTTGCTGCAAATAAGAGCAAACCCAACCCAAACTGGCATAAGCAACAGTCAAATCGATTATCTCACATAACAGGAAGTCCAGAATTAGTATGGGTTCCAGGTATGGTACCTCACGGCTCTGGCCCAGCTTTGTGGCAACTCTTTTGGCCCTGGCCTTGGCTGGTGGGAAAGTGTTATAGGTATCACTTATAGATACAACAAAGTCTAGACTTGGGGAAGAAGAGAGATAGACTTTCTTTCTTATGGATCTGTATTATGAGCTAGGAAACTATTCCCAATAGCAGGCCCAGGAGATTTTCTCATGGCTCATTAGCCAAGACTAGGTTACATGTCTCTATTAACTCAGTGCAAGGAAAAATGAGCTTCATTTATACAAATCAGAGTAGAATAGATCTAGGGAGTCTAGTGCCACCACCTACTAGTACAAAAACACTTTTATCCCTGGAGAGACTTTCCATGAAGATGAGCAAGTTTAAGGGGTATAAAGGAAAGTGTGTGTGTGTGTGTGCGCGTGTGTGTGTGTAGACAAGTGTAATAATAATAGTTTGGTTAATGAAGGAGCATGACCTCAGGCTCCAAGTACATTGACAGGAAAGCTCAGATAAGGAGATCAAAGAGAAGCACATCACAGACACAGACACACAGAAAGATACAGCTTGTTTCAAAAAGGCACTGTGGGCTTGCACATTTACAGAGACACCTGCACACCTCTTTCAGGGATCATAGGTTTCTTTTTCAGAGGCTCTGGAGAAAGCTTATTTTCTTCCTCCTGCTTTGATGACATCTTTAGACAAGGGTAGCCACAGGCAAATGAGGACAAGGTGGTTGGTTGCCCACACAGAACAGTTTGACAGGTGATTAAGAGACCCTTTTACTCTCCAAACTCTCCACTCTAAAAACAGAACAAAGCAAATCAAATGCACAGAATCACAAAGGGACCAAACTAGCTATTTGCTTAGGTGGGCAAGAGAGTTAGATGTGGAACATGGTGTGAGAGGCCTTGCATTGTCTCTCTGAACCCCATAGTATTCTACTCTGGGCCCCGCAGCCAGCAGTTCCACTGTTGTTGATAAAGCATTAGACTCAGTCGAAGGTCCTTTCCTAAGTAAATGCCGGAGAAAGAAAACTACACTAAGCCACCAACACCCTGGTATTCATTATTACCACATAGAAACTGAGTGTACCAGGAGCCTGACTGGTGGTGGCTCAGTGGATAAAGCATTGACCAGGACACTGAGGTCACCAGTTCGAAACCCTGAGGTTGCTGGCTCTGAGCACAGGCTCATCGGTGTGGGGCTGTGGGGTCGCTGGTTTGAGTGGGGGAATTGTCCACACGATCCCAAAGCTTGACAGTTTGAGCCCAAAGATCACTGACATAAAAAGCCCGAGGTCTCTGGCTTGAACAAGGTGACACTGGAACATCCCCATCAAGGCACAGATGAGAAACTCAATGTCCAACTAAAGTGAAAGCAACTGCAAGGTGATGCTTCTCACCCTCTCTTTTCCTTCCTCTCTCTCTTTCTCTCTCTCTCTCTCTCTCTCTCTCTCTCTCTCTCTTTCTCTCTCTCTCTTTATCTCTGACTCTCAAAAAAAAAAAAGAAGAAGAAGAAAAAAGAAACTAAGTGTACCAGGAAATCAGCAAAATCCCTAAGTGGGAAGGATCTTCAAAAAGGGAAAAGCAACTTCTTTTTTATTTTGCCCATTTCCAATAAGAAAAACAGCTATGTGAAACACACAAGAAAATAATGTGACCACGATACTCAAACATGTGACCTACTTGAGCCAGTCTGTGGGGAAGAAGCCATGAATGTAAGATTCTCAGGAGAGGCTGATGCAGCCACCTGGGAGTTCCCCTCTCCTGGCATGGCTCTGACAGGGGGCCTGGGACCCTCTTTCATTCCACTGCCTGCTCGATAAGAGGCTGGCTCCTCTCCACGTTGTCATGACAAGGGGACTTAATCAAGATTATCTCCCCAGATTGAAGTATGATGTTGGGTTCGTTTTAGACCCACATCAAGGCAGTAAGTGGATATGTGAGCTCTTTGTATTGGGATGTGAAACTCAGAAATGCTTATACTTGATTGATACAAAAATGTTTATCCATCATTCCATTACCTTTCAAGCTCTTGATTCTGTCTTTACTGTTTAATAGCAAAAGTGTATATGTCTATGTCACCCAAAGATGTATAGAGCTGATATAACAAAGAAAATTTCTTTGGGGAAAGAAAAGAAGTTAGTATTTCAAGTCAGACTTTTTTTTTTTTTGTAAGAGAGAGTGAAAAAGAGATACAGAAATAGACAAGAAGGGAGAGAGATGAGAACCATCAACTCATAGTTGCAACACCTACTTTTTGATTGATTGCTTTCTCATATATGCCTTGACTGAGGGGCTCCAGTGAGCCAGTGAGCCCTTGCTTCAGCCAGCAACTTTGGGCTCAAGCCAGTGACCATGGGGTCATGTCTATGATCCCACACTCAAACTGGCCACCCGACACTCAAGCTGGTGAGCCCACACTCAAGCCTGCAACGTCGGGGTTTTGAACCTGGGTCCTCAGTGCCCCAGGTCAGCGCTCTCTCCGCTGTGCCACTGCCTGGTCAGGCAGGTCAGATCTATTCTTAATTTATTGCCTTTCTTTTTTAATTCACTAACTTCCTTAAAGTAAGTAAACATCTAAAGTACAGTTTCTGGGTGCTCCTCTTTGGGCACACTTTTGCAGAGGAAAGAAGAGCGACCATGGATTGAACCTTCACTGCCTGCTGGCTCCATGCCTCCGCCTTGTTCCTTCCCTCTTCACAGTATTGTTAGCATCTGGATGAAGAGCGCTGGGTTTGACTCCACGCACCCCACGGTTAGCTGAGTGACCTGGGTGGTCCTATGTAGAGAGGGGATGAGAGCAGCGGTCCTCCCGGAACGAGGTGGTTGTGAGAATTAAATGAGTTAAGGGCTCTTAGCTCAGCACCTTGCAAATAATAAGCACTTAGTTAATGTCTGCTCTTATTATATTGTTTTCCTTATTGTGTAAGTTAGAAGGTCACTTCTCAGAGAGACTAAGTAACTTGTCATATCTAAGAAAGGTTGAGTAATTTGCTGAAGCGCACCACATAAGTAAATCGTGAGAGAGGAGTTCAGACTTCTTAAATCTACGTTAAGGTTTCTCCAATTCTGGAGTATGCACATTTCACAACTGTTATTTTTCCGTTCAATCCTCTATTTCACATACTCCGTTTCATACAGGATAGTAAGACAAAGCTCTTAGAAGTTGGGGATCAAATTAATTTCTCTTTGTCTGACCAGACGGTAGCACAGTGGATAGAGCCTCAGACTGGGACACAGAGGACCCAGGTTTGAAACCCTGAGGTTACTGGCTTGAGCATGGGTTCATCCAGCTTGAGCACAGGCTTGCCAGCTTGAGTATGGGGTCTCTGGCTTGAGTGTGGGATCATAAACATGATCCCAAGGTCACTGGCTTGAGCCTCAGGTCATTGGCTTGAGCAAGGGATCACTCACTCTGCTGTAGCCCCTCCCTCGACCCCATCAAGGCACATATGAGAAAGCAGTCATTGAACAACTAAGGTGCCGCAATGAAGAATTGATGCTTCTCATCTCTCTCCTCTCCTGTATGTCTGTCCGTATCTGTCCCTCTCTCTGTCTCTGTCACAAAAAAATAAAAATAAATTCAAAATGAATTTCTTTTGGTATTGTTCTGTGTGCTGTACACCTCGAAGGCTCTACGGAAATGTTGCTGAATGACCGACAATGGAAACTCGATGCATAAGATTCTGACAAACTACCGTGTTGTCATTTTGAGGGATGGCCTGAAAAGGTAGCAATACTCATGGCTTGGGCAAGGGGAAGCACTTTACCTGAGGTCACATAACTAGCAGGTTAGAGAACCCTGGTGGGAAGTGTGCATGGCTGCATTACTCATGCTCTGGACCGCCTGCTGGATCAGCCCCTGCTTTGAAAAAGCTCTCAATGAATGCAGAATAAATTTGGTACAATGTACAGCAAAACTGTAAGTGATAAGAACCTAAGAAGCAGACATCTTAAGGTTCTCCAGGAAATAGCCAACAGGATATAGCTAGTTTGCTCGATATATAAATAGATTTATTATTAGCAATTGGCCCATCATTATGGAAGCAAAGAAGTCCTACGATTAGCCATCAGCAGCAAGCTGGAGAGCCAATTGTGTATCAATGTGAGTCTGAAGGCCCGAGAGCCATGGCGGGTCATGTCCAAGGGCAGGAAATGATGAAGGTCCCAGGCCAAGCAGACAGTAACCTCTGGCCTTTCATTCTGTTGCAGCCCTCAAAAGACTGGATGATTCCTGCCCATTTTGATCAGGTTTGTCCTCTTTACTCTGTCTACTGAGTCAAATGCTAATTCCTTCTGAAAACACACTCACAGATACACTAGAAATAGTGTTTTATCTGTTATCTGGGCATCCCTTCATCCAGTCAAACTGACACGTAAAAGTAACCACCACATCAGGCTTTGTTTTCTGACATAAAAAACAAACAGACCCAAAACGTAGAAGCAAACCAAACAAACATATTAGCAATGAAAACAAAGGCCCTACTGGGATTAGATTGGGGCTGAAACAGGGTCGTGCAGAACCCGTCATTCCTCATGTCCTCGGCAGCCTTGTTATTTCTGTGGGACTGTGATCACTACTCATAAAGACCATTTCTATGTACTTGAAGACATAACTCAACATGTTGGAGAAAGGAACCAGAGTTCCCATAGAGGTTTTGGGTCATAATGAATTTCCTGAGTTCACCAGAACGTAGAAGTATCTGAGTGTCCCTGTTATGGTTAGTTGATGTTTCTCAGTAACTGTAGTGGAACTTTTCTTCTTCTTCTCTCTGTCCAGGGTTTACTTTGTATAGCAAACATATTATGGGAGATGGCAGGGAGTAGGTGAACAATAAAACACTTTGAACAGGTACACTTGAGGGGAAAATATTATCAGAATTCTTTATTTAAAGTACATCAAATAAGACTCAAGATTGCTAAAGCCCTTTTCTTCCATAGGGGAAATCTTACTCATTTTCCCCTTAGTGCTGCTTATGGAGACTATTGAGTTGGAGTGCTTGAACATGGTGGAATCAAACAAAATGTCGTAGGACCAGAATGTGACCTTCGACTCCTTAGTGATTCACATAGTTCATTTGTTTGATGTTGTATTACATATTTATATATTTATCTTTATTTTTTAAAAAACAGATACAATTGACTATAACACTATATTGATTTTAGGTGTACAATATAATGATTCAATGTGTGTGTGTGTGTGTATATATATATATTGCATAAAGTTCACCACAATAAGTCTAGTTAACAGCTATCGTCACACATAGTAACATATTTTTTAGTGTTTAATGGAATGTCTTTGTATTACAGTTTATTATTTTATGGGTTTGGATATACAAATGGATGTGGATATATGACACCAGGATCAAATTACATGTGCCCAAATAAAGCCACCACCAAAAAAAAAACTTCATATGGTTTAGCTGACCTATAGGGTGGGATTGCCCATTGACACTAGGATTTTAAAGGCATTTCAGTATATCATCATAAGGTTATAGTAAATATTATATAATTAGTGATTTCATTTTGGATATTTAAGTCACCACAAAAGTCAATTTGGAGTATTTAAATCACCCCTAAATATAAAAATAAGTGCATAATTTTTAAGTTTTACCTCAAATGGAATAAAAAAGCCCACAAAAAATTCTGGACTCAAATAAATGCAGGCTTATATGTTAGGAAGGACGTGCACTGATGTCTTCCCCTGAATTTCAGACATCACTGGATGGACGTAGAAATGAGTAGACAGATATATGATAACAGAAATCTAGTGAACTGTTCATTGTAAGATCCAGGTGGTGGGTCGCTAGGTATTCACGGCATAGTTCTTTTAACATAATAGTTTTGAAGACGTTCAGTAAAATGTTAGACAAAACATGAATCCATGGATTAAATTACCTACAGTGAGACTTTGCTTAAAAGGAGAGTCTAGGATGCACATGTGTTATAGGAAGTCTCACAGAAAGTGACCTTGACACATGAAAATGTAGAATTAACAATGATATTGACTGTAATTTATTGAGTGCTGAGTATGTGCCAGGCACTGTATAAAGTGCTTAATAAGTATTATCTAATTTAATATTTACAAGCATTATTTTGAAGTATGTATGACTACCGTCATTTTTCAGGTTAGGAAAAGGCATAAGAAGGTTTCATAACTTGTGGGAGGGGGAAGGTGCACATCCAATAAACATCACAGCTGCGAGTCAACCCACGTCTATCTGAGTCTACAACCAATGCCCTTAATCTCTGCACTCCAGGAAAGGGAAATCGGAATGACAGACGTTGAGAGATTACAGTGTATCTAGTTCAATTTCTCCACCTTTTCATACATAGGGTCAGTAGTACTGGAATCCCAGAATTTCTACTGCTTGCCCAAGGCTTTTGCTACTAATCAGGATGTGTCTCTAAGTGCAGTGGGTTTTTTTTTTTTTTTTTTACAAAATGGATTCACTATAGGATGGCTTTAAATAACACATTTCCATAATGCACTTCAACAATAATTTGACATAGTAGAATTTGATCTATATACTTTTCCAGGTATAATATATGTCATCAATGATGGCACGCTGATGCTATAAACAGTATGTCCAAACATGTAACACTAGCCTGAGCTTTTGAATACACTCAAATTGTGCATATTTCCCTGGTGGGAAAAATGCATGAAATTCTGAAATAAATATTCGTATGTTTATCTATATGAGTGAAAATGCTATCATTCTGATAATTCTGGAATTTTTTTTCACAGCTCAATTCCAAACCTGGAAAATTAAATTCTTCAGATTTTATCAGTGACTGATTTAGTAGTACAAACTACCTTTAAAAAGCATGAACAAAGAAAAAGGAAGTTGAGCATTAAAAAGCTAAAAAAGAAAAAGATATTTATATTTTCCCTCATTTGCATTTCTCCCTTCACCCCAACTCATGTCTTATTCTGACATGGGAATGTGACGTCATTGAAGAATTGAAGAGATTCACTAACTTTTCCAGGTTTGAGATTCCAGGCAGTTGTCATCTCTAATGCTACTGGGCAGACGATTGGCAGCTTTGGAGTTGGAAGTCCTGGCTTTAATTTTGGCTCCACCGCTCACGAGGTATCAGTGAAGCTCCTTTTTTTCTGAGTCAGTTTTCTATCAGCTATGACATGCTGACCTGACAGGAGGGACTATTGTGGGCATCGAAACAAAATGTATTGGTGCTTTGAAAGCAAAATGATAGAAACATCAAAACTAAAAACAACACAATAAAGGTGTCTGGTTCTATCATTGGTCAGGGCACATACAGGAACAGATAGATGTTCCTGTCTTTCTCTCTCTCTCTCTTCCTCTCTCTGTGCTAAAATCAATCAATAAAAAACTTTAAAAATAAAATTTTGTCATTTGCTTTTGTCAGTTTTTATAAGGCATAATTTCCTCTAAACCATTGTGTAATGAAACTATGAACATCTTTTTTGATTTCAGAACACACAGAAAAACATCTCCATGGGTTTCTTGTATATCTGCACACCTTTCAAGTGAGGCACTGATTACTTTTATTACAGACTATCTTTTCAAAAATTTTTCTATAGATAACATCCCTAAAGTCAGAGAGATAGTATCTCTCAGACATGCTTACTGTCCAGTATAAAAGATTTGGGTTCCCTAACCTCAGGGTTTTTCTCCCATAATACAGTCCACTGTGTGTGCAGTAATCTATCCATGCTCATCTGTGCTACTGTGTGGGAAATAGGCCTTGGGAAATTGGCCCAAATGCTGATTCTCTAGCTACTGCTATTGCTGTGTGTAATAGAGTCTCTTGTCTCTGACCCAGGAATCTCATGTCTTCTACCAGCCTTCATTAAACTGTTCTCATGTCTTCTACCAGCCTTCATTAAACTGTGGCAGGCTAATTTGTTTGCTGGCAAAGAGAGTAAAATTTCAGACCTTTCACAGTTCTTGATAAAAAGTTGAGGTGTAAAATGGGTACCTTCTATCATGTCTTAGAACAATTTTTACCAAAAATGTCAACCCTTGGGGAGAATAGGCAGTTATTATGGCAATGAAACACATAGACTCTGTGACCAGACTGTCTGGGCTCTAATCCTGTATCGGACTCTCTTTTAGTTTGGGTTCTCCTAGACATAGACTCAATGACAAGGATATGAGTGAAAACAGTTTATTTGGGAGGTGATCCCAGGAATCACTGGTAAGAATTGAAGAAATAAGAAAGGGGAGGAAAGGCAACCAACAAATGATGAACTTTCAAATAAATTATGACTATGGGTAACAAGTTTAATCTTACTTGGGAATTCTTAGTAGCCAAAATAGAACAAGCAACTCTGAATTAGCTTGCCTGAGGGATTAGGAACTTGGGATGTTTTACACCAAATTCCACTTATCACTGAGTGAGGGTCCTGGGATGGGCCCAGTATTCTAGTTTTCTAGCTCTGGCTTTTCTGGCCTGTCCCACACACAGCTCAAAGTCGGCTGCAGTGGGCCCTGGCAGTTGGAAGTGAGGTGTGCGCTACATTGATAAGGCTGAAAGAATGTAGTTGGCACACCCACAGCCTTTGCTACAGATATCCTCTAGCAGTATATTCTTAGGAAGTCACTCAACCTGTTTGTGCCCCTTGTTTCCTCATCTGTAAAATGGGAATAATAATAGCACCAGCCCCACAGGATTGAGAGAAGGATTAAAGGAAGGCTAAACACATGTAAAGCACTTAAAATAGCCTACAGCATTTTCTAAGCACTTAGTAAATGTTGGCTGGCTTTTTTTTTAATAGAAGAATATGACATTGATTGATTGATTGATATTTTGTCTCTATCATTTTTTGACATTCTAGAGGTTGACTTCTAATTCCTTAACACTGTGTAATTTTATTTTACTGAATGCCTGAAATGGGCTCTTATAGATTTAAGGTATATTTATGCCTGCCATTTGTCACGGCCCAACATTGGCTGTCTCATGGGAAGTATCAAGAAAGATGTGTCTAAACCTTATTATTCCTATTTAAATTTCCTTAGAGGATTTATGGGGCTAAGCACTCCTGAACTCTTTAATTTAAAGATTTACTGCTTTGTCAGAGAAACTAATTAAATCTTATTGAAGTGTCAGTAACACAGCAGCATTAGACTCAATTTTTTCTTCTATTATGGAAATGAAAATATAAAGGAGACGTGTGTTTTAAAATCTATTTTCTACCATTATTGCATCATTTATATCCGACTCCTGTGAATCAGCATCATAGTAACCACGGAATTCACCAAAGCACTTAAGAATTTTAGTAACCCTACTTAAATCCTGATGAAGATAAAATTCTATTAAGCTAAACAACATGAGTAGAAAATGGCAACTTCCGAGGGAAGAGACTCATAGTTATGGAAACCTTCAGAGGCCCATAGATTTGCCCAGTTCTTACTCTAGTCAAGCTCTTGTTTAAAGATCTCGTTCACTTTTCCACATTTGCTGAATCTTTACATTAAAGAAATTAAAGAACTTTCCCACAAATCCTTATTTTTAATTTTTGCAGTTGCAAATTCAGGTAATCTTTTCTTTGTCTAAGTCTGAGGATATCTTAATGCAACATACTTGTGTGTGTGTGTGTATAAGCATGAAAAAAATTAAGAAAATTAAAAATTTTAATAAATATTTTACCAGTGGTTAGACTGAAAGAAAAGTAACTAAAATCTTTCCTATTAAAACTTTGATAGTTTTTTTTTAATATTAATATTTTTTTATTAAATTTAATGCAGTGACATTGATAAATCAGGGTACATATGTTGAGAGAAAATATCTCTAGATTATTTTGACATTTGATTGTGCTGTATACCCCTCCCGCAAAGTTAAATTGTCTTCTGTCACCTTCTATCTGGTTTTCTTTGTGCCCCTCCCCTCCCCTAACCCCTCTCTCCTTCTTCACCCCCTCCCCCCTCCCCCAACCCCCCCCGCCCCTGTTGCCATCACATTCTTGTTCATGTCTCTGAGTCTCATTTTTATGTCCCTTCTATGTATGGATTCATCTCAGTTTTTTTTCTGATTTACTTATTTCACTCCGTATAATGTTATCAAGGTCCATCCATGTTATTGTAAATGATCCGATGTCATCATTTCTTATGGCTGAGTAGTATTCCATAGTATATATGTACCACAGCTTTTTAATCCACTCGTCCTCTGACGGACACTTGGGCTGTTTCCAGATCTTCGCTATTGTGAACAATGCTGCCACAAACATGCGGGTGCATTTCTCCTTTTCGAGCCGTTCTATGGTGTCCTTGGGGTATATTCCTAAAAGTGGGATAGCTGGGTCAAAAGGCGGTTCGATTTCAGTTTTTTGAGGAATCTCCATACTGTTTTCCACAGTGGCTGCACCAGTCTGCATTCCCACCAGCAGTGCAGGAGGGTCCCCTTTTCTCCACATCCTCGCCAGCACTTATTCTGTGTTGTTTTGTTGATAAGCGCCATTCTGACTGGTGTAAGGTGATATCTCATTGTGGTTTTAATTTGCATTTCTCTAATGATCAGTGATGTTGAGCATTTTTTCATATGCCTATTGGCCATCTGTATGTCCTCTTTGGAGAAGTGTCTATTCATCTCTTTTGCCCATTTTTGGATTGGGTTGTTTGTCTTCCTGGTGTTGAGTTTTACAAGTTCTTTATAAATTTTGGTTATTAACCCCTTATCAGACGTATTGTCAAATATGTTCTCCCATTGTGTAGTTTGTCTTTTTATTCTGTTCTTGTTGTCTTTAGCTGTGCAAAAGCTTTTTAGTTTGATATAGTCCCATTTGTTTATCCTGTCTTTTATTTCACTTCCCCGTGGAGATAAATCAGCAAATATATTGCTCCGAGAGATGTCGGAGAGCTTACTGCCTATGTTTTCTTCTAAGATGCTTATGGTTTCATGGCCTACATTCAAGTCTTTTATCCATTTTGAGTTTATTTTTGTGAGTGGTGTAAGCTGGTGATCTAGTTTCATTTTTTTGCAGGTAGCTGTCCAATTTTCCCAACACCATTTGTTAAAGAGGCTGTCTTTACTCCATTGTATTTCCTTACCTCCTTTGTCAAATATCAGTTGTCCATAGAACTGTGGGTTTATTTCTGGGTTCTCTGTTCTATTCCATTGATCTATATGCCTGTTCTTATGCCAGTACCAGGTTGTTTTGAGTACAATGGCCTTGTAGTATAACTTGATATCAGGAAGTGTGATACCTCCCACTTTATTCTTCTTTTTTAAGATTGCTGAGGCTATTCGTGTCCTTTTTTGGTTCCATATAAATTTTTGGAATATGTGTTCTATATCTTTGAAGTATGTCATTGGTATTTTAATTGGTATTGCATTGAATTTATAAATTGCTTTGGGTAATATAGACATTTTAATGATGTTTATTCTTCCTAACCATGAGCACGGTATATGCTTCCACTTGTTAGTATCTTCCTTGATTTCCTTTATCAATGTTTTGTAATTTTTCGAGTACAAGTCTTTAGTCTCCTTGGTTAAGTTTACTCCTAGGTACTTTATTTTTTTGGTTGTAATTGTGAAGGGGATTGTTTCCTTAATTTCTCTTTCTGACTGTTCATTGTTGGTGTATAAAAATACTTCTGATTCCTGAGTATTGATTTTATATCCTGCCACTTTGCTGAATTTATTTATCAGGTCCAGTAGTTTTTTGACTGAGACTTTAGGGTTTTCTATATACAATATCATATCATCTGCAAATAATGATAGTTTTACTTCTTCTTTTCCAACTTGAATGCCTTTTATTTCTTCTTCTTGTCTGACTGCTGTGGCTAGGACTTCCAGGACTATGTTAAATAAGAGTGGTGAAAGGGGGCACCCCTGCCTTGTTCCTGATCTTAAGGGTATTGCTTTTAATTTTTGCCCATTGAGTATGGCTGTGGGTTTCTCATAGATGGCTTTTATCATGTTGAGGTATGTTCCCTGTATTCCCACTTTGCTGAGAGTTTTGATCATGAATGGGTGCTGGATTTTATCAAATGCTTTTTCTGCATCTATTGAAATTATCATATGGTTTTTCTCCTTCTTTTTGTTTATGTGATGAATCACATTGATTGATTTACGAATATTGTACCAGCCTTGCCTCCCCAGAATAAATCCCACTTGATCATGGTGTATGATTTTTTCCATATATTGTTGGATCCGGTTTGCTAATATTTTGTTGAGGATTTTAGCATCTATATTCATCAGAGATATTGGCCTATAATTTTCTTTCTTTGTGTGGTCTTTGCCTGGTTTTGGAATCAGAATTATGCTCGCCTCATAAAAGGAGTTTGGAAGTCTTCCTTCCTCTTGAATTTTTTGAAATAGTTTGAGAAGGATAGGAGTTAGTTCTTCTTTGAATATTTGGTAGAATTCCGTTGTGATGCCATCGGGCCCCGGACTTTTCTTTGTTGGGAGTTTTTTGATAACTGTTTCGATCTCCTTTGGTGTAATTGGTCTGTTTAAGTTTTCTGATTCTTCCAGATTGATTTTTGGAAGATTGTACATTTCAAGGAATTTGTCCATTTCATCTAGGTTGTCTAGTTTTGTGGCATACAGTTCTTCATAGTATTTTCTTACAATATTTTGTATTTCTGTTGTGTCAGTTGTTATTTCTCCTCTCTCATTTCTAATTTTATTTATTTGAGTCCTCTCTCTCTTTTTCTTGGTGAGTCTACTTAAAGGTGCATCAATCTTGTTTACCTTTTCAAAGAACCAGCTCCTAGTTTCATTGATCCTCTGTATTGTTTCTTTAGCCTCTATGTCATTTATTTCTGCTCTGATCTTTATTATTTCCTTCCTTCTACTACATTTGGGCTTTACTTGCTGTTCTTTTTCTAATTCTTTTAGATGCAGGGTTAAGTTGTTTATTTGAGCTTTTTCTAGCTTCTGAAAGTGTGCCTGTAGTGCTATGAACTTCCCTCTCAGCACTGCTTTCGCTGTGTCCCATAAATTTTGAGTTGTTGTATGTTCATTGTCATTCGTTTCTAGGAATTTCTTTATTTCTTCTTTGATCTCATTCTTAATCCATTCATTATTTAACACCCTGCTATTTAGTTTCCATGTGTTTGAGAATTTTTGAGCTTTTCTGCTGTGATTCATTTCTAGTTTCATGCCGTTGTGATCAGAGAAGGTGCTTGATATGATTTCAGTCTTCTTAAATTTGTTGAGAGCACTTTTGTGCCCTAACATGTGGTCTATCCTAGAGAATGTACCATGAGCACTTGAAAAGAATGTATATTCTGCTGCTTTAGGGTGAAAGGTTCTGAAGATATCTATTAAATCGAGTTGATCTAGTGTTTCCAATAAGTCTGCTGTTTCTTTGTTAATTTTCTTTCTTGAGGATCTATCTAGTGATGTTAGTGGGGTATTGAAATCCCCTACTATTATAGTATTGCTGTTGATCTCGCCCTTTAAATCCATCAAAGTCTGTTTTATATATTTGGGTGCTCCTATATTAGGTGCATAGATATTTATAATAGTTATATCTTCCTGTTGGATTACTCCCTTTATCATTATGTAGTGGCCTTCTTTATCTCTTACTATATCCTTTGTTTTAAAGTCCAATTTGTCTGATATAAGTATTGCTACCCCAGCTTTTTTTTCATTTCCATTTGCATGAAACATTTTTTTCCATCCTTTTACCTTCAATCTGTGTGTGTCTTTTGTTCTAAGGTGTGTCTCTTGTAGACAACATATGTATGGGTCCTGTTTTCTTATCCACGCAGCTACCGTATGTCTTTTGATTGGATCATTTAATCCATTTACATTTAAGGTTATTATTGATATGTAGTTGTTTATTGCCATTTTCTTCTTTAAAGGTGTATTCCTTTTTCTTTTTTTTTTCTGTATTCTTTTCCCACTTTATCTGTTTACACCAGGCCCCTTAATATTTCCTGCAGCATTGGTTTGGTTGTAATGAATTCCTTGAGTTGTTTTTTGTCTGGGAAGCTTTTTATTTCTCCTTCAATTTTAAACGATAGCCTTGCTGGATAAAGTAGTCTTGGTTGTAGGTTCTTGTTCTGCATTACTTTGAATATTTCTTGCCATTCCCTTCTGGCCTCAAGTGTTTCTGTTGAGAAGTCAGATGTCATCCTTATGGGGGCTCCTTTGTAGGTGATAACTTTTTTTTCTCTTGCAGCTTTTATTATTTTCTCTTTATCGCTTAGCTTTGGTATTTTAATTATGATGTGTCTTGGTGTAGGTTTCTTTGGGTTTCTCTTTAATGGAGTCCTCTGTGCTTCTTGGATTTGTGAGAGTTTCTCTTGCATTAATTTAGGGAAGTTTTCAGCTATGATATGATTGAACCAAGTCTCTATCCCTTGTTCTTTTTCTTCTTCAGGAACCCCTATGATGCGGATGTTATTTCTCTTCATGTTGTCACAAAGCTCTCTAAGAGTTTCCTCTGACTTTTTGAGTCTTTTTTCTCTTTTCTTCTCTGCTTTCATGCCTTCATTCCAGTTGTCTTCTAACTCGCTGATTCGATCCTCTGCTCTATCTATCCTGTTTTTAATTCCTTCCATTGTGGTCTTTATTTCTGATATTGTATTTGTCGTCTCCAACTGATTCTTTTTTATACTTGCTATTTCTTTATTTAGGTTTTCAAACTCCCCCTTCATTGTTGTTCTAAGATCCCTAAGCATCCTTACAATCATTATTTTGAACTCCGCATCTGGAAGTTTGATTATTTCCATATCACTCAGTTCATCTCTCGAAAGTGTCTCTTGTGGTTTCATTTGGATTGCACTCCTTTGTTTTCTCATCTTCTTCTTCTTTTTTTTTTTTATTTGTAGAGTTGATTGAGTCTATGCTTGGTGTTGTCTGCCTCCAGTTTTCAGTTGTGTTATTTTTAGGTCTTCTTGGGTTGGTATCAGCTATTATTTGTAATCCACTTTCGGATTTGGGCAGCTTTGAAGTCTTGATTTGTTTGTTTTCTTAACAGGTGATAGTCTTGTTAACTGATCTCAGCAGGGGGCTTCCTTGAAACTGTATCCAGGAATGCTGTGGGTGTAACCTGAGACAATGAAGGTCTCTTCCTCCAACTAATCTCACTGGGGGCAGGGTTTTTTCTCTCAGCTTCAGTAGGGGGAGGTGTATCTCAGATCTCCATGGAGACCTGAGTTACTGCCCCTCCTCCCCACTTCTTGTTTTCAGCTGTGTCTTGTTGTGCTGATTGGAGCTGGATAGATGTCCGGAGATCTCTGATCCGGAAGCACTTCAGCTCTGTTTTGTGAAAGGTTCAGTCCCTCCCCCAGCTATGGCCGCCTCCAGCATGAATGAGTCAGCTTTTTTATTTTGTTTCTTGCATACCTTAGCCCCTCACAGTCTGTCCCTCTCCCTGTCTTTTCCACTTGGGAGATAAGCTGGTCTTTTCAACCCACCTTGCTCCCTGGTCGCCAGGTAAGTGGCTGTGAGCAGTAGTTTCTGCTCTTTTTCCTCTGTGAAATCCTCTCTGGGCTCTCAGCCTCACCCCCCTCCTTCCCTTCCTGTAAGCAGAGGAGATTCAGGCACTCCTTACCAGGATTATTGTGGCTTCCTCTTTGCTCCTTGGTTTTTAAGAGCTGTTCTTGCAGTTCAGTGTTGGTTTTTCATGCTGATTTTTTCTAAATTGATTTGTATTCCAGTTTGGTGTTGAGAGCTGGGTGTCTGTGCATCCGCCTACTCTGCTGCCATCTTCTCTCTCCTCGCTTTCTCCCCAGGCACCATTATGGAAGATGCCAACTTTGATAGTTTTAATAAGACAAATTTACACTTAGTTACTTTATGTTTTCCATTTAAGTATCTTATATTTAAATTCTATTAAATGGTACTTAATTTTATGATGGATCAAGAAAAGTTGAAAACAATCTGTAAGCTTTTTTTTCTTCCATTAGTCAACTTAAAAAATAAAACTTTTTTGGATGTCTTACTGCCCTATAAAACTTTTTAAAGTAAGTAGTAGGATCAAGTTTCCTATAAATTTAATCCATATGTACTATGACATTATTATTTTTGTGTGTGTGAGAGAGAGACAGAGAGAGACAGACAGACAGACAGGGACAGACAGACAGGAAGGGAGAGAGAGATGAGAAGCATCAATTCTTTGTTGTGACACCTTAGTTGTTCATTGATTGCTTTCTCATATGTGCCTTGACCGTGGGGCTACAGTAGAGCGAATGGCCCCTTGCTCAAGCTAATGACTTTGCATTCAAGCCAGTGACCATAGGGTCATGTCTACAATCCCATGCTTAAGCTGGATAAGCCTGCTCTCAAACCAGTGAACTTGGGGTTTTGAACCTGGGTCCTCTGCATCCCAGACCGACACTCTATCCATTGCACCACCGCCTGGTCAAGCTATGACATTATTTTTATTTCTTCAAATTTCTTTATCATTTTCTTTCTTGCTCAGACTCAGTCTAATAAAATTTATTACTGTTAATAAAGTGAATCAAAAAATTTTTATATCAAACATAACATACTTAGGTTATTAGAAAAGACTAATAAAATTCAGTACTTAACCTATGCTTTTATAAAGAAAACATAAAATAAACTGAGTTTTAAAGTAAGCTTAAATTATATTACTGATCTATGGATTTTAAGAAGTGTTTTGAATAGTCTTTCAGTGCATATATGTAATTATAAAAAATAATGTGACTTAGTAATTAATAACCAATTGAATTAAATCTCTGCTACATTTATTTTAATTTTAAAAAATATCAATACAAATGCACTGAAAAAAGAATTGCTATTCTTACCTTTTCTTTGAATGCTTTCCTTCTTGGACTTCAAACTCCATTTCTAAAACTTCAACATTTATGTGTTGCTTTATTTATTGAGGCTATGGTATTTATTGAATGCTTACTGTGTGCTAAGCTCCAGGAATACCATAATAACTCAGCATGCTTTCTGGCCAAGGAGACAAGATAGTAATCAAATAATGCCACAAAAAGGCCTGTAAGAGTCAACTGTGAAAAGTACCATGTATAAAAGCTACCAGGCACTATGAAGCATATAGTAGAACCTGACCCAGCCTGGTGAATAGAGAGAGGACTTCCTGGAAGAAGAGACATTTCATTTGAAATCTGAGGGACGTATAAGAGTCAGATGTAAAATTCAGCTTTAGCTGCAACTGCAAATCTGTAGCCTGAGAGTCACTGTACAAAATTCTGTTTCCAAATTTCACAAGTAAAATAAGAAGCCCAAGAAATTAGTGAGCCCCACCTCTTTAGTTTCATTGAGGATACTCTCTCTCTCAACTATACTTCAACTATTTGGGTTGTAAGTTCCTTTTTTATTAATAAAACAGATTATAATGTAAGTTCTATTTCTGAGAAGATACCTCTAAGAAGAAAATGAAGTGATGTATGTGAAAATGTTTGTTTGTATTTGTTTTACATCATAGAGTTTTGTGCAGATACTAACTTCTCTCCGTGTGATGTCCGTTAGTTTTTATTTTCCCATGGCACGTGGGAGAAAGAACTGGTGGTTTTAAGGAAAGGATTATCTGTTCTCTGCAACCAAACTTTCTGACTGCTCTGGTCCACTTGCTTCCTAGCAGATAACTTTAAGTCAGTGGTTTCTTGATAGCTTTCTCCTACAGAGTAAAATATAGATCTTTTTTTTTTTTTTGCCAACAGTCTTCCTCATTGATTCAAAACTTTCATTAATAATATTGAAAATATTTTCATGTCATTAAAAAAAAGAACATCAAAGAGTTAAATTTTATAAATCTATGATTGTCACACAGAGCCAGAGTTTCTGATGACAACTAAGGATTTGCTTTTGTACAACTTGAAAGATTTATTGGATAAAATTTCTAAGAAAAAAATAGAGAATATGTTCAAGTAGAACTTCAGAAAGAAAACATGGAATCTGGGTCTTATTGAGCCAAATTCGTCTAATCTTTCCATAAAAGAATGACTACAGCAAGGATGCACAGTCCACATAGACAGCATAACACCAAGAGAATAAACAAATTCCTTATTCATTCATTCATTCATTCATTCACTCACTGTTTCAGTTCACGGATACAAGGAAAAACAAGGCAGAAGTGGTTTCTGTCTTCATAGGGCTAATAATCTAGTTCTAATCAAATGTGGTGAATATGGGTAAGATATATGTTTAATTTCAGAACACATACTAGAAAGAACATGAGCTAAGAAGTACCATTCATTATAGAAATCACAAGGCCAATGATGCAATCAAAATGTATGCATAGACCTCAAAGCCACCCACAGGATGTGGAAGATACCCAAACTGTTTGCATTACTTCACCCCACTCTCTGGCAAATGTCCCCTCTGGCATTTGTCTAGATTCCAAGCTGAGAGGAGATTACAGCTGTCAGGAGCACGAGCAAGGAGCACTCCATCTCTACTCAGTGAAAAGGTAAAAGAATCACCTTAGGAAAAAAGCTAGGCTTCTCGTGAGATAGGGCATCATTTCAGTGGAGACAGCGAGCCCAGACAAGAACCACTGGACTATGAGCAGGCTTTGCAAGAGAGAGAAAAGGGAAGAATTAATCCTCAACAGCTCAGTTTACAGCCAGCCCTACTCAGCGTCCTGAAAACTCCGTAAGAAGTATCAGCTTATTTCTGGAAGGTGGTCCACTTACTGACAAGTCCTCTGCAGAACCTCAGAGACTTGGAAAACCCCTAGTGACTTTGAAGTCCACGGCCTCAAAGCAGGGCTTTGAAATTGGACTAGCAAAAAGGGTAGCATCATCAAAGCTCAAGTTCCATCAGAGAGATAAAGCAAATGTGGACTTGTTGACACCATCACCCCCTCTACTTGCACCATCTTTTACCTCCTCTTCCTTCTCTGATGCCCAGACTCCTCGACCCCCCTTGGCTGTGCAGTGTTCCTCCACAGAGACTCCCTAAAGTTCATCTTTCCTGGGAATGCTCTGAAGCTATCCAAATCTTATCCTTCACCAGAACTCATTAACCTGCATTCTACCTCTTACCGGCCCCATATTTTTCCAGGAGAAAGATAACACTGGGGCACAAAATTTTTGTTGCATCCACAAAAACACTTGTTCTTACCTAACTCGAGTGTGCTGATCTCAAATCTGACATTAGTTTTTCTCTATAAGCTACAGTTTTTTTGCAATTCAAGATTTTAGGTTTTTAGCTTATTGTGAAATTTTCAACATTTAGTTTAACATAATGAAGTAGAATGTCTTCTTGGGCATCATCTTTGTGAAAATATAATAATTTATATAATGCAGTAAATACAGTAATACACTAAAAGATATGATTACATCAGAATTTGTCTACAATTTCAAAATAGAACACATTAAAACACTTATTTTAATCATAAAATTTGCGCAAAACATATTTAAATTCTATTCAGGCAAAAATTTGCTTCTGTAGCTCTTGCGTTTGTGTACTTGCTGAAGACAATCTTATTTGATGCTCCAGCAGTAGTCTGCTCATACTAACAGCTCCAAGATTTTCGGAAAACTTATCAAGGTGACTGTTCAGGAAGTGAATCTTAATGCTCATGTTACATCCAATGTCGCAGAAAGCCAACAGCATCCTTAGAACCAGAAGTTCATAGTTGTCTGCTTTTTATGTTGCCAAGAAAGTTCTTTGTAACTGTCACAAAAGACTGCCATGCTGCTTTCTCCTCCTTATTCATCTCCCTGGCAAATTCTTCATCACATATGAGGGTTTGATTTTTTTTTTTTTTTTTTTTTTTACAGAGACAGAGAGAGAGAGTCAGAGAGAGGGATAGATAGGAACAGACAGACAGGAACGAAGAGAGATGAGAAGCATCAATCATCAGTTTTTCGTTGTGACACCTTAGTTGTTCATTGATTGCTTTCTCATATGTGCCTTGACCATGGGCCTTCAGCAGACCGAGTAACACCTTGCTCGAGCCAGGGACCCCGGGTCCAAGCTGGTGAGCTTTGCCCAAACCAGATAAGCCCGCTCTCAAACTGACAACCTCGAGGTCTCAAACCTGGGTCCTTGACATCCCAGTCCAATGTTCTATCCACTGCACCACCACCAAAATTCACCTGGAAACCCCTGTCTGGAGGTGATGCTTTGCCAATGTGAGGCTGATACTCACAACTGAGCTATTTTTAGTGCCTGAGGTGCCATGAAGCCATCCTCAGCACAGGGCTGATGCACACAAAACAATTGAGCCATGGCTGCTGGAGGGGAAGACAGAGAGAGAGAGAAGGGGGAGGGGCAGGGGAAGATCAGCAGATAGTTGCTTCTTCTGTGAGTCCTGGCCGGGAATTGAATCTAGGACTTCTACACACTGGGTTGACGCTCTACCACTGACCCTACTGGCCAGGGCCAAGACATTTCTTAAACTCCAGAGAATGGCACTAACATTTAAAAGTTTCAATCCTAAAAAAGAGTTATCTTTGGAGGTATATCTCTCATTTATTAACTTTGTCCCATCATATAATTTCTGTATATGATTTAATTAGCCTAGTCTTTTGGGCTATATCTGGTGTAATTTAAATATGCATTGAGCCTAAGATGCACTATTGGAAATTCAAGAGTCAGTGAGGTTGACTGTTTCTGGGCACTTGTACAAGCCCCAGCAAGAAAGATTAGTTACATGTTTTCTTTAGTGATGACATGAGTTAAACAGTAATACCCTCAGATTAAATTTGTCACCTATTCAAACACAGAGTTCTTACAAAAGGCCTCAAAGCAAATATAGTCTACTAAGTGTAAAAACTGGGGAATGTTGACAGCTGCCAAGCCCATGTAACATTTACACATTTTACATGCTGACCTCACACGTCAGTCAATCTGTCTGAACTTCCCATGCCCCCTTCTTGAGAAACCATTTTCATTGCTTCCTGTGAATAGGCAGCAAGCCTTTGACCTTACCCTCCTGACTATAGCTGATTGGACCAGGGATGAAAAAGAGAGAGAAAAAGAGATACAAAGACAGAGAGAGACAGAGAGGAAAAAGAGCAAAGCCAGTCTAGGTATGGAAACAGAGACCAGTAACCATGTGGCTCCAGAGAGAAAAAAAGAGGAAGCACAAGAAAGAAAACCCATCTTGATTCCAGAGCACTTTCAATTCCTTCTTGTATTCCATGGGTGGCCCGGATGTATTTCTTATCTCGATTCTGTGATATAATCTGTGTACAGAGAAGGCTGATTTTCATAGCAGTTATATCCAATAGAAACAGAATGCAAGCCACATACATATATAATTTGAAATTTCCTAGTTGCCATGGTACAAAGGAACAGGCAAAATTAATTGTAATGATATATTTTATTTAACCCGATGTAGCCACCATATTGCCATTCCAATCAATGATCAATATAAAGACTATCAATGAGATATTTACATTCTTATTTTCATGCTAAGTCATCAAAATCTGGTGTACATTTTCCACTTAGGGCACAATTCAGTTTGGATGACCCACACTGCAAGGGCCCAATGACTAGTGGCTACCGTATTGTGCAGTGATGGCACAGTCATGGAATGCAGCTTTGGTACTAAGTATTGTCAAAGGATTGGGAGTAGACATTATGTATGTGGCTTCTAAACCAAGATGGTGAAGAAGCAGGTGTGGCTTCTCCACCCTCTGCCCCTTTACATCAGCCTGATGCAAGTGGACTCAGTCTGTTAAAGAGGGCATGAGAAGGAGGAAGCGTGGTCTTTGAGTCATCACTTTAAGGAAAGCCTGCCGTCAATTGGAAAGTTTTGTTTCAGATGTTGTATGGAAACAAAAAAAAAACCTGTTTTTGTTTGAACAACTATACATTTTTGGGTTTATTAGTTTAGCCATAAGTCTACCCTTTCTAATATATATAATAGTTTCCTGTATTGGCGTTACGTGAATTTTCTATTTCTTGCAGTAAGTGATAATCTAACACATGCATGTGAGCACCTGGGTGTACACACACACACACACACACATACATACACACACATATGAGTGCACACACACAAACACAGGCATAATAGCTAGTTACCTTTGGGTTTTGCAGATGAGTGATCCATCTGTGTATATTTTACACAAAACATGTTTAGGCTGCAAACTATAAATGGGAAAATAAAGCTCTAAGAACAAATCAAGAGGAAAATATGAATAAACTATAAAATTTTTACAACAAAACACAGAATTAATGCTTCATAACAGTGGATTTGGCAATGGGTTTTTGGATATGATACCAAAGGCACAAGCAATAAACAATAAGCAAATTAGACCTCATGAAAATAAAACCTTTTGTGCATCAAAAGACAGTGTTATCAGTAAAAAGGTAATCCACAGAATGGGAGAAAATAATTGCAAACCATATATCTGATAAGGTAATAATACATAGAATACCTAGAGAACTCCTAAAATACAACAGAAAACCCAAGCAAACAATTCAAAAATGGGCAAAGGCTTGTACAGTCATTTCTCCAAAGAAGATAAGCACATGAAAAGACTCTCAAATCCCTAATTATTAGGCAAATGTAATTCAAAACTATGGTGACACATCACCTCACACATATTAGGATGACATATATATATATGTATAACCTACTCATGTTCGTGAAGACATGGAGAAATTGGAATCCTTGGGCACTGTTGGCGGGAATGTAAACCAAAGTATCCCTATGGAAAACATTACGGTAATTCTTTTACAAAGTAAAGATAGAATTGCTGTATTATCCAACAATTCTCCTTCTGGGTATATATTCCAAAGTATTGAACACAGGGTCTTGAAGAGATATTTGTACAACCATGTTCATAGCAATATTATTCACAGTAGCTAAAATGTGGAAGCAACCCAAGTCTCTACTAACAGCTAAATGGATAAACAAAATGCAGTATATACGTACAATATAATGTTATTCATCCTTAAAAAGGCTGGGCATTCTGACACATGCTACAACAGGGTGAACCTTGAGGTTATTATGCTAAGTATAATAAGCCAGACACAAAAAGACAAATACTATATGATTCCACTCACGTGAGTGCCCAGAGAAGCCAAATTCATAGAGACAGGAAGTAAAATGGTGATTTCCAGGGTTTAGGGGAAAGAGTAAATCGGGTGTTATTATTTCAGGGGTACAGCACAGAGTTTTAATTTTGCAAGATGGAAAGACCTCTGGAAATAGATGGTGGTGGTGGTTGCACAACAGTATGAATGCACTTAATACCACCAAACGGTACACTTCAAAGTGGCTAAGGTGGCACATTTTACATCTTGGACATTGTACCACCATAAAAGTTTTATTAAGGTCCTGGCAGGTTGGCTCAGTGGTAGAGTGTCAGCCCGGCGTGTAAAAGTCCCAGGTTCAATCCCCGGGCAGGGCACACAGGAGAAGCACCCATCTGCTTCTCCACCCTTCTACCTTTCCTTCTTCTCTCTCTTTTCCCCTCCCACAGCCAAGGCTCCACTGGAGCAAAGTTGACCTGGGCACTGAGGATGGGTCCATGGCCTCCACTTCAGGCACTAGAAGGGCTCCAGTTGCAGCAGAGCAACAATGTCCCAGAGGGGCCGAGCATCGCCCTTGGTGGGCATGCTGGATGGATCCCGGTCAGGTGCATGTGGGAGTCTGTCCATCTGCCACTGCCCCCACCACTTCTCACTTTGGAAAAATACCCCCCCAAAAAAGAAAATGTTATTAAAACATCTTATTTTTTAAAAAAATCAAGAGAAGAATATATTCAAAGCCTTTAGAATCCTGAGAGATTTGATGAGTAAATCTGGACTTCACCACTGCCAAGAATTTTTCCAACCCCAAAGCACACATAGAATAAGGAAGAAATAGTTAGATAATGGCATAATTATTTAATAAGTTATTTTTCATTGTACAAGTGCCATTATGACAAATTATTGAAAGAGCCAAAAGCAATGCATTAAGTCCTGTGATAATCCTATGAGAAATATACCTGTATTTACATGGAGGGAAATTCTGAAGCACAGAGTCATTAAATAATTGGCTCAGTGTTATTTACCTGGAACTCTCAACTACGGTTCTCAGCTTCAGCATTATTCACACTTTGGAGCAGAATCTCTGGTCTCTACCCACTGGATGCTATCAGCATCCCATCCCCCTTTGGTTGTGAAAATAAACCAGGGGCAGTCAATCTTTTTATACCTACTGCCCACTTCTGTATCTCTGTTAGTAGTAAAATTTTCTTTTTCTTTCTTTTTTTTTTCATTTTTCTGAAGCTGGAAACAGGGAGAGACAGTCAGACAGACTCCCGCATGCGCCCAACCGGGATCCACCCGGCACACCCACCAGGGGCGACGCTCTGCCCACCAGGGGGCGATGCTCTGCCCATCCTGGGCGTCGCCATGTTGCGACCAGAGCCACTCTAGCACCTGAGGCAGAGGCCACAGAGCCATCCCCAGCGCCCAGGCCATCTTTGCTCCAATGGAGCCTTGGCTGCGGGAGGGGAAGAGAGAGACAGAGAGGAAAGCGCGGCAGAGGGGTGGAGAAGCAAATGTGCGCTTCTCCTGTGTGCCCTGGCCGGGAATCGAACCCGGGTTCTCCGCACGCTAGGCCGACACTCTACCGCTGAGCCAACCGGCCAGGGCAGTAGTAAAATTTTCTAACCGCCCACTGGTTCCACAGTAATGGTGATTTATAAAGTAGGGAAGTAACTTTACTTTATAAAATTTATAAAGCAGAGTTATAGCAATTTAAAGCATATAATAATAATTACTTACCAAGTACTTTATGTTGGATTTTGGCTAAGTTGGGTAGAATAAATCTTTATAAAACAACTTACTATAGTTAAATCTATCTTTTATTTATACTTTGGTTGCTCCACTACCGCCCACCATGAAAGCTGGAATGCCCACTAGTGGGCGATAGGGACCAGGTTGACTACCACTGCAACATACCTTGCAAGATATGCCCTGGGGGCAAAATCATCTTCAGTTTGACAACCACTGCTCTACCACTAAGAGGTTCCTAAGGTTAGGGAGGTCTGGCAGGACCCCTGAGGTAGAACTGGACTTTTAGAAAAACACTGGTCAAAACAAAGTAGAGTCCATTTAGAAAGATCTCATCTACTTTAGCGCCTGAGGCAGAGGCCACAGAGCCATCCCCAGTGCCCGGGCCATCTTTGCTCCAATGGAGCCATGGCTGCGGGAGGGGAAGGGAGAGACAGAGAGGAAAGTGCGGCGGAGGGGTGGAGAAGCAAATGAGCGCCTCTCCTGTGTGCCCTGGCCGGGAATCGAACCCGGGTCCTCCACACACTAGGCTGACGCTCTACCGCTGAGCCAACTGGCCAGGGCCTCAGTTCGACTGTTTTAATTCCTGTCAGAGGAGTGGCTAGGTGATTACTGGAGGGCTCTTCCATTTTTCTCAAACGATAAAGCACAATCTGTCCTAGGGCTCAGGGTGGGGGCAAAGCCTCTAGGAGGCCTGCAATGACAAGGAAGCAGTGAGACCAGGCAGGTCATGACAAGGTAGGACTGCAAGGCAAGAATTGTTCCAGCTGGGGTGATTCTGAAAAGTGTCATAGAATTGTTGTCATCTGAGCAGGGGATATTTTTTAAAGGCAAACTCAAGGGTTGTAAGGGACAGAAACCCACTCAATTTAATTCCACTTGAAAAGGAGTCTATTGGGGGGATCAAGAGCTCTGATATACAGGAGGTGCCATTGGGGGTGGAGCTGCACCGTGGGCGGCTGCCAAAGCGCATGGCTGCTCTTGTTTTTAGTAGCCTCCTGTGCAGAATTTTGTGGGCACGCTCCCACCTGTTTAACAAACCGATTTTCTTTGCTTACTCTTGGTCTCTGATGCTTGCTAACTTTGTCTGGCACAAACGTGGCTTTGGGTTGACACGGTGCTAGCTAGTTCAGGAATAGGCCCTAGATCAGCTTCAACTTGTACACGGATTCGACGTTGACTCAGTGTGTGGATTCCAGATTTCTAGGAAAAAATCTTATTGTTCCAGTTTTGCTCTGCTGTGCATCTGTTATGCACTTCAGCTTAGAGTAAGAATGGGAACCTCTGAAAAAACTGCGGTCACCGACACCCATCCCTTGAACACAACCCTAGTGGGTGCGGCGGGCCAGGGCAGTTCTACGGGCAGAAAGTGTGGGAAGACTCGTTTCTGAAAACATTGCTACGGCAGCTTTAAAGTGTAAGTAGACTGTATCAGATTGTCAAGGGTATTAAGCAGTAGGCTGAGGCTTTCAGACTTTCCTGGGTGTCTGCTTTCTCTGTGGACACATCACGGAAGAAAACTGTCCTGTTTTTCTGAAAAATATTCTTTGGCTCCCAGGCTCTGGAGTCAGGTAGCAGATTAGTCTGATTTTTCAGTGTGTTTAGAGAGAAGTCAAACCATGAAATAAATGATCAGAGGTATAAGGCAGCTGAAATATGAGTTTGCTTAGCTCGCTATTCAAGAAAAGACCATCTGAAGTTTCAACTTCAAAAAATAAAGTTAGTAGATCACTAGAAACC
Source organism: Saccopteryx bilineata (assembly GCF_036850765.1). Lineage (NCBI taxonomy): Eukaryota > Metazoa > Chordata > Mammalia > Chiroptera > Emballonuridae > Saccopteryx > Saccopteryx bilineata. Next base: position 12,864,292 of record NC_089494.1, on the reverse strand, counting down.
ATTTAATTAAAAAACCAAGCCAAGAAGCCAAGAGCTTTTCCGCTACAACTGCAAACAACAATAGTAACAACTGACGTTTATCAAGCTTCTTCTAAGGGCCGGAAGTTGTGTTAAGCATTTGTGTGGATGAAGCAAGCTAAGTGGGGTTTATTCATTATGCAGTAAACTACATTACCTTTCTCCTTCGGGGACTGGAATCACTGAATCTTAGGATTGTAAAGCCTTTGCCATCTTCACCAGGGGCAGACTCCTCTAGCACTTACCTGTTACTCGTCTACCAGTTATCAGAGTCTCCCTGGCAACTGGCTAAACAGCCAGGACCTGAGCAATCCAGGACAGACCTGAGCCTGGCTTCAGCAGTCTCCCACTTCTGCGGGCTGGACAGCCAGTTCTATGCACAGAGGTACAGTTGGCTTGGAGCCTACATTTTTGGACTTAAAGTCCAAATTCGAATATCAAAAGTGTTTTTGTAAACTATATGTCTCTGTAGAGAATAAAAATCTATTCTAGGATTTAATAAGCCTGCTTCTGCTTCACATTTAATACTAATAGTAAACTGAGAAAGATTTCTAGTGACACATAATTAGTGATGATAATTTCCGGTATTTATATAGCCTTTCACCCAACCAGATGGCAAAAAAGCTTAAAAAATGAATGCTCTACAGCATGATTTCTTCTCTATCTTAAATAAAAATTCCCGTAGGGTCAACAATAGTTCGTATTTAACACACTGCATTATGTTACCCATACTAAATAACAATTTCCGGGCAATTCAGTTAGTCTGTTAATTTGCTTAGCAATTAGCTTTGGATGGATTTTTACCCTGAATATACTACAAATGTACAAATGCATGTATGCTGAGTTTATGGTTCTCAGTCATTTATTTGACTTTTACAAGCCTTTGTGGTTACCAGTACGGGGATGACTCTCAGGCAGAGAAGGCTCAAGTCACTTGGCTGGCTTCTCTCTGGTGGTCTGCAGAGCCTCTATATCCATTTAAAAAAAAACCCAACAACAACCAAAAAGCCTCTTGTGATGCACAGAGCCAGAGCCAGGTTTGAGGTCGGCAGGTATTGTTGGAGCCCTAGGACCCAGGATCAGGATGCAATTTCTGACTGTCTTTTTTTTTCCTTCTATGTAGAGTTTGAAAGACATAATATTAAAAAGGCACCACAGTTTAATCAGAAGTTATCACATATGAAGTTATGAAAGGCAGCACGGAGATTTCCCCCCTGCTTTCTTTTCCGTCGGCTCCCCGCCTCGTCTCCTGGGGAAGGTGACTTGGGCTTTGTATTAGTCATGGTCTGGTTCACCGTGGGGGCGACGGGATATGGTCTGGGGAAGAGTTAGGGCAAATGCTCTCTGCCCTCGTAACACCGATATTCATTTGGAAGAAAGCAAAGTCAAAGTTATGTGAATGGGAAAAATACCAATTTCTTTTCTAGACCTCAGACCAAAGTCCAGGAGGAAATGAGTCTTGGCGTCAGTGGATGGGTTTGGTTTTGCCTCTCAGTGGAGAAGGCGTAGCAGAGGGTAAGTGGAGGCTGTTGCAGTCTGAAAGGAAGACCCCCCACTTCCCTGTCTTCCACCCTGTCCCCCAGTCCTTCCCCTCCCGTGGGCAGACTTTTATATCTTGATGTTCTCACTAAGTGTTTTGAGTATCCTTATAATCGGCTTCTGAACTCTATGCCTGGTAAATTGCTTGCCTCCATTTTTCTTGAGTGAGAGACCAGCCCTCTCTTCTTTCGAGCAGAATATGCCGGATGGCAGGGTGAGACAGCAGCAGAGCTAATGTGGTTGAGAGCCCAGGGTGGGCAATCTGGACTGGCATCCGATAGCCTGGTGGCACTGGGAAGGTCACTTTCTGCCTGGAGTTTTAGCTGCTTCCTGTGTAAAATAAGCTTAGTAAGTTCCTGGAGCATCATAGTAATTGCTACAGCACTTCGCTTGTAGTGCTGGGCGCATAGTATAAACTTGATCGTGTTAACTCACTATTCTCACTGGCACTCAGTGCCTGGGATTGTGGCATTTACTTGGTTAATTTTTTTGCAGGGCAATGAGAAGTCCTGGAGAAGAAAGAACTGGGATCTTAGAAGAGAGGGGGTTAAAGGGAGAGAGAGGAGCTAGGAAACCAGGAAGACCTATGCAAGGCACCCTCTGAAAACTCAAGATGTTCCCTCAGGGGGCTAAGCCCTCTGCCTAGGGAAGTGAGACAGGAAGTCATCACTGCAGTGAGGCTTAAGAAACTTGAATACGTAGATGAGGGGTCCCGTCTCCCGACAGTCCCTGTGCAGGACAGTGAATAGAAGGTGAAGACTGGGCACAGGAGTTACCAACGTAAATGTCTTCAGGGAACACAGAGGCATCCCAGTCCAAGAGCGCTAGGGTTATGGTGAGTGCATTTCTCACCTCGAGAGCCTCGGATTCAACTTTTTCTTTTTAGAAAAAAAAGCACCTTTTCTACCAAATGGTTCTGCCTATCTTTTATTTTGTTTCCAAATGCTGAGTTAATTCTTGAAGCAATCCCATGCAAGGTTGCTTTAGCCAAAGGCACACAAAGCAGTGACTGACAAGGGAGCAGGCCAGCTTGCTTCTCCGTTCTTAGTCACACACAGTCCTCATCAGGAGCTGCCTGGATTCTAGAAGCATCTTCCCAGAGACCATGAATATCTCAGAGGGATGAAGAAAGAAAATGTTTACCTGCTGGGTCACATAATAGTGCACTTTTATTAGGAAACACTCAGGTAGCATTGTCTTGGATCTACATAAAAAAAAAGGAATACAATAAGAAGAATGGTCAGGAAAAACAGAACAATTGAAATGTGAAAGGTGGTAAGTTGCCCAAAATTGGGAGTCTAGGATTCTGAAATCACTGAAACCTCCAACCCTCACATTTCTTATTTGTAAAACAGGCCCACTACTATATCCGCATGGAGATGTACGTGTCAAATGAGGCCATGCATAGCAAAGTACTGCTGTGTTAAAATTTCCACTGTCTGCTGATTTGCATTTGTACTCACCGTCTGCAAATGTTTCCTTGATCTCCTTATCCCTTTTAACACCAAATCATCCTTTTTCTGAAAGTTTAAGTTCAGCTCTTAATCTCCCCCTAAAAAATGTGCCTCTTTCCCAGATATTTTCATATGTCTTTGACTTTTCCTCAAGAGTGATAAGACAAACTCCTATTGATAATATCCTTATGTTCCCCCGTGCTAATGCCAGGAAATTCTATAAATTCTGAGATTCCATTATCCTTTGTCAATTGCAGCAGAACTGAGCAAAGACGATTTTCAATCCTGACACATCTATCCCGAAGGCTGCTTGGCTGGTGTTTTAGTCTATAACTCACCGGCAATAATGCAAGTATGGTCCCTTGTGATTGCGATAATCTGCCAAGGCTGGGAGGCTAAGTGCTGGAAAATCAGCCTCTTCTTGGTCTAGGAAATCTGTATATTTATAAGCACACAATCATATACAATTTATATCTGTCCATAGACATTAGATGAGAGGAAGTAAAACATGAGCTGCCATTTTTTTTTTTACGACAAATCTAGGTTCTTTTAAGAATATGTGAAACAAGAAAAAAGAAGCTAACCGGAGTGGATTTCTCAGTAACATTTCTAGTCAAAGTGTTAGAACGCACGTCTAAATCGTTTTCCTAGGCCTGGCACACTGTTCTGTCAGGAGAGGCCACTTCTGAAGGTTGGAAATAGCACGATCTGGGTTCTCAGCTTCTCTGGGCCCGTATTTCATTGCATCTGGTATGTATTAGTCAGAGTTTTCCGAAGAAAAAGCACCAGAAGAATGGATGGATATATATATATATTTCTTAAAAAATAAGGAATTAACTTTTGTGATTATGGAGGTTGACAAGTCCCAAGATCTACAGTCAGCAAGAAGCTGGGGACCCAGGACAGCCAATGATGTAGGTCTAGTCTGATGGCCAGCAGGCTGAAGACCCAACAAAAACCTATGTTTAAGTTTGAAACATTGCATACCATGTTCTAATTACACATTATTCTTAAACTATAGATTTCAAATGAGGGGGAAAACCATTCCTCCAAACATTGTATAACTCAGGCTGAGTCCTTAGTGACTGCCCACAAGCTGAAAGAAAGAAGGATCTGGTCCACCAATACGAGTGACTGAAGTTTTTGTCTAGGAAAGGACTTGCCTTGTAGGTTCCTTGCTTAATCTGACTAGATTTCTCTTGACCAATATTCTCAGATTGGAATTTTTATCAAACTTCCTAAAGCTGTTAGGAGATGTCTTTTGGTAAAACTGAACTCAAATGATGACAGTGTTTTTACTTAGAAATAACTTCTTTTTTTGTGTGTGTATGTGAGAGAGACAGAGAGAGGGGCAGACAGTGACAGACAGACAGGATGAGAGAGAGATGTGAAACATCAATTCTTTGTTGCGGCGCCCTAGTTGTTCATTGATTGCTTTCTCGTATGTGCCTTGACCGGGGACTACAGCAGAGTGACTACCTTGCTCAAGCCAGTGACTTTGAGCTCAAGCCAGTGACCTTGGGCTTCAAGCCGGTGACCTTTGGGCTCAAGCCAGCAACCATGGGGTCATCTATGGTCCTATGCTGAAGCCAGCGACCCGCGCTGAAGCTGCTGAGCCTGTGCTCAAGCCAGTGACCTTGGGGTTTTGAACCTGAGTCCTTTATGTCGCAGGCCAATACTCTATCCACTGTGCCACTGCCTAGTCCAGCTACAGATAACTTCTTTTCTTTCATTACCTTTAATATAGAAGAGGCAGCTGATGCAGATGATCACAAAACAGATAACTTCTATACACTCAAAACAATGAAAATGAGAACATTATGTCGCTTTTTAATGTTATCACTTTTGTATCTGCACTTATACTCTTAAAGAAATAAATTTTTTAAAGTTCATTTGGCGTTTCTTGCTCCATGCTAGTCTTTTCTGGGTAAAAAATAATAATCAGAGTAACAAATTAATTTTATATGAAACTCATATGTGTTTTTACTAAGTATATGTGGGAGTCTTTTGGGGTTTTTGTTTTGTTTTGTTTTTTTGGTCTGATGTATGTTCCTTCATTGTTCTTACAAAATGACCAAACTAAATACAATTCTATTTCCTTTGGCTTGAAAACAATTTTTGGATAGGGAATGAATATTATGTAACATTTGGGGTGATGCTATATAATTTTAACAAAAGTTTTAATATTAAATTTTTGCTCATTTATCCTCTACTGACAAATTTTTTAAAATTAGAATTTCTAGAAGTTAAGAAAAAATTCTTTAAAAACATGGAAAGTAGCAAGAGCTTGGTGAATCTCAGTGGCAGGAAAACAAGAGCCCTGTCAAATTGTGTAAGTCTTTCCATTTTCCCCTTACACACATACATACACACGTGCACACATGCACACACACACACTCACACTTACATTTTTATCCAGGTGAAATTATTGACTTAGAATAAACACTCAGTGTGACACTGAGTAAAAAGTGATGTCACAACACATCAGACTTCTGAGGGCACTTGTTACACGTGGTCATGTTTGTGAACTTCATTTCCTTTCCAACACCTGCTTTCTTTTAAGTACTGGTTGCTTTCTCAGTTACTGTTCAGAAGCTTGGTAGGACAGCTCTTAGTACTTCAGAGGGATTTTGCGGAGTGAGGGGGAAGAACTATATATAGCACATTCTCAGAACAGTACCACTCTTCTGGTAATAGAGACTCCTGAATAATAATGACAATAATTAAATATTTGTATATTGCCTTTGTGTAATTTATAAAATTAAGTTATGATTCATAGACAACGAAACCACCCTTGTTAAGTTTATGATTCAGGGGTTTCTAAGTATATTCATAAAGTTGGGTAGCCATCACCATGATCTAATTTCAAAACATGTTTATTACCCTTGTTTCCCATTTAGTTTTTCTTCCTCCCAGCCCTGAACCATAATCTATTTTTTGTCTTTGTGGAATTACCTACTCTGGACACTTTAAATAAATGGAATCATATAAATGTGTGTGTGTGTGTGTGTGTGTGTGTGTGTATGTGTGCGCGTGCGTGGGCTTCTACCACCTAGTATAAAGCTTTCAAGGTTCATCCATGTTATAATGTGTATCAGTGTTTTATTACTTTTTATGGCCAAATAATATTCCACTGTATAGCTATTCCACACATTTGGTGGAAATTTGAGTGAGTGATTTTCACTTTTTGGCTATTATGAATAATGCGGCTATAAACATTCACATCTAAGTTTTTTGTTTGTAGAGGATGTGTTAGTATTTATGATGTGCTTTCAGATCTGATTTGGACCTCACAAATACTTTGTGAGATACAGGCAAGGATTGCTATTTCTATCTTCTAGGTAGAGAAACAGGGTCTCAGAAATAATTGCTTGCTAAATTGTCAAGTCAGCATACAAGACCAGTTCTATTTTCAAGAATAGCTTAAAGAATGTCAAAAGAAGCATACTATTCACAAAGGAAGACACAATTTGATTTCTATTTCTAGTTTTATAAAGATGTGGATGTATTTACCTATGCCAGTTGGAAAAAAATGCCTAGATTAATTTACAGTTTTCAGAAGAAAGTGTTTCCAAAACAAGTAATCAAAATTTCTTAAAACAGAGTTATGCTGCTTACATAAGTGCAGGCAGTTCTGTTCTTTGTTGTTTCTTGATTTTATTTTCAAGGAAAATGGAAAGACATATTGTAGCCGTTCACAGCTCTAATGTTTCACAGGAAGAAAGATCTCCAGATGATTGTTTTTTTCTCCTAATTATCATGCATCTTATTGTGGGAACTTGTTTATGACTAGATGTTAATCTTAACACACTCTATTAATATTTCAGTTTTGGCATCAGACGCAAGAAATAGTGTTATTCATGACAACCTTGCCAAAAGCATTCTTTAGTCAAAACTTAACTAAATTAATAAAATCCTTTTTTATCATTTGGATTACCATATATCAAAATTTTGCAAGGGACTTTGAAAAGAGTTTCATTTAAACTTCTTAACTAATGCATATGTTCTGGTCCAAGAATTGAACCTTTTCTGCCCACTCCCCTTGTTATAGACAAAAACAACACCACTAATAATAAAGAACAGAAGCTGTACAGCAGACGAAAAAGTCTGGTTTAATTTTCCCCTGGTGTGTCTTTGCCATGCACTGTACTCCTGATGAATTCTGACTTGTCCTTGCTTTTCTCTGGCTTGCTGGGGTACTTCTCACCTTGTATGAATACTCTTATTCCATGTATCGCATTGTATCAAAATTATTTTTGTTTAAAAAACTGTGTTCTCTTTTAGATGGTGAGTTTCTGGAGAGTTATGTATTTTGTCCTCTTCAGCATTCAGCAGAATTCCTAGTATAGCCGTGCAAGAAATATTTGTTGAATTGGATTGACTTTTTCATGGGATCTCAAGAACTCTGAGTTCTGACTCTGTGGATGGTGCAATCACTCTCTGCATCACCATGAGAGTGCACATAGCTAGAAGAAACACCCTGGACTTAGAAGACTGAACAGCATCTTGCACATGAGCCCTGATCTTAGGAAGTTAATGACGTCTGTGCAAAGTAGAGGTCAAGCCAGAAAAAAAGTAAATTCAAAATTAATATTTAGAATGACATGCAATTATTGGAACATCAATATGTGGGATATGGGAAAGGATTAGAGAGATTGGGAGTGGGTCATAGTATTTTATCATGATTGGGTCATGTTATTAGCCAATTTCGCCGAGATCAATCAGCCCTTCTCTCAACATGAAATCATTGAGCAATTATTTTGAAGGTGTAGCCAAAAGGACTTCTTTTTTTTTTTTGTATTTTTCCGAAGCTGGAAACGGGGAGAGACAGTCAGACAGACTCCCGCATGCGCCCGACTGGGATCCACCCGGCATGCCCACCAGGGGGCGATGCTCTGCCCCTCCGGGGCGTCGCTCTGCCGTGACCAGAGCCACTCTAGCGCCTGAGGCAGAGGCCAAGGAGCCATCCCCAGCACCTGGGCCATCTTTGCTCCAATGGAGCCTTGGCTGCGGGAGGGGAAGAGAGAGACAGGGAGGAAGGGGGGGGTGGAGAAGCAAATGGGCGCCTCTCCTATGTGCCCTGGCCGGGAATCGAACCCGGGTCCCCCGCATGCCAGGCCGACGCTCTACTGCTGAGCCAACTGGCCAGGGCCCAAAAGGACTTCTTGACGGATGGGCTGTGGGTGTAATGGGTAAGGGTCAAGGATGCCCCTGATGTTTTGGACCTGAGCCACTGAAGAAATACAATTGCCATGGACTGACACAAGGGCTCTGTGGTGATGCAGACGTGGAGATGACAAGGAATCAGTCCTATGCTCTAGGTGGGCACTTGGGACCCCTCAGTGAACAAAACAAGCAAAGCGTCCAGGCCTGCCATTCCATTCTTATGGAAGGTGGCGGACAGAAATGTGAGACAGAAGAAACTGATATAGATGTTAGAAGGGATGAGGGTTCGGAGAAAGCACTGAGCAGGGGGAGGGAATTGGGAGTGCTGGGTGGAGGTGGGGGATATCGGAGAAGAGTACTTTTCCTTTTTTTTTTTACACATTAATGCAAATTTACTTTACATATGCAGGTGAGAATAGAATAAGAGAGAAGAGGGGGAAATTAATTATGCTGCCACAGAGGATCAATTATTTTCACCTTAGGTGAACATCAAAAGCATTTCTTGAACTCCAAGTAGGATGCAGTTTTTTTTGTTTGGTTTTATAAAAAAAAGTAATATTTATTAATAATAATTTGTTTTAGAAGAGTAATTTTAAGCAGAGAAAATAGTTCAAATGGCCAAGACAGTGTTGGCGAGTTTCTCCTGGGAGCATTGGGGAACAAAGAACAGAATAACACAGGGAGAGAAGGAGAGGTCCAGCAAGCCAAGGGGCCAGACCTGTAGGGGCTCATAGGCTACGATAAGACCTTGGCTTTTGCTACTCTGGTGTAAACAGGGAGTCTGTGGTAGGTGTCCAGCTGGTGGCAGATCTGACTTATGTATATAAAGATTTCTCTAGATGTGTAGTTGAGAATGGACTCCAGGAAGGTGGAATAGACTCAGGTGGAAGAAGGGAGATTTTAAAGATGCTATTGCAGTAATCTAGGCAATGGATGGTAGTTGAGCACTGGGGGCGGCAAGAAGTGGGTGGATTCTGGATGTATTTTGAATGTAGATCCCACTGGGTTTTTCTAGATTGAATGAGCAGGATGACAGAAAAGGGAATCAAAGATGACTTCAAAGTTTTTTTTGTTTTGTTTTTTTGTATTTTTCTGAAGCTGGAAACGGGGAGGCAGTCAGACAGACTGCGGCATGCGCCCGACCGGGATCCACCCGGCATGCCCACCAAGGGGCGATGCTCTGCCCATCTTGGGCATTGCTCTGTTGCAACCAGGGCCATTCTAGCACCTGAGGCAGAGGTCACAGAGCCATCCCCAGTGCCTGGGCCAACTTTGCTCCAATAGAGTCTCGGCTGCGGGAGGGGAAGAGAGAGACAGAGAGGAAGGAGAGGGGGAAGGGTGGAGAAGCAGATGGGCGCTTCTCCTGTGTGCCCTGGCTGGGAATTGAACCCGGGACTCCTGCACGCCAGGCCGACACTCTACCACTGAGCCAACCGGCCAGGGCCGACTTCAAAGTTTTTGACCTGAACAACTAGCAGAGTGGGGCTGCCATGAATAAACTAGAGAGGCCTGTAGTGGAGGGGATTTATGAAGGGAGAACAGAATTGTTTTGCACATGTCAGCATTGAAATACCTCTTAGACATCCAAGTGATACAAGCGCTGTGAGAGGAAAGGGGTCCCTCAGCTGAGATGATGCGGGGAAACAGCATCCTCAGGGGAGAAGCAGGTTACAGTCAGAGCAAGAAAAAGAAGGGAACGTTCAGGGACAGCTTCCAGACATCGCGGTTTTCCGAAGGCTAGACTGCACTGCGGAGGGCTGTGTGGGATGGGCTCCAAGAGTCACGAGGATCAGCGGCTGGTGTGGAATAAGGGCTAGAGCTTTCCAGGGTTAGAGTGAGGGAGGCTCCAGGTGACCTGAAAATCTGGGCCTCATTAGGGTGATTGACATGCAGAAAGATAGGGGGCTTAATGAGATTTGTTCTGGGGGATTAAAGGCTGTGATGATGAGACTTTGAATGTTAGGGGCTGGGCAAAGGAGGGTGGGATCTGGAGCTCCCTTTTGACCGTGTTGGAGGTGAGAAAGTCAGAGCAAGATGCTTCCCTTTGACCCTTGTTGATGTATTTAAGAACCTCTGGGGAAGATTGAATTTGCTCTAAGCAGTTGCCCTGTGTAGAGTCCTGCTTATGTAGGGTAGGAGGCGGAGGATATTTGAAACCTGATTACATTTGAAGCACTAGACTAAGCAATGTGGAGCAAAGAGAAGTTATGTGAGTGCTGCCCTTAAATTAGCTGTGATTATTATGTTAAAATTGAAATAGTCTCATCCTAGTCTAAAATAAAACAATGGCAACCTAAGTTAATCAGTAACAGAGTCTATGTCACTTTGAGATTTCTTCGAGGAATTCCTCAAAGAGGTCACTATGTCAGCAACGTTCTTCAGGATAGCCAGTGGTTTTATAGGAGCTTTCTTTTTAACGGCACTAATTGGCAGAAAACTCCAGTTTCTGTTTCAGTTTTTAAATTTATTATTTGTGAGTTTTCATGTTTATTGTATACATATATTCACTTTCCATATCTTGTAACGTTGGTATAATGAGACCTACCTCACAGACAAGTGAAAAATAAAATGAAGTGTCATAAATAAACAAAAAGTATCATAGAAATAAAGGTGACATTTTCATAGTGGAAATATTAATTCTTTTGTATTTAATCTGTGAATGCTGTGGGAACCTCGAAAGCACTCTTTAAAATACTCAGAAGTGCCCCGTCACCAGCTGCTAGAGGAATTAGCAGCAGCATTTTAAAAAAGGCAATCTCTTCTTGGATTTAGAAGTATAATAGCAATATATATATATATATATATATATATATATAGAGAGAGAGAGAGAGAATTAAATAGAGTTATCATCACTTGCTTTATTTAGCAACATAGACAATAATGAGTAAAATTTAAATACTTTTGCCTACATTAAAAGTTGAGATTGAACTATTTTCTTTTCAAAGGAAAATCATAACCATTGTAGGGCTTTATATTTAATGCATTTTATGTTATGTTATTTTACTTTTTTGTGACAGAGACAGAGAGAGTCAGAGAGAGGGACAGATAGGTACAGACAGACAGGAAGGGAGAGATGAGAAACATCAATTCTTTGTTGTGGCTCCTTAGTTGTTCATTGATTGCTTTCTCTTATGTGCCTTGATGGGGGGGGGAGCTACAGCAGACTGAGTAACCCCTTGCTCGAGACAGCGACCTTGTGCTCAAGCTGGTGAGCCTTGCTCAAACCAGATGAGCCTGCGCTCAAGCTGGCGACCTTGGGATCTTGAACCTGGGTCCTCTACATCCCAGCCTGACGCTCTATCCACTGCACCACTGCCTGGTCAGGCTATATTTAATGCATTTTAATTGAACACCAGAACTTTTTAAAAGTGTTTTTAATTCTTGACGTTTTGTTGCTCCAGTTTACATAGTAGCTCTGTTCTCTTAATGTTAAATGATAGAATTTGGTCATTAAATGATGATCACCTATTCCAAATGGATGGTAGATATGATGTTGAGAACCCCAGGCCACCATAGACAGATGAACTTACGCGGTGGCTCATAGTGAAGGGCAGACAAGGTTAGAAATAGATAGGATGGGATCCTATAGTATTGTCCTCACTTAGTCTTTGTGTCGGCCAGCAATCAGGTACAATTTTTCTAAAACTGGTTCTAGCATATTCTTTCTAGCATACTCTCCTCCCTCCCAATTTTGAATCTATGATGATTTGTACACAGAACAACATCCCTTACAGTTGAGATACAAATACTGAGGGGTGAAAAACCAAAGCCACAGCTGGTCCAAGACCAGCAGATACTCAGGGTTAGAATTAGCCATTTAGAGGATGTATCCCCATTTCTCAGTTGCATCACCTTCAGAGTCTCCCTTTTTTCACATTCAGCTCTTTTCTACCAAGAATAGCAATGATAGTAATGAGTCGAGTCCAGCTAATATTTCTGCTATGGCTGCTACACAATAGCCATAATTCACAGACTCTTGGGGCTGGAACCACTCTTAAGAGACTGTCTACTCTCTCTGCATCTACTCTTGATGGCTTCAGTTCAGTAGAATTAGCCTTAAACCAACTGAGTGCTACTTTTAAACATATTTTTTACTGAAAATAATTTTTATTACTGAAACTATACTTAGAGAAATAATCATATTTTGATAAACTTTCTTATGCTTCCCTTACATTTTTCACGTTGCAGTTTAGTTAAATTAGTTGAAGAGGAAAGAAGGGATACTGCAAAAAACAAAATAAAACGAAAAGAAACAAGGACAAACAGAGAGGAGGAAACATCCAATAATCTCAAGTGTCTTAAGTGAGAAGTGGAAGCACACAGCTAATGCAGATGCCGTGAAACGTTTGTGGCATTAAATGTCACTATCATCAGTGAGAGGAAAAACAAGATGCAAATCATGGATCTTCGCATGGGAAGAACTGTTATAAAAACGTATAAATTTTTTTTGTTTGCAAGTACACAAAACTCCAACTTTAATTGGTTTAAATGACAAAGAAATTCACTGACTTTTATAACAAGAAGACCAGGCATAAAACAGATTTACCATGGTCTTAATCCATAGACTCTGACTCCATGGCCCTGTGACTTTCTCAGCTCTCTACCTATCTCCATAGGTGAGCTCCAATCTCAGGCTGGAAGTGAATTGGAGGAAGCAATTTCAAGCAAATAATCCTTGAACAATATCATCAGAGGGAAACAAAGAAGAGCTTCAGGAAACTCATTCTGAAGAGCACGGGGGAGCCCACAGCATATGTCTTCTGATGACTCACGGGCAAGAATTTTCACCTGCCTAATCACTGATAAGATGTGGATCTACTTACTCTTCAGCTGGAGTTCTGTTTGGAAGGCTTTGGGGGGAATGCATGCTAGATAGACAATCGTCAATGTCTACCTACTCTCTGTCTGCGGGATTTTGCTGAAGATGAGTGTCATGGTTTACTCATTCTTTTATTTTTGGCATCTATCACAGTGGCCAGTACATAGTCACTGTTTAAAAATGCCACTGAATAAATAAATTAAGAAATGAGTGCCCCGAAAGATGGTAAATCTGATTTATATGTTTCCTGTAGTTAAAAAAAAAAAAAAAGTTCAAATAATCCCTGGTATCCTGAAATTAAAAAGGAGCTCACTTGTAAGAGCATCTTATCTGGAGGGAACAGAGGAGGATAATGTAATCAGAACTCAAATTACATACAATTTTATAATAGACCAGATGTCAACCATTTGAATAACAGTTAGCAATAAACAGACATAAGTGCTACATTTTTTAAATGAACAATTTGAATCCTGAATCAAATGAGCTTCTGAATTTCACATAATGAAAGCTTCCAGCTTTCAGGCTGCATTAATGGATTTAGGCTTATTTTGTTGGAATCACGGGTTGGTAATTTGCAGGTATTTCCAACAGATTTTGTGATTAGTGGGTTTCACAACCACAGTGCTCAACAGAAACTCAACAGAGAGCAAGCTAGCACCAGTGATTAGGACGTCCTCCTTTTAGATACAAGTTTTCTTCTCCTTTCCTCAAAATGTACCCAGAGTGGCATACATGTTACAAATTACCAGCCTTGGATTACTGTAGGTGGGAGGAAACAGAATATTATTCATCAATGCTTTACATCAGCCTTTGGGCACTCCAATGTGCCCAGCCTACCCACCGCTGTTTTTAGGCTTGTAGCCTATTTCATTGCATCAGTGATACCTTGAAGTTTCCTGCCAAACTGTATTAAGTAAACAGCTCAACAGGTGGGTGACTGGGGAGGAGCCCTCAGTATTTCATGGCAACAAATTCAGCACTTCCTCATTATGGCTGCCTCCTCATCCGGATTCAAAAGAAAACAAACAGGCTAGGCTTCCACCTCAGGGACTGTACACCTGCAAGGCAGCTGTTTACTAAGGTGAGTGGGAAATGTGCCATTCTGAGCCCCTTTGGTCTAATCAGAGGTTGCAATTTGTTGGGCTGACACAATGCCTGTGGTTTTCCTTTCTTTTTATAGTATTTGAATTTGAATGACTTTAGGTGAGGCCTGTTCTTTTCCTTACTGTATGTAAATCTCACTGCATCTTATCTGAGTCACACATCCATGTTGCCTGCCCAGCCCCCATGGGCATTGACCTTGGCAGCCCACACTAACCCACAGACGGAAGTAGACATCGGGGCTGAGCTTGTTTCGGTTAAGGAGGGAAAAGACAGAGGAAAACAAATACTTTCTTTTTTTTTTTTAATCATCCTAGGATAAGTGTAACCATCAGCATTTTCAATCATTGTTTCCAGAACTGTGCTGAAGGTGTCGGAGGAGGTCAGCGAGAGGACGTGACCACCGTTTCACCTGTGGACTGGACCCGGGCCATTAGGCTTCCACACCAGTGCCCTGCCCTTGGAATGTGCATTTTGCCCACCATTCCTGCAGGGAGAGCTGTTTCAAGGACTCAGCCTTAAGAGAGTAAGGTGCTGTTGAGACCATCTGGATGGCATACACAACTGACCCCAGTGAAGGCCTCTGTGCAAACTTTCAAGATTCTGGCAACAAATGCAGAGGTCTATTTGCCCGGTGGTCACACAAGACAAGCCTTGCATGTAAGTTCTCTTGCTTACTCAACCTGCCACCTTACCCATCTGGAATGATCTACCTCTCCCGTTGTCTCTTCTGTGAACAGGGGTCAGTTTCAGATTTCACCCATGGAGTTCCCAAGATTTCTAATCAGTAGAAGGATCCCTATAACATGATTATCTTTACATCTATCTAGAGGGACCTGTGAATCTGTGATTTTGGGATTGACTTTGGAACTCAAAAGCATGTGTTGGAACTAGCTTACGAATGTGGTTCTTTTCAATTTTTCTATTAGGATGTCTGATTTTGCAGAGAGGGATAGTGTGTTGTGTATGTGTACCAAAGCGCTATGGCGCTAAATAAAAAACGCCCTTCTCCTTTGTCCCAGGTATTTATTCTCTTACATTCCAAGTTCTTATATTTATTACCTTTATTTTCACATTTCTTTGTAGATTGACCTAATGATTTGCCTTTTTCTATCCTTATACACCTTCTCTTAACTATATTTTAAAGATTTATTTATTTTTATTATGTATTCATTTTTATTATAGACGGAAGGGAGAGAGAGAGAGAGAGAGAGAGAGAGGGAGAGACAGAGAGAGAACAGGGGGAGGAGCAGGAAGCATCAACTCCCATATGTGCCTTGACCAGGCAAGCCCAGGGTTTTGAACCGGCGACCTCAGCATTCCAGGTCGACGCTTTATCCACTGCGCCACCACAGGTCAGACCTCTTACTATATTTTAAATTCATGCATCCACTCAGCCAAACTTTGTTGGGCAGCTCCTATATACTGGGCACTTGCTGCACTGGGCGTAACAACCTTTGCCTACCTGGGGAAGCTGACTGTGGGCAAGAACATCTGAACAATTAGAACCATTGTTGTAAGTCAGCTATTTAGGGGAAACTTTGTTCAGGCCATTTATGAGAATAGGAAATTTTAAGAGCTATATTACAAGTCCTTATGCTGCATATGAAATTTTAGCTAGTCTAATTAGGGGAGAAGTGATCTGCTTTATGCCAGCCATTTTGTAAATACCCGGAGTGACTTAAGCATGCACTTCAAAAAAGTCATTTGTCTTGACATTATTATAGATTCACAGGCAAAGACAATATAGAAAATTCCTTTGTACATGTCACTCAGTTTGCCCAGTGGTTATAGCTTACATAACTATAGTACAATATCAAAACCAAGAAGCTGCCATTGGTACAATGTGTGTGTATATTTCTGTGTCATTTTATTACATGTGTAGGTATATGTAATTTCTGCAGCAGTCCAGATACAAAGCTATTCTAACACCACAAAGATTTCCCTCCTACTATGCACCCCTCCCTTCAAATAGCTAAACCCCAGCAAACACTAATCGGTTTTCCATTTCTGTAATTTTATCATTTAGAGATAATTATATAAATGGAATCATACAGTGTGTGACCTTTTGAGACCGGCTTTTTGCACTCAGCTTAATGCCCTTGAAATGTATCCAAGGTGTATCAATAGTTCATCCCTTTGCAGTGCTGAATGGTATTCTGCGGTATAAACGTACTACATAGTTGGTTGACTATCTTGATTAAAGTTGATATAAAGAATTGTGTAGAGGTTTGTGTGCACATGTATTTTTCTTTGTTTCTTTGGGATAAATGCAATTTCTGGGTCATATGTTAAGTATAAGTTTAATGTTTTTTAAGAAACCGTCCAACTCTTTCAGAGCAGCTGTGCCATTTTATACTCTCAATATTTTTAAAAATGTTATTTTTTATTTATTTTTATTTTTTGTATTTTTCTGAAGTGAGAAGCAAGAGGCAGAGAGACAGACTCCTGCATGCAACCAACCGGGATCCACCCGGCATGCTCACCAGGAGGCAATGCTCTGCCCATCTGGGGCATTGCTCTGTTGTAACCAGAGCCATTCTAGAGTCTGAGGCAGAGGCCATGGAGCCATCCTCAGCACCTGGACCAACTTTACTCCAGTGGAGCCTTGGCTGCAGGAGGGGAAGAGAGAGACAGAGAGAAAGGAGAAGGGGAAGGGTAGAAGCAGATGAGTGCTTCTCCTGTGTGCCCTGGCTGGGAACTGAACCTGGGACTTCCACAGGCCAGGCCAATGCTCTACTGTTGAGTCAACTGGCCAGGGCCTAAAAATGTTATTTTTTAAATTAGAGCATTAGTTCCTTAGGCAACTGATTTCCAATGAAGGGTCTTCAAATAGGAAAAGCTAATTTGTTTATCATTTTGTGATCTGGCTGGCTTCAGTGTGTTTCTCTTGCAAGGGAAGACATCAGAATTGATGGGGAAACCTAGCATCCTAGTGTGTGACTTTCTAGAGAAAAACAGATACAGAAGCTATGTTGAAGGGCTAGGAGCAGGAGTGGGCACCTTTGGCCTTCAATTATTGACCTCACTTTATCAACATGGACAAAATTTGGTCCAGATAATTAAGAGGAACTTCGCCATCAATGGGTGCTCTGCTGTCAAAACCCTGCAACGAGTTTTGAGCATTATCTCTTTGCCTTGGCCACATTCCTAAGATTTAGGATGCATGTTCTTTTAAGTCAGTTGTTTGAAGGAGAAAGTGAGAAGGTGTAAGGTCACAGCAGTAGATTTCAAAGGCATCATTCAAAGTCACAGAGTGGTGGGAGGGGGGGAAACATCTCTGGAGTCAGGATCAATTCTGTCACTTGCCCGCTGTTTGACTGGCTCGTGTTACTTAACACTTCTTAGTCTCAGCTTCTTTTTCTGTAAAAACAGGGACACTGATGTCTACCTCATAGGATCCATGTGAAGAGTAAGTACAATTCTATGTGTAAATCTGTGGGAATCTACTATCAACAAACATGGTTTTGCTAGGGACCTACTACCTTCAAGGCAGTATGCTCAGCCACTTATATCAATCAGTACTTAAAGGACACGACTATGTTCCCTTTCCTTGTTCTTATTTTTCTCTGTCTTCTCACTCTCGTTTTTTACCTTTTCAAAGCTAGAAGCACGATGGTGAGTTTGTAACTTCCTTCTTCCATTCAACAAATATTAGCGAGCAGCTCTTGGGTGCCAGGCATGGTTCTAGGTTCTGTAGACACAGCCCCCCAAAAAAAGACAAGCAAGATCTATGTTCTTATGGAGGTTATATTCCAGTGGCAGGGGACTCATACGAAACAGGCAAGCAATACATATACTGGATCATTTCAGAGCGTGGGAAAGTGTGTTAAGTGAGAAAAAGAACAAGGCAGCTGGGATAGGGTAGAAGAGGTGATGAGTGAAGGCTATGTGAGAAATGGTGGTCAAGGAAGCAATCTCTTAGGATGGGACATCAGGAAGGAAAGTCAAAAGAAGTGAGGAAATAGCAATCGAAAAATGGAGGAACCGAGAGAGCCAGGCAGAGTGTTTGCCAGTGAAAGGACCCTGATGCGGTGGAGGACAGAGGAGGTCAGGATACCAGCGTTTAGGAAACATGAGATGACGAAGATGAAATGGGAGAGACTGGACTTTCTAGGGCAACGGAAGAGACCCGGACCTTATTCTAAATATATTGAGAAGGTTTTGAATGTTGGAATGCTGTGACCTGATTCATGTTTTATAAAGCATATGTGTTCCGCTGGATTGGCGGGGTAATGGCAGTAAGGAAACACGCGAGGGGACCAGGTAGAAGTTACTCCAGGATGACCATGGAGAGATGACCATGGCTTGGACAAGGGTTTTAGCAGTTGGGGATGAGAGAAGAGGATGGGTGTGAGAGAGGTTTTGGAGAAAAGCTGATGGGACCTATAGGGATAGAACACGGGAAGTGAAAGAAACCAGTGACCCAGGATGACTCCAAGGCTGCTGGCTGAGCATTTGTGTGCTGGGAACCCAGGGCTCTCTGCACGGCTCCGCGGTGTGTTCTGAACAAGACCAATGTCTTGCATTGTAGACATGAGCGCATTGAGGGCGGTGCGTACTGTCCTCACTGGTGGTGGGCTGCTTTGTGACTTCTGCTTCCATTGCCTTCCAGCTGCCCTGGTTCCCACCCCGACTCCCTGGTTCTCACTTCTGCCGCTCCCTCCGCCTCTCAGCAGAGCAGGAACCTCTACGCAGGGCACGACGTTCGGCAGACTCGGCGCGGACCCTGGTGGATGAGACCCTCCCGTCAGGTGCTGTCGCCTCCTGGCTTGGGGTGTCTGGAGGGGCTCCCGGAAGCCTGTGCTGATTCGTCGCAGGGTTGGAGGGCTGCAGCAGAGCAGAGCAGAGCCGACCTCCACTCCCCTCCCTTGGGTAAGGTTTGGGGGGGCCTGGGGCTGCAGCCATGGGTATGTCTAGTGCTGAAACCCCTGCACTGCTGCCTGGAGCTGGCTCCAGGAAGCTGGTGCAGACAGGCGACAGTTTCTCTTCTGTGGAGCTTTGACAAGTACTTTCAGAAGACTTCCTTCACTTCTCTGCAACTTATAATCAACATTTCTCTCATCTGTGCAGTTGGGGGTAGTCGTAACCATTGCTCCCCAGAGTTACCGTGAGAGCTGACTTCACTTGAGAAGCAGTGAAAACCCAAGGCACGTGTGGTGAGCTTGGCTCGGAGTCCAGAGTCAGACCACCCAGGCTCTTCCCCATCTGGATTCTGACATGGGAACAAGTTTCTTAACCTCTGTGGGCCTCTGTTTTCTTACTGCCAATAAGAAGATAATAATAGTGCCTACTTTGAATGGTTATTGTGAGACTGAGATGAAATATTTTGCATAAAATGCTTCAAACCTTGGCTGGCATTGGATCATCGCATTTAAAAATAGTGCTGGGTACGAGGCGCTTGATGACTGTCAGGAAAAATGGTGTCTGTGAAAAGCACATCAATAGCCTTAAAAAGTTAGTTATTGTTTTAATTTTTACATCCTCCATAAGCCCTGCTGATTCTAGTCTCCAGAAATAGTTACAATGTCGGCTTGTGAACCTCTGAGCTTCCAGTAGGAGGATCACACACTGAGCTAGCTGCCTGTGGGGTGAAGCAGGTCACACAAATGAAGGAGGGAAGCAGGTCTGGATGACCCACGGAGCACATGATCTGATCTGTCTAAACAGGCTCTTGTGACTTAGCCTTGGCTGAGTGATTGACAGCTAAATGGCTATTTCAGTACAATGGCTGTTTCACAGGCCAGTTTTTCAAGAGAAGCTGGAAATCTGGAACTTTTAGACCAACTTTCCCGGCTTATGCAATCTGGCAATTAAATTAGAGTTGAAAATATTGGCTAAAGAAATGTATGTTTCTGGGTGTAGACCTGGCACACAGGCCACTGTTTTAGAAGCCCCGATCTAGCTACCTGGAGATTAGTTTGTGAGATCAGGTGCAAATGGGATGCGAGAGAGGGACCTTAAACGAGAGGGTGGTTTAAGCTCTAGAAGCCACTGGGCGGGGAAGCCCAGGTGGGTGATGGCCCAGGAGCTCCTCGGGGGTAGGAGACAGGTTGGACGTGTGATGAGGGAGGATGCTGAAATGATCACCCATGTGACCGGGCCATACCTCAGAACCTGATGGAGGGCTGGCCCCAATGCCACAGATGTCTGTGCTTTGAGTATACAGCTTGTTTTTACTTCGTCGGCAGTCAGGTTACACAGAGGCAGTATTGTTGGCGTCCCACTGCTTCCCGGGGCCCGCATTGCAGCTGCTGTGCGTAGCTGTGGCATTCTCCACAGTTAAGCAACTGCTTGCCTTTGTCTTGAGGCCCATGGCCTCCCGTCCGTGATGGAGGGAGCAGAGACAGGAAGACGTCTACAATAGATCGTATAAGCCGGTACACGTACCTGACTCTAGACCAGGTGCAGAGATGAGGCTGGAGCCCAGTTTCACTTTCAATGATCTGGACTATCTCGTGGCTGTTTGGTTAGATTTTTCAAAACCCCCCACAATGCCAGAGTAAAGCTTTATGATATTTGTAGTGCTCTTTCATCCACTGGAAACAAGCGCAAAGTATAAAGATCACTGGGGAAAAAGTAAAACCTTAATAATCACTACTAATATTCAAAATGAGAATCAAACAGCTGATGTTATTTAAAAGTTATATAGGACAATGCTAGCTGATCAGAGGTTCTTGGAGCAATTCTCTCTCTCACTGACCCTGACCGCCCGGGACATTGAACAATGTTTGGAGACGTTTTGGGTTGTTACCATTGAGGGAAGGCTTTGCTCTTGGCATCTAGTGGGTAGAGGCCAGGGATACTTCCAAACATCCTACAATGCATAGGATAGCCCCCGGAAAAAAAGGAATTATGGGGCACAACATGTCAATAGTGACAAGGCTGAGAAACTTGCAACAGGGTGAAAGAAAAAAAATTTGTATGAGTGTGAGAGGGTAACTTTAGGAATGATATTAGGGACATAAGTTCAAAGTGGTCATGCACAGTGTGTGTGAGTGTGTGATTATAGCAAACTGCCCTCTTCATGAACTCTTAGCTGGATTAATTAAACTGATGATATATTATGTATTTTATGATATATATTATATATATTATATATATATGTGAAGCAAGCCACCTCCTCTTATAACAAAAGACATTTTCACTATAAGGAAGCTTAGGCTGCACATAGAAGTCCCCCGAAAGGGGAATGTGCTGATATCCAGAGCAGAAATCATACCAACAAGCAGAACCTGAAAAGAAAAACCTGGGATCTTTGATCCTCCTCCCAGGTGGACCCGCCAGCTGTGTCACCTCCCCCCAACTGCTCCCAGTAGGTGTAGGCTTTATCTTTGACATCTTGCTTTCCTGACAGATGCCTTCAATATGAAGGAAAACCAAAGACAAGGAAGCAGAGGTTGCCGAGGACTCAGGCAACAGACGTGCTGTGCGTTCACCGCCTTCTCAAGCTCCACATCTACCAGGAGGACCCCTGAATGGACGGCACAGGTGACGGTTTCCAAGGGAGAGGCAGCGCCCTGAAGTTCAGACTGAGCTCTTACGGACCGAGTGGCTGGAAGTGGGGATATCGAGATCAAATACTGAATTTTGTGTGAAATGTCTCATAGAAAGAAAGCCAGATTGGTATAACTGATTTCTCTTTTTCTGTAAAAATGGTTCTGGTTTCTCTGAAGTATTCTTAAAGGAATAAGTCATTTCAATTTCTCTGCACAAGGGGAAGGGTGGGGTCTGGCATTTGAAATAAAATATGCGCATGACCTGTTAAACTGGGTAGGCTCTGTTCCTTGCCCAGAGACAACCTCGTTAGGTAACCACAGAGGTCACAGCACTCACATGAACCAAACTGAAAATGAAATCTGAACTGGCACACCTACATGGGGGTTTTCAAAAGTCTTATGTGTTAAACTTGAATGATATGCACAGATTTTTTTCCAGATTGGTGTTCCTCTCTCATATGTCCCATTATCAAACCTCTTTCTCCTTTGACCTCAAACAAAACAAGAAGAGTGTGCTTCTGAGTACTTGCCAGATGTTGTTGGGCGCACTTCACGTAAAGCTATTCATTTAAGCCTTACTTGTGAAATATGTATTATTATTCAGTTTCCATATGGGGAAACTGAGGCCCATGGAGGTAAAATAATTTGTTAAGAGTAATTGAACTAGTGAGTGAAAAGCTGAAAATTCAATGTAGGCTGCTTGGCTCCAAAACCCGTAACATTAACACAACCCAGTGTGGTCGGAAATCAGGACTTAGAAATTTTCTAAGCAACATGAGCCAGTTTTGCCAGAGAGAATATTGAGGAAATTGGTTGCTTGTTTTCCTGAGATTTCTTTGAATTCTCCTTACTGTTTTTTTTTTTTCTTCAAGAAAAGAGTATTTAAAAGTTTGCAGGCTAGGAAACATTTAAGGGGAGTTTTTCCAGGTCGATGAGGTAGCAGGAGACAAGAAAACAGACTCTGTGTTATACAGTGATTTGATTGACATTTACCAGCTGAGCAATGTTGGGCAAGTTACTTGCCACTCTGAGCCTTGGGTTTCTCATTCATTAAAATTGGTAATAAAACCATCTCACGTTGCTATGAAGATTAAATTATATAAATCAGGGCCCTGGCCGGGTTGGCTCAGCGGTAGAGCGTCGGCCTAGCGTGTGGAGGACCCGGGTTCGATTCCCGGCCAGGGCACACAGGAGAAGCGCCCATTTGCTTCTCCACCCCTCCGCCGCGCTTTCCTCTCTGTCTCTCTCTTCCCCTCCCGCAGCCAAGGCTCCATTGGAGCAAAGATGGCCCGGGCGCTGGGGATGGCTCTGTGGCCTCTGCCCCAGGCACTAGAGTGGCTCTGGTCGCAACAGAGCGACGCCCCGGAGGGGCAGAGCATCGCCCCCTGGTGGGCAGAGCATCGCCCCTGGTGGGCGTGCCGGGTGGATCCCGGTCGGGCGCATGCGGGAGTCTGTCTGACTGTCTCTCCCTGTTTCCAGCTTCAGAAAAATGAAAAGAAAAAAAAAAAATAAAAAAAAAAATCAGGAAAAGTGCTTACTGCTGTGGCTGGCACATAGAAAGTGCTCAATAAATGCCAGCTCTTGTTTTCCCAGAGAGCTTAGTGATGGCATTACAGAATTGGCGGGGGGGGGGGGGGGGGGCAGATTAGCAAACCAGGCTCAGATAAATATTTATAGTTTACAACTGTGAGATTAAATTCTTGCTCTGCAACGTGAGAAATAAAGCAATCTTTGCACAATTATTTGACATTTTGAAATCTTTAATTTATAAAGAACAGGTATGATGTATTAGTATGAGTCTACAAGGTATGGCTATCTTTATCATATACATACCAGGTGGCACTTTTTCTGATCTGAAGAACAGTACCAGGCAAAACAAACAGAGAAAACCCAGGAAAGAGGAAGCTAGAGACAAGATACCTAATGTGTCAATGTTTTGATATACAGCAAACAGCTATTCCTGTTTTGGTGCCAAGACACAATAGCACACAAGAAATGTGGTAGCATTTATATAGCCAGAGTAGGATTTCAGAGATTATCTGATTTTTTCTCAGTACCAAAGTAGTTATAGGTGGTTCAACATTTCATGGATGCAGGGATGGAAGAAAAAAGAGGACATCGTGTGGAAAATAATGAGCGGGATGAGGGTAACGTGAACGTAGTGGTAGGTTTTCCCCATAGCAGCCCTCACAAGAAATGACTACTTTCTACTTCCGGGACTTGATTAAACTCAGCTCTTTCCCTTAGATTCAGATCCCTTTAAAATTAGGAAAGATCGCCCTCTAGAGGCCAAGATAAAGAGAGAATAACTGCGGATGAGATTGGCGTCCAGGAGGATTTGGGAGCTGAAGGAAACTAATTTGAGAAGAGAGGACTGTAGGTTCTGCAGAGGGGGAGGGACTTGACCGTGTCAGGCTAATTTGTATAATTCAGGTAATTAGTCATCCAGTTTACCTCCCTTCTGAGGCTTCCTCATTACACTAATTAAATAAAGCGGCAAATCTTTAATGACAAAATCCCTTTCACAAGGAGGAAGTTCAAGAACACTGAACAGAAGACAACAACTGTTAATCAGCAACGGACGGCCCATTTCTATTCATTTGCTCTCATCACTGCCCCAAAGAGTGATTGTTTTAACTTTATATGCATAATTTGGTTAATTTGTCAAGTCTGGACAGAATGTATTGAAAGGCCAGCCCCTGAATGTATTCAAGGCACTAAATTCTGCTTGTGCTCCTCTTACACTGTCTGTTTACAAACATCCTGAAGTGAATTGATGAAGTGCATGTCAATAACGGTGAGGAAGACATGGTCACAGCTCTGGGGACAGGGTGGAGCCCAAAGGAAGTCCTTTTGAAAATATAATCACACTGGTATTTAAGAAGACATATTTTCAATTCCTGGCCAATGCACCAAAAAGAAAAAAAAAAGAAGACGTATTTATGCATGCTTGAACACAGTTAAAACTGGCATCCACATTTGAGAAATTGTTTTAAATTTAAGTTTTATTTTTCAATTACAGTTGACTTTCAATATTATTTTATATTGGTTTCAGGTGTACAGCCTAGTGGTTAGAAAGTCACATGCTTTAGAGACTCCCCCTGCTATCTTCAGCACCCACCCGGCACCGTACATGTTACAGCAGTGTTATTGACTATACTGCCCACACTGTACTTGACATTCTCATGACTAGTTTGTAACTACCAAGCTGCACTTCTTAATACTTTCGCTTTTTACCCAGCCCCTCCCCCAACTTTTTCCCATCTGGCTACCACCAGTCTATTCTCTGTGTTTATAAACCTGTCTCAATTTGTTTGCTTATTTATTTTGTTCTTTAGATTCCACATATGAGTAAAACCATATGGTGTTTATCTTTCTCTGAATGACTTATTTCAGTGATCCTAATACCCTCTAGGTCCATCCATGCTGTCACAAATGGTAAGATTTCCTTCTTTTTTTAGGACCAAGTGGTATTCCATTGTGTATATGTACCAAAGATTGTTTACCCACTTGTCTATTGACTGGTATCCAAATTTGTGGAATATTTTTATTCAAAATTTACTTCACAATGACAAATGACAGTCACTGAAGATATTTGTATCAGTCCACTTTGATCACTAAAGATCCAGTGCACTCATTTCAATGTGAATAACTTTTCAGCTCTGGAAAGTCATTTTCAGAGTACTATAATGTATATCTAGCAAGCAAGTTGGTAAAGCTGGGAATTAAATGTTGAAGTCGTGTAATTTTCTTATATATACAAATCCTTAATAGGTTGGCAATACATGAGTAATGGAGCTTTGTAGTCAATCTCGCTTGTTTCTATGCTATTTACCATCAGTGTATTTATAAAATTACACTAAAAAAAGGGGGGGGGATGAATCATCTTTCTTCTAAGATGTTAAATATTTTGAAATGGATTTTTGGTTCCTCGTTGATGATGAGCTTAAAGGTGATTGGATCTTAACTGAAAGCTTCTTCAAGACCAGAAATTCTAGGAGTCATTCAGAAAATCAGTGAACAAGAGTTATAGCATCAGTGAAGTACAGGTCTGAGAGCCCTTTAAAGGTAAGATGTGAAATTGACTGGAAAGATACAGCACTAAAACCCAGGCTACAGCTGTAGACAACAAGAAGAAGAGGAAATTCTGCTCTGGCCAAGCACAGAAATATTGGGCCACTGACTTAAATTTAACAAGATACATGGAGAAGTACTTTTTGCATCACAGATCTTACCTATGTATAGTTTTAGGGAAATAAAATATTACTCCAACTTTGATAGCATGTTCTCAAGTATGTTTTCTCCATTACTGTATATTCCTTATAAAGCCATGTAAATAAAGAAAATGCACTCAGAAATGACCTGGAATTGCCTCTGTTGCTCTTAAAGAATGTTTTTTTTCTTTTTCTCTCTTAAAGAATGTTGCATGGAACTATTATTAGCCTAAAATTTGTATTCATTAATTTTTGGTGATGATATCACTTAGCATTTTTTAAGCACTTGAAATTATGAAAAGTATAATGGGTTGCGTTTAGATGTGGTTACTTTTAGAGAAAAAGGATAATAGTTATAAATTTTTATATTTAGTACTCAAGAAAGGATTGGGACACGTTTTGTAATAAATTTAGCCTAAGAAGCAAATATACACACACATGGACACACACACACAGTACCCTACATGCAACATACTGGACATTTTTATTTTTCTCTAAGACTAACTCATCTAATCTAGGCAGGATATGTGATGTTGATTTTCCAACCAAACAATGGTTTAAGCTAAAAATGCATAATGTCATAGATGCACATCACCCAAACTTTTTCTTCTTCTTTATACAAGTGAGAGGCAGGGAGGCAGACAGATGGACTCCTACAGGGCTCGAACTTCTAAAATCATTTTTTATTGAATTTATTAGGGTGACACTAGTCAACACAGTTATGCTGGTTTGAAGTGCACCATTCCACAACACATCATCTCCACACCGCATTGTGTGTTCCGCCCCAAGTCACGTCTCTTTCCATCCCTGTTTATCCCTTCTACGTCCTCCCCCTGCTCCTCCCTCTCCCCTGCCCCCAGCAATCACCATGAGTTTTTTCTCTTTTTCCCCCTCTTTTTTTTTGATTGAGTAAAATACCTTTTATTTTATTTTATAGGTCCTGCTCTTGTAAGTACATTCTTAAGACTAAAGTAAATCTTTATCATAATGGATAGAAGCATCCGCATCAATCCAG
This sequence comes from Saccopteryx bilineata, assembly GCF_036850765.1. Taxonomy (NCBI): domain Eukaryota; kingdom Metazoa; phylum Chordata; class Mammalia; order Chiroptera; family Emballonuridae; genus Saccopteryx; species Saccopteryx bilineata. The sequence continues at coordinate 12,837,467 of NC_089494.1, read as the reverse complement.
AAGGTTTTATGTTGCAAAGACATTTATCACGCAAGGGCAGAACAGGGTCAGACCCTGAAGTCTGAGTTTAAATCCCCTTCTTCTGACATCAAACCCGCTGGTCAACCCGGGGCATTTTCCTTGAGGTTTGCATTCTGCTGCAATTAGGCTGACAAATTATTTTCTAGTGGAAGTCGTTTTGGAGATTCTCACAAGAGCAACCTAGCGGTTTTGAGCCTGAGGAGCGCTCCCGGGGTCTGCGGAGTGAATACACACCCCTGCGGGATGGGGTATTCAATTCAGCACCGTGGTTAGAACAGCTCCACCAGGGCGGCAGTGCCATTGTAAACTGCTCGTCACTGTGCGAGGCGCAGCAGGAAAGCACATATAAACCCGGTGACGTTTGGCTCTGACCAGCAACCAGGGGGATGCATGTATGTGGCTATATAAGTGCAATTATTTTATTTTATTTTAAGCAAAAGAGATTAATGAGAAAAACATTCTTAATTTCTCCCGGGGGCTTAAGAGCCTGTTGTGTTTGCTCAGTGGTGGTAGGTTAGGGGTAAGAGGTTGAAAAACAAAACAAAACAAAACATTTAATAAGGACTAAAGAAATCTGGAAAAATATGACTTTTGTACAAAAGTGAGGAGAGCTGGCGTGAATATTTCGTAGAGTATCATTTTTGTGTGTGTGTTATGGTTTTAATTAGGGAGGAATGCCAACAGATTGACCTGGAAAGACATGTTTTTCTTTCTTTCTTTTTTTCTCTAGAAAAAGGTCCTCTTAAAAATTCTCTATAAGTTTTGGACCTTATGGTTGGTTGATTCTGAGTTGTTTTCAAATAAAAAGTTCATCTGTTGATACTGTGAGGCTCAGACCTTAAGTTCAGTATTGCATGAGTATCAAGGCTTAACCACAAGGCAGAGGGAAGGTGAGGGGACCCGGGTGCCCAGACTCTAATTTGGTGCCTACTCCCACCCCTGCAAACACCTTCTCTTTCTCCACTCCCAGGAATTAGAGATGAACTGTGCCCACTTACCTCCTTTCATTTAGACAGGATTGATCCAGGGAAAAGCTTTTCAGAAGGCATACACATTTCTGCCTCTTTCCCCTCTCCTTACCACCCCCCTCCCCCGGCTGTACCCAGCTCTTTCTGCAGTGGACTGTAGTGATTGAAAGCTGGCTCTCAGCTAGAGCAGCAGATGGCCTCTGACCTGGTCAGAGGGGCTCCTAAAATCCATGAGCATCTTCACCAGCTCCTCGTATTTCCCGAGGTTTCAAACTTGCTGGTAAAATGATTTGTAAGCTATGTAACATCAGTTTATGGGAAGTGGAAAAATCTCTTAGGCATCATTTCAGTGGCTGAAAATATGCAGAAAAGTTTTTTGTTTGTTTGTGTTTTTTTTTGCTAAACAAGGAGACAGCCAGTATGTTCAATCTGATACCCTGAGAGAGCTGAGAAGTGAGATAAACAACTCTGAAAGGAAAAATTCGTTGATTGTGTATGACTGTAAGTACTGATAAATAGACATTCACGGATAATCGATGCAGAGAGATAGGACATGGCAGTTACAGAACTTTGGTGCTTCTCTGACGTTCCTAGGACAGTAGGAATAGGCATCAGTATTCACATACACGTATTCATGTATTCTATCTTCAGACCATTCTCAAGCATGACTATAGATTTAAAATGGGCTCATATTTTGCGTGCACAATGTATTATGATCTAAGATATGTGCTTCCTCCCCTCCCCAAATCTACAAAGGAATAGAAGGTTGCAGGAGAACGGAACATAAAAATATTCTTTGTTCATAAATTAGGTGTAAATCCTATAAGGCTGCTAGCACATTTTGTGAATTGAAGCACTTCAAATAGCTTTTCAAAGTTCCTGACTTAAATAACCAGAGCAGCTTGGAATGGAAGAATCTAGCTGTTTTGTCATAATAAATCTATTGAATTTTTGACCCCCAACTGGCAGTGGTAATTTTAGTTTGGAATATACACATCTGAGTATGGATAAAGATTAGATGTTAAACTGATGGCAGAAAACTAAGAACAATGATGAAAAAGGCTGTGTAATATTTTCTCTCTGTATTATTTCAAGTGAAGGGTAAATTTACAAAAGCCTGCTCAGAGTCACTGGTAGTGGAGAAGTGGGTGAATGCAGTGGATAATATTGAGCTTCTGCCCAGACATTTCTGTATCCCTTTTTACTATTTTTGAGTCCTCTGTTAGTGTGTTTTTTCTCCAACAGTTATGTCTTTTCATAGGTCTGCCCTTAGGCTACTGGGCTTCTTTGTCTGTGCCAGAATTTATGTTTTCTGGGCACTATGCCGGTGACTGACAGGTACATAAGTGTGGAAGCCCCCACTGGTCTCAGATGGGGACCACTCTGAGGTGTAAGGGACACTGCGGAGCTCTCCAACAAGGTTCAGCTGATGCCACCCTCTAGGGACTCAGCCTGGTGGTGTAGCTGGCGGGGCTTCCTCCTTTGTCTTACCAGTTCCCCACCTCCTTACTCAGTCCCTTGCACATGAGTTCTACTTTCAACATCAGCTTCTGGAGGACCAGATCTGAGACTGTGAAGGAACAAACAGGAGGAGATGAGTTGACTCACAAAGTCACATGGTTTCTCTGAGCATGTTTGTTTTTGAGTTAATAGTAAATGGTCATGGAACCACTGAGGTGGAGATCATTTCAAAGGGAAATCACAATTCAGTGCATCTGCTCCTTAGTTCTGGATGGTCATGTTAACAGCAGGAAGTTTACATCTCATTGTTAATCAATTTAGTGGAGGCCTTCGAGGAGTTTAGCATCGAATAACAGAAATGTTACTTACACTGGCCATAAAGAGAATATTCTTTTTGCTCACCTACCTGAAAGTCAAGTGGAAGCATTTTAGGCACAGTAAAATCCAGGGGCCAAATCCAGCATCAATAATGTTTCTCTCATATTTTGGTTCTGTTTTTCTTCATATTGGCCTCATTCTTGGGTAGGTTTTCCCTTGTGGTGACAAAGATGACATCATACCAGCTTAGCATCTTCTAAAAAAAAAAGGCTTATCTTTTTCAAGAGTTCTAATAAAGAGACTAGAGTCAATTCTTTTTGAAACATTGGGTCATAGATCCATTTCTGAATCATAACTGTAGCCTGGAAATGGAATGCTCCTATTGGCTAATCTGAATCACATGCTCACTCTGAGAGCCTGGGGTTTGGTATGGGGTGGGGTCAGCTCCTCTAATCATGGGGCCTAGGAGTTGGAAAAGGGATGGTTCCCTGAAGGCACACCAGGGCTGACTTACAGAGGGGGCTGGATGCTGGCCACGCCAAAAACAGTAGATGTCTCCTACAAGACTGCAAAATCTAATGAGCGTTAGCGCTGGTTTTTCTAAAAGAGGGGCCAATAAAATGTGCTCTTACTTCACAGAATCAAATTAATTCCTTGAATGAACTTGAAAAATTATAACGGGTTTTATAGAAGTGAGGTAAGATGATAAGTTATCTTTCTCAGGTCTGTGATTAAGGGGCTATGTAAGGAACTGCTACTAAAGTGTAAATCATACCCAGTTTTCTTTATCTGCCCAGATATTGACTCCAGTATAATTTTGAAGGGTTTGGAGAATATGTCTTTGAGTTTCTCAGAAGGGCACACTGACCATGTGCTCATGAATCAAGCAGGAACTTTCTATAACTTCACGGAAAACTTGGCGACATTACATAGTTACTTGTCCCTGACAAATCAGCCAAGAAGTGACATGTTTTAAGAGCTTTCAGACCTTTGGAAAAGTTACTAGAGGGTTAATAGTAGAGCAAGAACTTTAGGTCTCACTCTCTTTGGTACCAGTTTAAATTTTCAGTAGGTAATCAGCAAAGGAGATCATTTGCTGGGCGATGATGGGAGTAGGATAATGGGAGTAGACATCGTTACCCCAAGAATTGCTCTTATACAAGTCTACTTATTTTTCAATGGTGGCCTCTTTTAATAAGGATTGCTACATTAAGTGAGGACATAGGGAATTTAGTTATTAAGTTAAACAATAAACTCTTTAAATTACTTTAATTTCCAAGGGATTCAACAATTCTATTAGTTGAGGTGTATGTAAGTAAATACAATCTCAAAAACAATCAGCAAACCCTTGTACAAGAGGCAAAAGATTAGAAAGAGAGTACCCTGGGGCCTAAGTAATGTAATTAAGAGGAGTATTTAAAAAAAAAGTTGTCTGATAAAGTAGAAGAAGACAGCTGCCCTGTTTCTCGGAAGTTTTCTCAGAGACACTGGGTGCATCAGTAGGATCTGCCTAATTGTCATATTTTCTTGTATTTTGTAAAATACAGAAAACATATCAGATTATTTGTCTTTCTAGGATATAAAACAGCTCTGAAAGAGCCAATGCCCTCGCTTAAATGCTGTCTATATGCCCCAAGAGTAAAGTCAGAAGGGAGACACATACTGCCAGCATTGTGGGAGACGGTGGAGTGGGGGAATAATTAGGACTATTGCTTACTAGCTCTTGAAGCAAAGGGTCTTTTTCTTGACTCTCTTGCTGTTATTTACTCTTTTAGACATAAATCACTAATGGCAGCTTGCTTGTTCATTTACTGGAGTGAGTGCACCTGCTCTCTGAGTAAGGGAGAGTGAGGATGGGCCGATGCCTCGCCCCACTTCTCACTCACGTGTGCTTTGCCATACGGTTGCGGGCCTTGCTGATTGTGATGTGCTGTTACATTATTATTTTTGTTTAGTTACTAGGTTTTTAGGGTCCTTCTTTTCTTAGATTCACTGAATGCGCACGATGGCTAACTCAGTTAATGATTGCTGTTTGACAAAGCGCCCCAAAACTTAGTGGCTTAAAACAGTGAGCTATTATTTCCCACGTTTCTGAGGGTTGATGGGGCCGGAGGTCCTTTGGGCAGTGGTGTTCAGCTGGAGGTCACGGGGCTCACGGTCTAAGATGGCCTCGCGTACGCACCTGTCTGCTGCCGGTTGTTGGCTGGGGTGCCTCGGTGGCTTCCACCGTCTCACAAGCTGCACGAGGACAGGTTAGCTTTCTCTTGTGGCAGTTTCAGGACCGTTTCCCGAACAGGTGAACGCGGACGTTCCAAGGCTTTTAAACTGAGACATGCATAACATTGGTTCAGCGCATTTTCTTGGTTAAAGCATTTTATTGGTTGAGCAAAGGAGACAGGAAAAAGGGTGCTCTCTTTTATAGATTCTTTTCAGACCTCGGGTAGATCAGGGCAGCCTTACTCAAAATGTGGTTTATGGACTAGTAGCATCCACAAGACTTGAGTGATGGTTAGAAATGCAAATTTGAAGGCCCCACCCAAAACCTACTGAAGTAGGGTCACTGGGGTCGGACCCAGGAATCTGTATTTTAACAAACTCTCTGGGGGGATTCTTAGTGCACATTAAAATTTGGGAAGTAGTCCTTTAGCTCAGACCCCTCTTAGATAAAAGCACTGGGCTAGAGATAACGTTTCTCCATATATCTAGGGTTAAGCCAATGATCTGTATAAGGTTGAATCCATTTCACAAAATCATCTACGTTGTTTCTCAGGAGGTTTGAATCCAAACAACTTACTGATAATTATTATTATCATTTATCCTACTATCTATTTAAGGACTCAATGATCAGAGATATTATATTGCTTTTCCTGATTTGGGATTAGAAACACCACACGGGATTGTTCCAAGACGGCACCTTACAGGCAACCGAGTGCTTTGTGAACATATGTGGAGCTCCTCTTGCTCGGAGGCAAAGCAAATACACTCTGGCAAAGCCCAACCAAGGAGCATTATGCTTTCAGTAGGAACTGCATGGCAGAACGCTGTTCGCGTTCATTTTCTAAAGGAAGGGATTTAGGCTTACTTGCAAAAATAAACATGGCATTACTATCCGGAGTCTGTGTTTTTTCTTTTATGTAATGAAGAGTTCACTTATTAAAGTAGGGAAGACTCATCTCTGCTAATAATGTCCTAGAAAAATGATTTATTCAATAACAATCAACATAAATGACATTAATAACAATAGTTGATATGGTTAGTAAATTCTTGAATGGATTTCTGTTAATCAAAGGATGAGCATTCCCGTTTTCACTGAGGCTGTTTTCTCAGATTTAATACTCAGTATTGCAGAAATCGTTGCTTGCTCCTGTGATGTTCATTGTTTCAGCCCCAAGCCTAACCATGACCTCATTATTTTTACTGATCATTCAACCATGTGTAGGCTGCCTACTTCCACTCTTGGAATTGTTGAGAATTCCCTCAGCTAGCAAAGAGTTAGCTTTCACTCAGCAGACCCATAGTGTTTGAAGATCATGTTTGTTGTGACCAAGCAGAGAGCGGAGAAGGCAGACTCTGTGGGAAACGGAGGAACCTTGCCTCCAGACTTGGCGGCTCCTGTCATCAACAGGTAGAGTCCATTCCCCTCCCCTCCACTCGGGGCTGGTCTTGGGACTTGCTTTGACCCACAGACTGGGGCAGAAATGCCTAAATCTTATGAGACCTGATATCTCCTCCTTGCTTTCTGGGGACACTGCCCCTGAAGTCACCAGATAAGGGAGCAATTCTATCCTACTGGAGGATAAGAAGCATGAAAATTTGTTTTGTTGAGTGTTCTGAATGAATGCATGGTTGAAAAGATTATAAAACTGATGTAAAATAAAAATGAGAAAATTCACTTGCAACTCAATAGAAACTTCTCTATTAATACCTAAAAGTTCATCGAAAAGAGAGGGCTAACTGCCGGATTAACCCTTTGAGCAGTGAGTTTCTTTCATGCTCACTGACCCCCAGGAGTGAGGGTTTTTTTTTTCTTCAAAAAATGAATTAGGCCCTGGCCGGTTGGCTCAGAGGTAGAGCGTTGGCCCAGTGTGCAGAAGACCCGGGTTCGATTCCCGGCCAGGGTACACAGGAGAAGCACCCATCTGCTTGTCCACCCCTCCCCCTCTCCTTCCTCTCTGTCTCTCTCTTCCCCTCCCGCAGCCAAGGCTCCATTGGAGCAAGGATGGCCCGGGCACTGGGGATTGGTTCCTTGGCCTCTGCCCCAGGCGCTGGAGTGGCTCTGGTCGTGACAGAGCTACACCCCGGAGGGGCAGAGCGTCGCCCCCTGGTGGGCGTGCCGGGTGGATCCTGGTCGGGCGCATGCGGGAGTCTGTTTGTCTCTCCCAGTTTCCAGCTTAACAAAAATAAAAAAAAAAAAAAAAAAAAAAAAAAAAAGAATTAGTTCCAGTTCCAGTTTTATTAACTTAAAATCATGTTTTTTGGATAATCAATTTGTGGAAACAAGAAGAACATACATTTTTCTTTTTTTAATGTTGCCGTACACTTTTTAAAAATAAATCGATTCTACTCTCGATGATCAGGACGAATGAGGACGTACATGATCATTCGTACCACTCAAAGGGTTAATCACCCTTCTTGGTAGATAATATCACCCAGTGTGGACATCATGCATCCTTCGTCTATGTAGAGTTTGTTGAACACTGCTTTGTCCCAAGAGCCAAGGAAATGGTGAGGAATGAGAAGGACACAGTGCCTGCCCTCAGGGGGCTTAGTATTTACTAAATGGCAGAGAAGAAGAAGTAGGTAGATGGATAGATTACCATTGGATAGAGACCAAAGGTTTACCATTAGTATAAATGTAACAAAGTAAACAAAGAGAGGGCTGAGAATACTGGTGGGAGGTGCCTATTTAGTACAGGACAGGGCAGACCTGTCTGACAGAGTAACATTTAAACTGAGATCTAAAGGGTGAGAATAGTTAGTTCAGTTACACAGAAAGGGGGGGAGAAGCGCTCCCAGTGGAGCGAAAAGCCCAGTGAAGACCACGGGGCAGGTAGAAACTGCAAGTGACAGTGTGGGGATTGAGAGAGCTGGCTCTGGAGTCAGAGTTCAAATCCTGCCTCTGTTGCTCACTAGCAGTGTGGCCCTGTGTGACTTTCTTAACTTCTTTGTGCCTCAGTTTCCTGTAAGTAGAGTACTCCTTGAAGCCGAAAGCAGGCAGAGATTTTATCTTGGTGTAGGCTGCAGCAAGAGATGTGGGACCACCCACAACGTTTAATATGAAGCCATTTAAGGGTTTTTAGAAGGAGAATCATATCATTTGTTTTATAGTTCAGAAGATTATTTTTTGCTGCTGCACAGAAAAGAACAGGAGGAGATATGTATGAAATAGACCCGGTAGGAAGGAGTCCAATAAGAGGTGGGCAGATTTGGACAGTTGACAACACTTGCCTGTGGCTAGATGGGTAAGGGCAGGAATGAGGCGCCCAAAGTGAACCTCAGCTTTGGCTTTAACAACGGGGTGATTTATGCTGACATTTACCACAGTGATGTTTACTGCATAGAGGGCCATGGAGCCAGACAGGCTGGGTCTGGGCCTTCCAAGGCATTCCAGGCCTTGACCCTATCCTTGAGGTTGCACTCCTAAAGTCCGGTAAGGAATCCAATCACTTTCTGTGTACACGAAAAACAGCATTTCTATACTTCCCTCGCTGGCCCTGGCATTAAGGGCGGGATAGACCATGGCTCTTCTACTGCTCAGAACAACCCTCTGAGGTAGGCACTGTCATCATGACCATTGTACAGTCAGGGAAAGTCACGTTGCAATAAAATAGGAAATACAAATTAGAGTCCAAGGGCATTTAGCGCCAAAGGCTGCACTCTTAGCAGTAAATTACCTATAGGGGCTATAATACCAGGTAAAGCACAGGCAGCTTTTCTTAATAAGTGTTAAATTAAAATATAACGCATATACACACATGCAAGAAAGTATAATAATCATCAGTGTGCAGCTTGGTGAGTTATCTAAGTGGACATGTCCAAGAATACCACTCAGGTCCAACAATGAAACCCAGCTCACGCTCCTTCCAGGCCCCGCCCCCTCTTCCTCCCCAAAGCTCATCACTCTCCTTACTTTCACTACAGTAGCTAAATTTTCCTTGTTTTTCACTTAATTATAAATGGAATGATAAGATTTGCCTTTTTTTATTTTTGAAATTGAATTTATTGGGGTGACATGGGTTAATAGGATCATACAGGTTTCAAGTGTGCATTTCTATGATACACGATCTGTGTATTACATTATATGCCCATCACCCAAAGTCAAGTCATCTTGTGTCACCATATATTTGGCCTCCTTTACCCCTTAATATCCCCTAACCTTCCCTTCCTCTGGTAACCACCATATTATTATCTTATGTCTATGAGTTTCAATTTTATATCCCACATAGGGATGAAATTATATGGCGCTTAGCTTTTATTGACTGACTTTTTTCACTTCATATCATATTCTCAAGGTCCATCCATGTCATCAGAAATAGCAGTATGTCATCATTTCTTATGGCTGTGTAGTACTCCATAGTGTATATGTACCACATCTTCTTTATCCAACTTTCTATGGAAGGAGACTTTGGTTGTCTCCATCTCTTGGCCACCGTGAATAATGCTGTAATTAACATAGGGGTCATACATCTTTACAAATATATGTTTTCAAGTTTTTCAGGTAGATACTGAAAAAAGGGTTTGCTGAGTCATGTGGTAACATTATTCTTAATATTTTGAGGAACAACTGTGCCAGTTTACATTCCTACCAGCAGTGAATGAAGTTTCTTTTCCTCCACAGCCTCTCCAACACTTGTTATTACCTATCTTGTTGATGGTAGCCATTCTAACAGGGGTAAGGTGGTATACATTACATCCTAAAGAATTAAAGATTTGCGTTTTTATAATGACAGAACTCTGCCCTGTTCTCAGAACACTTGGGTCATTTGGTGGAAATGAGAGTTGCTTAGTAGAAATTGTCCCTGAATGCTGTGGAGAAACCACTGAGCCCATGCAGGGCACTGTTGGGCCCGGTCCATGGGATACCCTTCCCCGAGCCTGCCAGTCACAGGTGGTGTAGTCTGCCTGGACAGGGAGGAAAAGAAGGTAGAAAGGAAATTCTAAGAGAGACATCTTGAGCATGTATGAACGACACTGGAGGGGAAAATGCCAGATGGGATTAATAATGTGGAAAAGTGGGAGGTGAAGTCACTAAGAAGCGAAAGTTATAAAGGGCGAGTGCAAAGCAGGACATTTATGGAAATATCATTAGCTTAGATGGGATGTTTGGGGTGAGGGCCCACTTGGAGTGGTCCTCATTTTAAAATACATTTTAAAAACCACAAAGGTAAGCTCTTAAAAGCCAATAGTGTGGACTAGGAACTACATCATATAAGATGGTTTACGTGATGCGAACAAGAAGATTAAGAGATGGCTCAGCATACCATTGTCAGCTCATCACAGGCCGTGAATGATGACAGGGACTTTGTAATCTGACAACTGCTGTCTATAGAAGCCCAGAGGAGTTGAGTGAAGGGAGGCAGTTAACTAGGGCAGTGGTCGCCAACCCCCAGGCCATGGTCGTGTGGTACCGGTCTGCAGAGAAAGAATAAATAACTTAGATTATTTCCATTTTATTTATATTTAAGTCTGAACGATGTTTTATTTTTAAAAAGTGTCCAGATTCCCTCTGTTACGTCCATCTAAGACTCACTCCTGATGCTTGTCTCAGTCATGTGATATGTTGCTGTTAAAATTAAACCCATAAACTAGCAAAATGAGTGAAAAACAAAATTCCATCGAAAGTTTTTTTGCGAAGTGGAAAAGGGCCAGTGAAGAGACAGAAGAAGAACCTATGACCTTGAAGAAAAAGAAGGCTTCATTTAACAGACAATACCAGAAGTCCTACTTGAAGTATGGATTTATCGCAACTGGTGATTCTCGCGCACCAAGGCCGCTCTGCATAATATGTGGTGACTGGCTAAGTAGTGAGGCAATGAAGCCTTCAAAACTGCTTCGCCACTTGGAGACCAAGCACCCTGCTTTAAAAGACAAGCCTTCTTAGTATTTCGAAAGAAAAAAGCATGAACAAGAAGGACAGAAACAATTACTGGTGGCCACTACATCAATAAATGTGAGTGCACTGAGAGCATCATACTTGGTGGCTAATTGTATTGCTAAGGCTAAGAAGCCATTCACCATCGGTGAAGAATTGATCCTTCCAGCCACTAAAGACATTTGTCATGAACTTCTAAGAGAGGCTGCGGTCAAAAAGATAGCACAGATGCCTCTTTCGGCTACCACGGTCACACGGCGCATTGAGGAAATAGCAGAGGGCATTGAATCACAACTGTTGGAAAGGATTAATAAATCACCATGGTACGCTCTCCAGGTTGACGAATCTACAGATATTGACAACAAGGCAATGCTACTTGTTTACGTGCATTATCTTTATCAAGAGGATGTGCATGAGGATATGTTATGTGCACTATCATTGCCAACCAAAACCACAGTTGCAGAGCTATTTAAATCGCTGGATGACTATATATCAGGAAACTAAATGGTCTTTTTGTGTCGGCATATGCACAGATGGAGCTGCTGCCATGACCGGAAGGATGTCTGGTTTAACTACTCGCATTAAGGAGGTTGCACCTGAATACGAGTCTACGCATTGTGTCATTCACAGGGAAATGCTGGCTAGACGAAATATACCACCGGGACTTAACAGCGTATTGAATGATGTCGTTAAAGTTATTAACCACATCAAAGCACACGCCCTTCACTTGTGCCTGTTCGAGCAGCTTTGTGAAGAAATGAATGCGGAGCACAGACACCTTCTCTTATACACAGAAATAAGATGGTTATCCCGAGGGAGGTCCCTGGCCAGAGTGCTTGAATTACGAGAGCCGCTGCAGAGATTTCTCTCAGAAAAAATGTCACCGCTAGCAGCACATTTCAGTGACGAGGAATGGGTCGCAAAACTTGCTTGTGCGACATATTTAACCTCCTCAATGAACTCAATTGGTCACTTCAGGGGAAAATGACAACTGTCTTCAAGTTGGCAGATAAAGTAGCTGCATTTAAAGCCAAACTGGATTTGTGGGGACGACGCGTAAACAGGGGTATATTTGACATGTTTCAAACATTCGCGGGAATTTTGGAAGAGACTGAGCCCAAGCCTTCATTGTCCCAGCTGGTGCACGATCACCTGTATTTGCTTTTAAAAGAGTTTGAATGCTACTTTCCAACCACAAAAGACCCACAAATTGCCAAGGAATGGATCCGCGATCCATTTGTCAACAAACCAGGTGAATCCAGCGTGTCTATGCAAGAAGAGGATCAACTACTGGAGATTGCAAATGACGGCGGCCTTAAAAGTACGTTCGAGACTACAACTCTGCCGGTGTTCTGGATTAAAGTCATGGCAGAATACCCCGAGATCACCACAAAAGCACTAAAAATCCTGTTGCCATTTCCGACATCCTATTTGTGTGAAGCGGGATTTTCTGCAGTGACAGCAACCAAAACAAAATTATGGAATAAACTGGACAAGCAACACACTTCGGGTGTCATTGTCTCTCCCATTAACCCTAGCTAGATGGGACAGTCTCATTGCAGAGAAACAAGCTCAGGGCTCCCACTGATTTAGTGTTATGGTTGTTGAGAGATAGGCTACTATCTCTCATTCTATATAAACATTATAAATAACCCTTAACTTAAAATATTCATAATAATGATGAGTTGTATTTTTCATGCACTTTATATTTGTTTTTGTGTTGTATCTTATTTTTAAGGCATGTTTAAACGTTACCATAGCGACTGGAAAGTGTTTGGAGGCAGAGAGGATGTTACTCATGTTATGTTGTTGGTGCGATGTTAAGAGGACGCTTCTAATAAAGTTGCATACGAGTACACAGTGGACTCATGTTTATTTTTATTGTGGTAGGTTCATGATTGGTAGCGAGCCTGAACCTATCATATTACATATTGATGTCAGACATGAAACGTTGTCAGCATAACAAATTTAAATACAGCCTGAATAATGAGGACATGCTCTTTCCTCCTTTAACTTAGCCTAATAAATATCGTAAGTTCGACAATTATATTTAAAAATACCACAGTTTTTACGCCGGTCGCATAATTTTATTTTGTGCATTTATCCGTCCCACCCTAAAGGCCGGTCCGTGAAAATATTTTCTGACATTAAACCGGTCTGTGGCCCAAAAAAGGTTGGGACCACTGATCTAGAGGACACCCTGAGAAGAGGCACAGCTCAAGCCAGACCCCGGATTTTCTGAACATCCAGGTCTTCACGCTGTCCTAAATTGTCTTCCTGATGAGGCCGAGATGTATACACAAGGGTCGTGGTCTGAGAGCATACAAGGGGGAGCTAAACTCATATTCAAGGGTCATTTTGCACACTCTTTATTCTCTCTTAGTTCAGGGACACTGGCACAGGGAAGCTGGCCTCTTGGGGGGAGGGTGGTGACAGCCGGCAGGCAGCAGGAATATAAATTCCTCCCACTTCCTGGATGATCTTGTCCCATTTTGTCACCAGCTGGCTCTCTCCCATCCTTCAACCTCAGTTCCTAAGAACTGTATCTAATGATTCTCTGTTTAGCACTCGGTGCATTTTCCTCTCCACACTTATTACAGTAACTATTTATTTCATGTATTTTTTTGATGGCTTGGTGGGTACATCTCCTTGTCTGCATGCTCAGCGACAATGTAAGTGCCAGGATGTCACGGAACACAGTCTGTCTAGTTTGTAGTGGTCTCCGGCATTGGCACTTTACTTCACCCACAGTGGGTGCTAAATTAAGGTGTCCTAGACAAATAAATGAACTTTCTGGAAGGCCTAGGTGGCACCCACAGGCCCTTGAATGGCAGGCTCTTATAGAAGCAAATTGCTGTTGATCTAAGCCTGTGCCATACCTTTGGGTTTTTGAAAGCCGTGTTTCTACGAGCCGGTTTCAGTACTCTTGCTGCCTCTAACTAACTATATGTGCATGGTCCCTCCGCTTAGAAAACAAGCGCAGCTGCAGGGGACGCCCCACTCCTTCACCGCACTTTTCTTCAAGTCTATCTAGTTCAAAAAGCGTTGGCTCTCCCGGTGCGCTTGAGTAACATCTAGGACGATTTCCCGAGTGGGTTCACACGGGGGAAGCCACGTGTGTATTTTCCAAGGGGATTTCGATTCTACTTCCTGGACCATCACCATCCTAGTGAATTGGAGACGTCTCTGGCACTGCCCCACTGGAAATTCGGGGGACCTATGCAACATTTTGGAATCCTTTGAACTGGTGTCAGCCTCCAATCTGACGCTCAATGGCATTCGCTTCAGGGTACCCTCGAGGCTGGAGAACACGGTGTTCCTTCTCTCCGGCCAGCCCTGTGCGTGGAGACTGGAGACAGACTTATTTTAAAGCGGATGCACCCATGACCTTGATTTCTGAGGTGTGGGAGGCCACAGGATAGTGCAATGAGTGGTACAAATAGTGGATTATCCCACGACAGCCAGGCTGCCTGGGTTTAAGTGCCGTCTTTATCACTTAGCGGCAGTGTGACTTTGGCAGAGTGACCAGTCCTGTCTGAGCGATTGCTTACCAATGTTGGTGCCTGGGTTTTTACCTTCAGGAGCTGCATTTCATTCCCTTAAAAGTCCCTTTGCCCTTGAACTTCTGAGACCAAAAGGCATTTGTCATCTGGCAAATGGTATATACGGCTATTCTCCTTATCAACAAGACTCCAATGTTCAGGTGCATTGTTGTTTATATAATCAGTGGGAAAGCAATACTGCTTCTAGTGAAAGATATCTGGCACAATACCGAGGCTTCAGGCATGCCAGAGCCAAGATGGCCCCGATCTCTGGCAGGGCAGCAGGTGCACAGGTAAGCAGGATTAGGCTGGCAGAGGGCCAGAGGGATGGCTTTTCATTTTGTGTTATTTTCTTAGCTTAATCCGCTGAGTTCGTTTTCCTAAGGCAAATGTAATATAGACTGGAAAAATAGTGCAAATGTAACTGAGACCATCTGGTGAGGCATTTCTTTTCTTATTAGGCAAATACTGTTAACTAAATAGGAAGGATCTGTTGTGAACATACTTTGATGCGAAAAAAGCACTAGCTAAAATGCCTTTAACAAGTAAGGCTGATGCCAGTTTTTAAAAAAAATCTATTTCAGTATTTTACTGTCATATAACTTTTATATATATTAAAAATAATCTTTTGTTTCACAGCCTTTTCAATCAATGGCAAATTTAAGTAGGAAGCTCAAAATGAAAGTGTTCAAGATCAGGCTAATGATCTATCTCTTGACTTGCTTACCTAGTTGACAGTCAAAGTTAGCTGGAAATGAAATGCTCCATATCATTGAACAACAGTTAACAGTCTTGTGGGTGAAGTCGTACAAGGGGCACGAGATACACACAGATGAATTTGTTCTTAGGTTGCGTGACATTCTCAGATACTGCATGATGCTTTATGCAGGTTTTGCTTATGTTCCTCAGCTAAATCAAAAATGAGCTTGTGTATTTGATTTACTCCTAAATTGGACTATTTATTTCAGATTGCCTAGCGGGCTATGAATGAGCTTTTAGTAGTTCGAGCTCTGTTGCCTTCTGTCCTAAAGCTTGATGAACTGTTCAGAAGCCCAACAGTCTCAGGGTTTTCTGCCATTTTAAAAAAATCTTATTTTTTAAAAATTAAGGTGGAATTGATATACAAGTAAGTGCACAAATCTTAAATGTGTGGTAGGCAGAATACTGTCAAAGATGTCCACATCCTCATCCTTGAGAATTGTGAATATGTTACCATCCATGAGGGAAAGGACTTCACAGAGGTGCTTCAATGAAAGTCTTTGAGATGGAGAAATTATGCTGGGTTATTTATGTGGGCACAATCAAATCAGAAGAGTTCTTAAAAGCAGTAGAAGAAGGCAGAAACAAAGCCAGAGTGAGTGATGCGATATGAAGAAGACCCCCGCAACCCCCACCCCTGGTTTTGAAGATGGAAGAAGAGGACCGCGGGTCGAGAAATGTCAATGGCATTTGGAGTCAGGAATAGGCAAGAAAACGTGTTCTCCCCTCACGCTTTCAGAGGGGAACACAACCTTGGCAATGCTTTGATTTTAGCCCTATGAGAGCTTTGCAGGAAAATGGCCCACAGAATCGTAAGATAACAAATTTGTGCTGCTTTAAGCCACCGTTTGTGACAATTTGTTATGGCAACAGTAGGAAACCAACACATCTGCCAAATAAAGTTTTATGTGTGTGTGCATTTGTGTAGCCTCTTCCCAGAACAAGACGTAGAACATTTCCAGTGCCGTAGAAAGTGTCCCCACTCCTTTTCCTAGTCAAAGTCACTCATTAGGAGGAGCCACTGTTCTGACTTCTATCTACATAAATTAGTTTTGCTTGATCCTGACCTTCTTATAAATGGAATCATACCCTGGGCTTTTGCTGTGTGTCTGACTTCTTTCATTTTAACATCTTATTTTTTGAAGTTCATCTATCAATTCCATTTATTTTTATTGCTATGTGAGATTCCATTGCTGAATATAACACAATTTATTCTTTATTTCTTTGCTTCTAGCTTTTTAAAATTAATGATAAAGCTTTTAAAGGACACATAAACTAATTTTCTTAGAGATATACTAGAAGCAGGATTTCTGGATCTTAGATCGGTGTCTACTTAACTCTAATAATAAAAAAAAAAAAAACTGCCCACAGTTCCCCCACTTGATTGTACTATTGCAGAATAATTTTGCAAAGATTTGCATCATCTGTAGAAACTCAGGAGGAACATAAAAAACTTCTGCAGTGGGCTGCCTTTTGTCATAGTCACGCATGAAAAGGATGTGTTCCAGGTTGTTTGGAGGAGAGCCAAGGGCCCAGTGAAATGATGGCTGGAACTCTGAGGCTTTTACCTGCCGTTTCAGATACTCAACTCTGGTCAATGCGCTTGTCAGACTCAAAAGCTGGTCTGCTGAAACTTAACTAGCACTCACATGTGTTCATTGCTGTCTGGAAAAACAGTAATGGCAGATGTCAGAAAGACCAAAGGAAGAGGATAAAAAGAGACAAAGAGCCTTGAGTGTGAGGTTTCGCCATTCATTGCACAACACAGGATATAGTGACCAAGTTAGGTGGTGTAGGGGTCCCGGTGAAAGCCATAAGCACCACCTTCTGGAGACATTGAGGAGACATGTACCTGATGATTATTATGCATTTGTTTTTCCCAAAATCTCAAAGTTCACAAATACACTAGTCCCCCAGACTTCGTCATCCTTCCCATTTTATGTTTCCACCGGCGATGAGATGATGAACACAGTCGATCCTCATTATTCACAGACCCTGCCTGTTTGAGTTCACCTTCTCACTAAAATGTATTTATAACTCCCCGATCAATGCTTGCTGCTTCTCAGGGCCATTTGCGGACATGCATAGAATGACAAAAATCTGAGGCCCTGGGCGCGTCTTCCCAGCTGACAGTGACCAAGTCGATGCTCTTGGTCAGCTCTCAGGCTGCAAACCAGTGTCCTTTTCACGTTTGAGCAGTGCCAGGATTTTCACATTCATGAGCTTTTTGTTGGTGGTTTTGATGTTTAAAATGTTCCCCTCAAGCTAGTAGTGTTAAAGTACTGTCTAGGGAGCCTCAGGGCAAGACAGTTACGAGGTATTTTATGAAGAGAACATGTTAGATAAGCTGACTTTCGCCATGAGTTACAGAGTTATTGGCTGCGAGTACCTTACTGAATCACGATATATATTAAACAAGGTGTCTTTAAACAGAAATATACATAAAGCAGGTTTATGTATGGATTGATTGGTGAAAATTTTGTGATCACAGGTGCACAGGATCCTAAGCCTGTATTTCCCTTAGGAACAATTGGTAATTCAGATCATGCTGAGGTTATATGTATGTATAGTTCATAACTACCATGAATAATGAGAATTCACTGCATATAGGACATAGACCCTTAAGTCCACTTGAGAAATTCCCAATGATAAAACACATCAACCTAATATAGAAACAAGAGGAAACGGGGTTCTTACTGACTTACTGAAGGGATTTCTTTAGGTTCATAGCCAAATTTCATAGAAGCCCATTCAGATTTCTTTTCTTTTAAGTTTAGGGCATATGGCTTCCTGTTTGCTCACATCTGTTTTTCTCCCTACCTCAAATAGACAAACTGTGGCAGTGTTCATAGGATGATAGAATGCCAGTGGTTACAAGACCCTGAGAGGTATCAGTCCAACTCCCTCTTCTACGGATTAGAAGTTGGAGGTCCAGCAAAGTCCAGGGATTGCTGTGGTCTGAAATTCCAATCATTTCACTGCCTCTTATTTAATAAATATGAATAGACCGAAGGAGAAGAGGTGACAATAATAGCAACATTTGAGACTCACGTTAAAAAGTCAATAGAATAAGTTCTGGGTTATCAGCATTATGTATACTTGGGCAATAACCATAAATAAAAGCGTCAGTTTCTCAGATCTGAATTCAGAGCTGTCACTGCAAGTCCAGGTTCCAGCTGAGAGTGTCATACTGCAGAGATTTCTTGTGACCGATGATTGCCCACTCACTCTGTCTCTGCGTTTTTGGAGGGTTATTAGGTACAGTTCAGCTGAACTAGCACTTGGGGATGCCCAGTCTGCTGACTCCATGAATGTGCAGTTCACTCTTTATTCACCTGCTCAGAGGGAAGCAGCCTGACATGAATACAGAAAAGGTTGTTCCTCATCTTCAGAACAGACATTAAGTTGACTCTGAAGACATTTTCAATATCTCATTTAAAAAGCATCTCATCTGGATCAATGTTTATTATTAGCCAATATTCTTTTTCTTTCTTTCTTTTTTATTTTTAGGTGAGAGGAGGGGAGATAATGAGGCAGACTCCCACACGAGGCCTGACTGGGATTTACCCAGCAACCCTGTCTGAGGCTGATGCTCAAATACCAAGCCATTTTTAGCGCCTAAAACTGACATACTTGGACCAACCGAACCATCCTCAAAACCTGGGACCCCACTCAAACCCATGGAGCCACTGACTGAGGGAGGGGAAGAGGAAGCGAAACGGGGGACAGAGGGGAGAGAAGCATATGGTTGTTTCTTCTGTGTTCCTTGACTGGAAATCGAACCCAGGACGTCAACACGTTGGGCCAATGCTCTACCCACTAAGCCACCAGCTAGGGCCCACTTTTCTAATGTATCACTTAATTATATGCATATAAATGTGTATGATAGTGTTACATGTATTTTTTTTATTGTACAGTACTGTGAGAAGAATGTCGCCACAGTCTGTAGAGAAGTGACCATGGCAGAAATATGTATGAGGTCCTGAATATCTGAGTGACATCGTTATTCACGCATGAAGGTGGGGCTACCAGCTCACCCTGTCAGCATGACAGGCGCTCTGTGCCGTTTTTCTGTGTAATCAGTAACATCTCTTCTGATGAGCAGAGTTCATTAAGGATATATTAGAAAATAAAAGGGAGGGGAAGAAAACAATTGACTTATAATTCTACCACTCAGAGATGATCACGCTGGTGTTTGGATGTATGTATTTTATCATTTTTGTGTATGCACTCATAGACAATCGTTGTGTTTTAAAAAATATTTATATATATAGAAAAATGGGATTATATGCTCTATTTTGTACCACTTAAGTTTAATATATCATGTTTATATTCCCATGCCGTAAAATATTCTCCAAAACATAAAAATTCCATCATGACCCCAAATTTACCAACACAATTCCCAATTTTTGGACATAAAATCTATTTTTTTTCTCTTTAAAATAATATTACAATAAGTATCTTTGGATATTTTTGGCATAATTCTGATTGTTTCCTCAGGATAGAGTCCTAGAAGTGTCATTGCTGGGGTTAGAGGTGTGGGGACATTTTCTTGTTTTAGCACAGGGTTCCCCGTTGCAATGGGAGAGCCCTTTGATGCGACGACTGGAGGGGACAAAGAGTGCCTTCTTCGTGGTGGTAACTACCCCTTAGAGCAGGGGTCGGGAACCTATGGCTCGCGAGCCAGATGTGGCTCTTTTGATGGCTGCATCTGGCTCGCAGACAAATCTTTAATAAAAAAAATAATAACATTAAAAATATAAAGCATTCTCATGTATTACAATCCATTCATTTCCTACCGCTCATGTTCATGGTTGCGGGTGGCTGGAGCCAATCACAGCTGTCCTCCGGGACAACACCAAATTTTTATTGGATAATGTGTAACTTACATGGGTTGTTATATGGCTCTCACGAAATTACATTTTAAAACACGCGATGTTCATGGCTCTCTCAGTCAAAAAGGTTCCCGACCCCTGTCTTATAGGCTCCAAGTCAACCACTGGGGTAGAGCCTGATACCCTGTTTTGATAAAATAGCTTCTAGCCATTTTCCTGGAGGGGGGTACCTGTGGTTAAAAATATTTTTAAATTGAATCTGCAAATTATAATTTTTTTTATTACTGAAGCTGATATGTTGATAAAAAACTGCTCACAAAAATTAGGGGACATTTTATCACTTCATATTCATTTTGAAATATTCTCTAATTTTTGTGAGCAGTATAGTAACATTGTACACAAAAGCTGTTTAAAGATTTAAAAGGAGAACACATATTTTTGAAACAGGAGAGCTAGAGTCAGAGAAGGCCTGAGCAAGAGAGAGAGAGAGAGAGAGAGAGAGAGAGAGAGAGAGAGAGAGATTTGAAGATGCTACTCTGGCGGCCATGAAGAGAGACAGGGGCCATGAGCCAAGGGATGCAGCCGAAGCTGGAAAAGGCAAGATTATGGAGCCCCCCCCCCCCCCCGCGCCTCTAGAAGGAGTGCGACCAGTGTTGTGGGATTCAGCCAGTTCGTGCTGGTTTAGCAGAACTGATACCTAATTTTTTGTTGCGCTTGGCGAACTTGTTGTTAAAATGGCACTTGTCATCAGGGTTCTCTCTAGGGTGCGCACCTGGGCAGCCGCCCAATGTGGAAATCACAAATTTACATTCCTTGCTCTTTCTTAACATTCATCTGCACAACAGCATATTCAAGTGCCCGTAGTAATGTTCATTCTGTCCACAGGTGAAAACAATTTGATGGAACTATGCTTGTAATATTTATTTATTCACTTAGTAAAACTCACTATACCTTTGATGAAAGACTACATTTTAAATCCTTCACGTTTGTTACTTCAGTAAATAAACATATAACATAAAGAGAAAGAGGGCTAAAGAATCAGGGGCTGACAAGCTGCCTTGGAAATATCTTAAATAACAGTATTTTTTTCCAGATATTATTTAATACTTTTTGTTAATATTTTTAAAATTCTTTCTTGTAACATAGTATAGTTTTGTGTTCCTCTTTTATTGATCTTAGTTAAGTATTAAACACATGAAATAATAAACCACCTTTCGGTATAACGTTTTTTATACTTAAAGCAGTCATTAGGGCAGAGAACCAGTTGTTAAATTATTTGAATCCCACCGCTGAACACGACCCGGCTGACACTTACCTCCAGGACAGCTGACCTCCAGAACTGTAAGACAACGAAAGTGTGTTTCACTTTGTTATGGCAACAATAGAAAACTTATAAAAATTTCCCAGAGAACATCAGAGTGATGGTAGGGGGCAAGGTGGTTTCAGGGGGCTGGTGAATTCAACAGCTGGATGACATACTCACAGTCCTAGCTTCTTTATAAATATAATTTCTCTCTGACATCCACAGTGCGGTGTTTGCTTTTGTGCTCTGGCTAATCTCCTCATGGTGACAAGAGTGCTGCTTTCATTCCGAACATCGCATTTCACACCTCATTATTCAGTCAGAAAGGGAGAATGATTTTTGTGCTCATGTTTTTAGGAGTAAAGGACACTTTCTCATGATAGCAGAAAACTCTTTGACCTGTATGTCCACCACTCCTTGTGTCGACGACCGTCAAGTGAGAACAGCTTCAGGAGACAATGCAAAGTGTGGTGTGGATGTTGCGATATGTTGTTGACGAAGTAAGTGACCTTCGAGCCTCTGAATATTCTCGTCATGTTGGATAAGGGTGAGAGCTGACATTCAGAGCAGCCAGCCCCAAATGCAATGTGTGCTGAGAAGATGTGCATTTACTGAGTATTTAAGAGGCACAGTTCATAAAGCATCTTGCATAGAGCGTTTATAGGATTCTAAGCAAAATTTAATTCAGCCCAAGTGCTCATTAGTGAGCAGCTGTGGCAATGCCCATTCACTTAAAGGCTTAGAATCTTCTTTTGAAAGCTCCAAATGCAGACTGTCTCCTAAAATGATCAAAATGTACTTATTTGCCTGAAACAAGTACTTTCTCAAAGTGAATTTTGCCCCATAAGTACATTTTATTGACCTATTCCATTTCTTAGCTTATTCAGTTAACTGGGCGCTGTTTTGTTCTGTGATCCTGTGGGCAGGAGAGTGATGTCATCATGGTCCACTGGCAGAAGGTAGCCTGTGTACAAATTCAGGTGGAGATCCTCACAAGAATGGTTACATCTTCATCAAGGTTTCCGCCGCAGCCCAGCGGCCCTGGAATTGATGGTCCCCGTGGCGAGGCGGTCCTTTGTGGTCCTTAGTATAAAGCTGGTGAGAAATGGCTTTGAGCTCATTGAAACCCTATGAAGTTGCTCTAGTCCTCAAACAAGCAATGAACTCTTTCAGTGTGTACTCAGAGGTCAATTTCAAATGTATTTTCTCCATGGGAAAGAACTGTGCGGTCACATTCAATCTTATTTACTATATAAGTTCTCTCTTACCACCAAACAGCGACAGGAGGACTGAGTCCATTAGGGTAGAACTGTGGTGCTCTGAGTCAGGGGACACGGTTTCCATGTGTGGGACATCGCTAACTCCCTGTGCGGGGTCGGCAGTGGGAATGACTCACTAATTAACTTTTCCTTGAAGGCAAAGACCATGTCTTGCACATACCACTGCTACTACTACTCTTATTATGATTGTTTCTTGAGTTCTTACTGGGTGCTAGGTGTTATAGTAGATGCTTTACTAGCTCATAATACCTCCATGGGCCAAAGAACGTCGGTGTATCTAACTCTTACTGATGAGGGAACGGAGACTGAAAGAGATCCAGTGATCTTCCTAAGGTCACATAGGCTTATAGGCATTAGGGTCAAGGGCTGTCTGAACTTCAGGTTGTGTGCTTTCTTCTTCAAGATTTATGGCAAGCAGGGTCGGTTTTAGCAACCCCTCACCTTTATAACTGGTTCTCAGCCTGGCTTGTCCATTGGAACCACCGGGGTTGCTTTACTTTAAAGAATATGTATGCTGCCTGACCAGGCAGTGGCGCAGTGAATAGAGCATCAGACTGGGATGCAGAGGACCTGGGTTCAAGACCCCGAGGTCTCCAGCTTGAGCTCAGGCTCATCTGGTTTGAGCAAAAAGCCCACTAGCTTGAACCCAAGGTCCCTGGCTCCAGCAAGGGGTTACTCAGTCTGCTGAAGGCCCACAGTCAAGGCACATATGAGAAAGCAATCAATGAACAACTAAGATGTTGCAACGTGCAATGAAAAACTAATGATTGATGCTTCTCATCTCTCTCCGTTCCTGTCTGTCTGTCCCTGTCTATCCCTCTCTCTGACTCACTCTCTGTCTCTGTAAAAAATAAATAAATAAAATTAAAAAAACAAACACACAAACAAAAAAAAGAATACGTATGCTGAGGTCAGTCCCCAGGGATGGTGGCATAACTTGTCCAGGGTGCAGCTGGCTAATGGGACTGTCAATGCTCCTCAGTCTGTTTTATTTTGCAGCGAGGATCGAGAGCCGCTGCTATCTATGAAGTTTCAGGGTTGGGGAGAAAAGGCTGGGAAGACAGAGGCACTTTCCAGTTTGGGAGCTTCAGTTTCCAGAAGGCCATCTTTGCTTGGAATGGGCTCTGAAGAGATCCTTCAAATGCGAGGTTCTCGAGGCTGGCACCGAGCTTCAATGCAGCTTGAGAATTCTAAAGCACTTGGGGAGAGAAGAAGCAAATATTTGGGAGGAACAGTTGAATGAAGCGGTTTAGGACATATTTGATGTTGGGGAGCTTCTGTCTGAAGAGAGGAAGGAGTATGCATGTTTAATAACATGATAACGGATCTCCACACAATCAGTCCAGACAGGATTATGACCAAAGACAATGGCAGGGATGAAAACGGCCCCAGTTTGGGTGGACAATATAAAATCATCCACAGAGCAGATAAAATAAATGTGAAGAGAGTAACTGTCTCACTTCTTGGATGCCCATTTAACTAGTACATGTGACCATGGGTCCTTTAGCAAATTACTCTTGCTTGGGCACTAAATGGTGTTGCAAATGGTCTAAGAGATATTTGCTTCTGAGTCATCCATTTACTCTTCCGCTCCTCAATGCCAGTTTTTCTTGTGTTAAAGAATGGAGTTTGTTGGACAAAATGGTATTCCAAAAATCAAGAATCTTATATTTTAGAGAGTGCAGTTTCTCTTACTGAGAAAGTCTCGCACCCCTATCTTTGCATCAGAAGTGAGTTCCTGGTCTGGTGTAACTGTGTGTGAATTAAAAATTCTCCAGGTTAAGGGGGAAAGGAAAAAGAAAGAGTGAGTCTTGGGAATTAATGCTGAATGGAATTAGGGACAATTTTCATGAATGACTAAAATTATGACTGATAATTGTGTTCCCTAAAGAAAAGTGGTGCTGTATTTTTTGGAATACTCTTAATAAAGATAGATATTATATATTTAGTCAGCAGAAAATGATATTGAACAGATGGCAGAATGAATTTCTTTTATCCTTGTTAAGAATAGACTTCTAATTGATCCTCAGATTCAGACATCTCAAATGTAAGACTTTTGAGGTGAGTGCAAGAGAAATTCTAGTGAAAAAAAGAGAAAAATTAGAGATTTTTTAAAATGTAAACCTGAGAGCCACAGAGAATTAACCTTTCAGTAACCTGGACAAGAACAAGTTTAACCTCTCTCTGAGTTCAGGGTGAATTGTGTTTTAAGTTCAACTGCTCAAGGGACTCTTAATCATGTCAAACTATCAAGTATGTATACATGAGATGAGATAAATTCAGTCTTTTCTCATCTTTTAGAAAACTGACTGTGAGCAGATTATTGTAGTCATATAGTTTGGTCGTTTTGCAACACTAATGATAAAGGCAGAAATTAAAAAAGAATTAAAGGTATACCAGGTCTTTTATTCATTCCTGTGTAAGAAAAAGTATTCTCTGATTACATGCTTGAATGAACATATATTTCCCTGCATCGATATTTAAAAATGAGATACTGTTGCAGGTGACAGAACTCAGTCTCTTAAGGAAGAAAATATAACTGAACATTAATTGTTGGTTATAATAATCACGTATGTCTTTGCCCAATTTTTTTTATCATTATTTTAAGTCTATGAATGGTGTTTTCCATAATCAGCAGTTATGACTGTATTTTCCTTTGGACTTTGGTGGAAAAAACTATCAAACTCAATAATTGTGCCTGCTAGGATTCATAGAGGATCTTAAGATCTGTTTTCTAGAAGATAAACTAGAATTTGGACCAAGAAATCGAATGAACGCCATCATGTTTCACATGGTCCCTGTTCACAGCTATCTTTCTGGTTGAGTTTGTTCTAGATTCACAGCCTAAGTCATGGAAAGCAGCCAAGGCCATGGGAGCTGACAGAATTGGGATGCGAGAGAAACTGCCAGGACTTGCCATCCTGAACACATCATGTAAGTCTTCTTTTCTTTCCAAACGCTGATTTGTTAAAGCAAATTGCAGAAGACCATTTTTATGAAAGCAAATAGCTCTGGCAGAGATGGGTGAACACTGATAATTGATGTAGCTGTTAGCCTTTGGCTTTCATGACCCGCAGAGTTATTAATTGTACCATTATTGATCGTACTGACGACTATTAAGAATTCATCGTGGGGTGGTTTCCTCTTCCTACTTCTTTGTTCTCCTCTTTTCAGGTAAAGCGCGGGACTCTGATCCTAGGAAAGTACCTTGTTGTCCGTCTATTACCCGATAGCTCCTCAATTTAACCAAGAGAACATCAGAAGCCAGAAAAAAAAATAAAAGCTAGCTCTTTTACATATACAATTTTATTAACTTAACACCTTGATTTAAAATTAGGCCTATGTTGGAAGCCTATGTTTTGAATGGAAAATAAAAACAGTGTCTTGTATTTGCTTAGTGCTTTTTGCAACATATCCACATACACGACTTCATTTGATCCTTAGATTCCCTGGACATTGAGAACTCAGAGATCATCTTCACTTAATTGAGAATGCCTCAAATTACAAACATTTTAAATTTAATGACTGGCTTAGTGTGGCAAATTCAGGAGACAGTATGGAACTCTTATAGGACTGTTAGGACTCATGTAACTATGAATTCAGTTCAGTTCAGTTCAGTTCACAGAACATGTATGAAATGCCAATCACATGCTAGTCATTGAACTGGCTATGTGTGGTAATTCATTATTATAAGTTTGCCACTTATGACATTGAAATTTGGGTGGTTATCTTTTATTGTTGTTTTTCTCACTGCTTCGAAAATGTTTCTTTAAACTGATGTTAACACAAAATTCTCCATTCTGTAAATATTCAGAGAATATAATTATGCAAAAACTAAAAATGTCCATAACTTTGTAGGTTGATTATCTACTCAGTGTGTGTCTTTATTTCCATTTAAATGTTTTTTGTATCTCATTTGTGTCTTTCCTCTTTAGTTGTAATTTGCCCAACTGTACACCTGTTATAAGGTTGAGAGTATTGTTAACTTTAAGTGAATATCATAAATAAGTAAAACATTTGACCCATTATGTAGCTTTTGCCTCAGAGTATTCATTGATTCATCTACCTTCCTTTTAGGGGTCTGTGACCATTAAAATTCTTTCTTAGGAATGGATTGGACCAGTGGTCAGCAAACTCGTTAGTCAACAGAGCCAAATATCAACAGTACAACGACTGAAATTTTTTTTGAGAGCCAAATTTTTAAAATTTAAACTGTATAGGTAGGTACATTCCTTATCGAGATAGTACCTGCATGTGGTATTTTGTGGTAGAGCCACACTCGAAAGGCCAAAGAGCCACACGTGGCTCACGAGCCACAGTTTGCTGACCAGGGGATTGGACCATTTCCAACCTTTCCTTGTTTCAATTCCTGCCACTTCAACTTGGCACCAGATTTGGGAAGCCCTGGACTATGTGTCTTAGTATTTACAATAGTGGATTGCAAGCATAACTCTATAGCAGAAATCCCCTGGGAATGCTTGTTTGAAATGTGACTTTCTCGTCTTCTCTCTAACTGCCTCCCAACCTCTCCAGCCAAATCAGTTGGTCTGGCGCAGAACTGAGGCATCTACATTTTAACACTCTAGAAATGTTAATATATTTGTTTAAAAAGGATATTGGTATTAGTACACGATTTCTGCAAACCAGGAAGTGGAGATGTTTTCTTGACTAGAAGTTTTTGAGGGTGTTCTGAGATTTCTAACCCCTAAGTAATGCTCCTCAACCTTTTTTTACTTCTTCTAACCTGGTTTAGCATTTTTGTCATTAGCCAGTCTCAGATGTGCTGAGCCCACAATACATGCTATTGGAGTGGCTGTGTTTGTGCTCAATGCTGGTGACACAGGATATTAGAAGACCACATGTGGGCTGGCTTCAGCTCAGCAGTTCCTTCAAGTCAAGTTCGCTTGTTAAAAGACCAGATGAGATAGAGACAGTGAGATATCATTGCACAATTAACTACAGGAATAACCACTATTGCTTCTATGCTATTAATCAACTATAAAACTTTTTTTCTAGATTTGTTGGTTTGATCTGGAAAGCAACACTTATAATGTGAATAACAGCATTTGCTGATGGCATAATATAGATACTGAACACTTAACACACAGCTTAATTTATTAACATTTAATTGTTCACGTGCTGCATAGAAAGACTATTCAACAACACAAAGTGATCACTTCTATTTCTTGGCCAAGTCCTTTGACAAGTCTACTGACCTCACACTGAGTGCTCTGTGTGTCTTACTGGGCATTTTGCCAGAGCTCTTTGTAGGAGAGCTCACTGACCCAATGGTGTTTCCATCTCTTAGGCATCACCTGTTTCTTTAATGTTACCTCCTCATACATCCTATTCTGTAATGGTGCTTAGCTGATTTGTGATCTGATTTGGTGAGCATTTCAAAGAACTTGAGTTTTGGGGATATGAAGCTATGTCCATGGGTAACAGGAAACTGACGGTCTTCATCTTGTCCCTAAGGAAAGCAGAATAAAGAGAAGAGAAATAAAACTTGTTAGTAGCTTTTACATGAGGCATTTAGTATATTTTGACATAGTCACCAACCACTGCCTAATGTGTTAAAACTTGATTTTAAATATATCATAGTATTTTCTTTCTGTTTAGTTGCTCAACAATAATTCCAGACTATGTGTTGAAATTGGCCCTTTAATTAAGCCCAGTAAAGAATGTTGATAGCCCTGGCCCATTGGCTCAGTGGTAGAGCACCAGCCTGGCGTGCAAGAGTCCCGGGTTTGATTCCTGGCCAGGGTACACAGGAGAAGCACCCATCTGCTTCTCCACCCCTCCCCCTCTCCTTTCTCTCAGTCTCTCTCTTCCCCTCCTGCAGCAAAGGCTCCATTGGAGCAAAGATGGCTCAGGCACTAGAATGACTCTGGTCGCGGCAGAGCAATGCCTCAGATGGGCAGAGCATCAACCCCTGGTGGGCATGCCGGCTGGATCCTGGTCTGGCGCATTCAGGAGTCTGTCTGACTGCCTCCCCGTTTCCAACTTTAGAAAGAAAAAAAAAAGAATGTTGATAAACCTAAAATTTGAAACTATAGAGATAGGGTCTGTATGCCTGAGAGTTATTAACTCAATGCTTAAAGTTGAAGAATATCAAGCTGTTTCAGGCAGAACATTTTTTTTTCCATCCAAGCTCTTCAGTTGAAATAAAGCAGAAATTTGAGGCAATTATTTTATAATCCAGATCAGTCTGCAGTTACGGACTTTGAAGTAACTGAATATCCATCACGTCTGGGCAATAAAGGCAGAGCGCGGTGACTGTAATGACCCAACATTCGCTTGTCTTTTCATTTGGCCCATTTCCCCTCTCCCTCTGACCGTGTTATGCAGAACAGTGACATAAACCAGGATAAACTGCTCCCCGGAAGAAACTTAAAAAAGAGTGTTCAAAATGCGTGCCTTTTTCAAATTTTGCTTTCTCTGTCTTTCTCTTTCTTAGCTAAGGCCATAATGCCAGTGAATGGTATTTAGTGGCCCGCATCTGGGGGGACACATCTGCTCCCTCCCTTGGGAGGGAGGCCCGTGGTTCCATTTATTGGAATCAATAAAATAATAACTGCTTCTACTTAGTCAGCACTCACTTCACTGTCTCATTTAGTCTTCACAAAAGCAATAAGGCCACCGCTGTTATGATTCCTTTTTTATTGAAGAGTAAATTGGCACAAGACAGACAAATAACTTCCCCAAGGCTGTGTTGTTGGTAAAGAGTGAACTTGGGCTTTTAGCCATGTGAGTCCATGGGCTGCCTTCTTAACCACATTATAGGGAAAGAAGAGAACGTATTTATTTTAATGTAACTGGTTTCTCCTATCAGTAAAATGAATAAAATAGCATTTGTAATTTTAATAGTCTCCATAAACCTTTCCTCTAATCTTTCCGACAGCCTGAGATTATTTTTTTCTTAAATATAAGAAGAAAAGATGGTATTTCTATGTCAAAATTTAGAAAAAATTAAAATCTCATTTCTGGTCTTGGGAGCACATTGGTTCTTAGAAATATTGGCATTGGTATTATTTTAGAAAATACTTCCTTGATATAACAGTGGAAAAGTTTACAAGCAAGTTAGGTATGATGTCTGACTGTTCAAAAACCCAGTTAAAACAAATTGATCTCCATAAATCTTTGTAAAATTCTTTGAAAGCTATTAGAAAATAAATAAATCTACCAAAGGAAAAAAAATCAGAGAAATAATGTAATGACATATTAGTTTATTAGTTAATCCTTGAGAAAGTAAAAGACAAAAAAAAACAACCCTAAAAATACATGTTTAATTTCTTCTAGTCAACAATTCTCTCTGTATCTACTGGATTTTATACCAATCTAGCTGTTGATTTTCATTCATTACTGACTTTCTTGTTTTAACATAGCCCTAAAATTGGATCAATCTTTCAAAGTAAAGTAGATTCCAAATTAGAAATGGATTGTGTTCAAATAGTTTATTCACTGACAGCTTGGACGTTGAAAAATGTTTTGCTTCAGAAAAATAATACATTATTAACATTGGGTTGGTTCCCAAACTATCACAGAAAATATATGTATTGAAATGGGAAAGTTAATACTACCATATTTCTCAATTAGCAGTGTAGGTCTGTGAGAATATAATGGGTTCAGTGCAAAAAATAAAGCCTTGCCAGGCACGCATTCTGTGTTTTCAAACTGTGTAGACACAAGCCTGGAGAGATAGCTTTTAAGATATAACTGATGATTGTTCATGTGTGGGACTGTGGAAGATCTTCCTTTCTATACTTTTTACTTTGAATACTGCATTTGTGTTTTGTAATTTGTAACGGATTTACAATGAACATTTTGTGGTTTTATATAACTATGACTATATATGTATGTATGCATGTAAGTATGTATGTATATATATATTTTAGGCAAAGAGCCTAAATAAGTAAATACACAATTTTCATCCTGTCTTATAAAATTCAAATAAAACTGTCTCAACCTTGGTACCCCACATCCTGTGGGAAGTCCCGAGCTCTTTCCAACATTTCTGAGAATTCCTGCCAGCATAGTACTTATGTTTATTCCTTGATTTGATCTCCTGACACTGCTGAATTAGTGGATTCCCTTATTGTCTTCTCAACCATCATTTTCCATTTTCTCTTCCCCGTGATTAACCTATCGTGAAACCCGGTTCTATTTTTTTTCCTTATTTTTCTCCCTTATTCTTAGGAGACAAATGCGTAGGGACCCTTGCTAAAGAGTCAGGGCCAGCCTGTGGGCTGGAAGGTAGGAATGCAGAGTGTGGGAGAGGGAGGTCACACTCTAGCAGAGCAGAGCAGATCAATTATGCTTGATGGTGACAATCTTCCTCCCAGAGAGCCCTTGGCTCTACCACTGCTGGGGCCATTGGCCAGTGTGTTTCTTCAACTCCCCGCCTGCCTCTCCAACGTTTTCTCCACCCTTCAGTTCTCAGGCTACTTCTGACTCCTTAAACGCCAATCTCTATGCTTTGCCTTGCAGGTTAGTTATCCCGTTGTCTTTTGGCCATTTTAAGTTATGCCTAAAGGGCCCTTTCTTATGCCACTAAAAGTCCATCTCGGTGCCTTGCTCCAAAGGAACAACTCTCTCTCGGAGAAGATTCTGAGTTCAGCTCCTCGAGTGACTGCCTTCTCCCCAGACATGCAGGACTGTTGTCTCCGTTTACTCAGCAGTCTGTCACTACACTAGCATTGGAAGCACCACTCTTTATTTTTGCTGACTCTTGTATCACTAGCTGAGAGTATGACCATTAACAATATTTTTTTGAGAAAGTGGAGACTATTTTCCACATACTAGAAGCCTCT
Organism: Saccopteryx bilineata; assembly: GCF_036850765.1. Classification (NCBI taxonomy): domain Eukaryota; kingdom Metazoa; phylum Chordata; class Mammalia; order Chiroptera; family Emballonuridae; genus Saccopteryx; species Saccopteryx bilineata. Next base: position 12,806,078 of record NC_089494.1, on the reverse strand, counting down.
ATTTGAGAGTTCCATTTGACCTGAAATAAATGTGTTCCTTTTGATTCCTGAAATGGACATAAGTAAGATGGAAATTATTTTGCCCTAATAGCCTATTTGGTTTTGCTTTCTCCACCAGATGCAACCTGCTCATCCAGGGGCATGTCTCAGCATCCATCCCAGCATGCACCTGTGAACCAGCGTAAGGCCGACTGGACCTTACCTGCAACCAAGAACGGGCTGGGCCAAGGCTCCGTGGCTGTAACTCTTGCTAGGAAAGGAATCTTCCACAAACATCTTTACTTCATTGTCTTGCTTCTTGACTGAAGAACATGCAAGTGACTTCACTACACCCCGAGCTTCTAGAATTCTACCATTGGGGTGTCTTTCCCCAGATTTCCAGGGGATATTCGGAACAAATGGATAGGTTGGTGAGGAAATGGAATAGCGTCTAATAATCATGACGTTGCCTATATAGGAGACACAAATTTTAAGTTTAAAAATTCTGCATTTAATGATGTCCAGAAATGGGAAATTATATTGATAGTATTTTATTTACACTAACTAAACAAAATGTTGCTTTTTATTTATTTATTTTGGGGGGCATAAACTGATTAGTTTTATAAATAATTGAGTGCCAACCATCTGCCAGACACTTTTTTAAGAGATGGGGATATGGTAGTGAACAACCCAAAATTCTTGCCTGCATAGAGCTTACTTACCCTCTTGTGTGGCAAACAGACAATTAACCAACCCCCCCCCCAACTCAAAACAGGTAGTGATATATTCTAGGAAGACAAATAAGACAGATAAGAGCAGGAGGACAGAGACAGGAGGGAGGAGGTCGTAAGCTCTTTGAATAGTACAGTCAGGTAAGAACTTTCCGGGAACACAAGCTTTGAACAGAGGCATAAAGATAATAAAACAAAGCTTTCCCTGTGAAGAACATGGACCTTCTAGAGATGTTAATTCTGGATGGCTTTCTCACTCCTTCTAGAGATGTTAATTCTGGATGGCTTTCTCACTCCTGATTCTGGAAGATCCTGCGCAGCCGTAGTGCCTCATCACCTGAATGGCCACAAATAATTGAACGGGCTGCTGCTAGCTGGCCTATAGCTGTGTGTCTTTGTGTTGGTCCAAGTATTTTAAGGGAGCCTGTTGAATATGAGATGAAAGCAATGTAGACACATGAAAAGAAGCAAAAATGCCTTCTGTGAAAAATTGCAAGGCTGCCGAGAGCGATGGAGATGTCTGTGGCCGCAGTTTCTGAGGGTTTCCAGTCCTTTTTCTGTCCATGAGAGTTGTCCAACAAACTCTCTTTTTCTGGCATAAATCTAGAACCGTTCCTTGTAACTAAAGCACGTTGACTGAAAGAGCTGCATTTCAGAGAGTCTAGGTTTGTCTGACTCTCAGCTCTAATGCTGTGCTAACTGACCCGGACCCTGTCACTCAACCTCTGCTTAGACCAGGGGCCCCCAAACTTTATACACAGGGGGGCCAGTTCACTGTCCCTCAGACCGTTGGAGGGCCGGACTATAAAAAAAACTATGAACAAATCCCTATGCACACTGCACATATCTTATTTTAAAGTAAAAAAACCAAAACGGGAACAAATACAATATTTAAAATAAAGAACAAGTAAATTTAAATCAACAAACTGACCAGTATTTCAATGGGAACTATGCTCCTCTCACTGACCACCAATGAAAGAGGTGCCCCTTCCGGAAGTGCGGCGGGGGCCGGATAAATGGCCTCAGGGGGCTGCATGCAGCCCGCGGGGCCGTAGTTTGGGAACCCCTGGCTTAGACATCTAGTTATTACCCCTGAGGCTAATGACACTGACTTCATATGCTGGTTTGCATTTCTTGCAGCTCTTAATAAATGCTCATCAAATCTTTATCACTTCTCATCACAGCCTTGCCATGAACTAGCCTGGAAGTATAAGAAAGCCCTGACCTGTGTTTAGTTTTGGGAATGCCAAAAGCACAATTATTTTTTATGTGTGTCTGGTGCCTACATCTCCAGAACACAGACGGCAAATTATTATGGTCCTTGCAAAAAGTGGAGGATGCCCTGGATTTTTATAGTTTGGAAGAACAGAAGATGAAATTTTAGGCAAGAGTCTGAGGGAAGTTTAAGTTCAGATCCATCTGAGATGATTGATTACAAATACTCTTTATAAATTACCTCAAAACACTTTCTTTAGCTATGATATATAGCTTTTAGAATGATCTAAAAACAGGTTTTTGACTCTTAACAAATATAAATGTTTCTGCTAGAAAGGATTATAAAACAATCTCTTTATACCAAGTGGTAAAAAATACAATAGAGGAAATTATGCTGATGATAGTAAAGTTATGTTTATTCTTATCTGGAACTTACACTCCAACTCAACTGATTAGCAAATGGGCTCTTGCTTCCTGTCCCTGGGTCACAATATTCTGTATCCTTTAGTTTGTTATCAATAAGTAGGAAAATATATTCAACACAGCCTCATGGGTCATTAGTACAATGTTAAAGATCACTGCCAAGTACAGTTTAGTTACAGCAAAATATATGATTAGATTGAAGAGACTCAGAGGTCCAGCAATGCTGGGGGTTCTCTATAAAGAGAATTTCTTTTATTTTCCTTGTAGCAAATTGCCTCTTTCTGAATAGTTCCAAAATGATGTTGCTCAAGTCCTCTTTAATCGTTCCCTTTTTTGTTTAACTCAATGAGAGGAGGGGAGGCAGAGACAGACTATGCATGTGTTTTGGGGGTCCAACCAGTAAGCCTCCTATCTGGCAATGTTCTGCCCATCTGGAGCATTGCTCTGTTGTTCAGCAACCAAGATATTCTTAACACCTGAAGTGGAGACCATGGAGCCATCCTCAGTGTCCCGGGCCAACTTGCTCCAATCAAGCCATGTCTGCGGGAGGGGAAGAGAGAGAGAGAGAGAGAGAGAAAGGCAAGAGGGGGAGGGGTGGAGAAACAGATGGTCTCTTCTTCTGTGTGCCCAGACCAGGAATTGAACCCAGGACATCCATATGCTGGGCTGACACTCTACCACTGAACCAACTGGCCAAGGTAATTGTTCCCTTTCTTAAAGGAGACTCACACTTAAGATTTCACATCACTCCTTTTCAAAGAATAGGTCTATATTATTCTGTTTTGAAAAGAGAATTGGGCATGGTGTTTGATCTTTCTGAGTCTTCTATCCTCAACTGTAAAATAAGGAGCTGATCTCTAAAGTTTCTTTCAGGATTGAACTCTTATGAGTCAATTGCAAGTATGAATTTTGACTAATATTAGAAATACCTTATTAAAACTGCTAATAAAAAGTTATTCTCAAGTCAAGTAGCATTTTTATGACATATCTAATGGTATTAAGAAAACTACTGTCAAGTAACTCATGTTGAGTCTTGTGCTATATCATTTAATCATCCCAATAGCCCCGTGGGATAGATTCTATCACTCTTCCTCTTTTGCAGAAGAAGAGAGTGATCATAAAGCATGTTACAGTCATAGACTCACATAATTTTATAGTTGCCACAGGCCTTAGAGAACATCTATTTCAACCTGTTCATTTTTACACAAGGATGCTGAAATCAGGAATTTTTACTGTGTTGCTTACTTTCATAATAGAGCATCCCATATAAGATATAAGTAAATATCACTTAAGGTCATTCAATGGGCTTCCAAGCACAAATTTAAATCATATTTCTTTCTGTGTTTTATCCATGTAACAGCTAAGTTCTCAAAATTTATCACATGTTTTCCATCCGTCCTTTTCAAACTGAATGCTAATATTCTTATTGGAAGTTGTTGCCTCTATGCTGAAGAAGTAGGATATCAGTTGTCTTATTAATATTCTAACCTCCTCTCAGCTTGATGGCATGTTCTGTTCTTTGAGCAGTACATTACTTTCTTTAGAAAAGTACAAGATACACAAAGACCCAATTTACTTTTTTTATTAGGATAAGCATCGTAGAAAATAGGTTTGAAGGAGTCTTTTTTTCCTTTGGGATAAGATAGTGGTTTCCAACTGGAAGAAACTTGATTTTCTAGGTGACATCTGGGATGTCATGATTGGAGAGGGGAGAAAGGAGGAAGGTACTACTGGAGTCTAGTGCTTGGAAACCAGGAAAGCTGCTAAACATCCTACAAGGTCCAGGACAGACCCTTAGGGTACAGATTTGCTCAGCCCCAAATGTCAAGAATGCAGAGCTTATGAAGTCTGAAGTGAAGACATATTACAAGTGTGTATTTTTCTTTTCACTAGGAAATGTTCAAACCTCATTATAGGTAGTGCTTTCAAATTTGTTAAACGACTAGCTGACAGAACTACTCAGATTTAGAGTTATACTGGACAAAAAGGGAAGAGACCCTGATTCTGTTTCCATCTTTGAAACATAGGTTCCCATCCGAGAGAGAGACTTCGTTCGCAGAGAAAAGCATCTGGTAAGTGTGACTCGTTTCATCGTCAAGCTGTTCAGAACCTCTCAATGGCATTGCCTGAAGCCTTTGGCAGATGATATGAAGAGAGCTTTGAGTATTTAATGATGCATATCAATTTTATTTGAATATGCTCTGTGTGGGCAAGCTCTGACAACAGATGTGTTTTTTGCTCTGCTTGTTCCTGACTTCACGTATAGACTGCAGATTCACAATTATTCCCCGTAAAAGCTAAGAGAGTTGATTGTTAAGAACATGTTACACATTGACCCTACATCTTGAAGCCTTCACCCTGTACAGCAGGTTGAATTGTGTATCCGTTCTTTCATACAGGACAGTGAAGTTCTTGGTGAAACACGGGTAGGCAGTGGTTTCTGCCATTCACATTGCTGTGTGTTTACCTGGTGCTGCACTCAGCACTGGATCTATTATTGCAGCTAATCCTCACAACCATGTGAGGTTAAGTACTGTCACATTTTCTTTTTTCTAAATTTTTAAATTACAGTTGACACTCAATACTATTTTGTATTAGTTTCAGGTATACATCATAGTGATTAGACAGTTTTATACTTTACAAAGTGATCCCTCTGATGGATAATTCAAGTGCCTCTTTGCCCTCATACATAATTATTAAAGTATTATTAGCTATATTCCTTGTGCTGTACTTTGCACCCCTGACTCTTCTGTAACTGCCAAATGAGACTTCTCAGTCCCTTCATCTTTTTCACCCAGTCCCCCTCACCTCCGGCTACCATCTGTCTGTTCTCTGTATCTATAAGTCTCTTTCTGTTTTGTTCATTTATTTTGTTCTTTAAATTCCACAGTTAAGTGAAATCAAGTGGTATGTATTTGTCTTTCTCTGCCTGACTTATTTCACTTAACATAAAATCTTCTGGGACCATCATGTTGTTGCAATGGGTAAAATTTCACTCTTTTCTTTATGGTTGAGTAATATTTTATTGCACATATGTTCCACACTCTTTTATCCACCCATCTACTGATGGCACTTGGGTTACTTCCTATCTTAGTTATTATAAACATCGCTAAATGACATAGAGGTTTATGTATCTTTTTGAATTGGTGTTTTAGGTTTTTAAAGACATATACCCAGAAATGGAATTGCTAAGACATAAGGTAATTTTTAAAAAAATTTTTGAGGGACCGCTATACAGTCTTCCACAGTGAGTGCACTAATTTTCAATCGTACCAACAGTGTACAAGGGTTTGCTTTCCTCCAAATTCTTGCCAACACATGTTGTTTGTGGATTTATTGATATAATAACAGCTTCAAATGAAGAAAACGAAACTGAAAGATGAATCAAGTGGCTAATGAATGACCAATCATTGGCAACCATATTTGTCTGACTGTGATATTCATACACTTAATTATTGTGCAACATTGTTCAAGATTCACAAGTGAGCATGCCACCTTACATATACCCATTCAGTGATCTATCATGTAGTATTTAAATATTTGTAGTAAAAAACACATTGTTTTTTAATGTGACTGATCTTCACAAACCTGTTATTTTACCTCTCCAGAAATATACATAAAGAATTTCATTTCAATGTTGCTTAAAGATACTAAAGAAATGTTTGCCTCAGAATTTAAAGTTTACTTTCCATAGAAAAAAGATGAAACTGGCTACTGTCAACACCATAGTATGCAGTTATGGGAGCTGCACAATAAACCTACTATTTAGAAGCTATCTGTAAAGATGGCACAGCCCAGAAGAACTATGGACTTCCTTTACCTTGGTGTTCTTGCACGGCTGATGCTGACTCAGTGGAAATACCACCGTGAAGTGTTGCTGGAGATTGTTCAGGCATTTTCGCTAGGTTACCAACTTCTGGGACTTCCTCTTCCCTTTCATCTCCTGATGGCCCCCCTGAGCCGAGGCTTCTCTGACTGCTTGAAGTCAGCTGCAGCCGGAGGGCTTGGTTCTCTTTCTCCAGCTTGTTGATCTCTGCCTGCATTTCCTGGATGACTCGGATGAGCTGGGCATTGGCTTCCATCACGTCTTCTCTGGCTGCTCCGTTTTGCTCCTCAGGGGAGAAAGGTCAACTTTTGCTCATAAGTCAAATGCACAGTCTACTTAGTGGGACTGGTTGATCCCACCCACAAACCTTCCTGAACAATAGATGTCATTCTTCTCTGTGCCATCTTTCAGCACCTGGGGAGTGAGGCTGTCCAGGGAGGTAAAGGATTTCCATGACTTATTCATTCTGGGTTTTGCTTTTCAGAACAGAGCTTTTCTTTGTATTTTATTATACATTTCATATCAATCCACAGTTCGAGAGCATTGCTTTGTGTCGGAAGAGAATGCTCCAAAATGTGCTCGAGGAATGGTTTCTTGTTTTTATCATGAACTCACCATCCTACCAGCCACTCATGTTTCTTCTTTTCTCTGTTGCTACTTCTGGGATGAAACTTTTCATAGAATTATCAACTGTCACAAGTACATCAAAACTGGCAGATAAGAATGAGGTATTGCCTTCTCTGTAAAATATGTCATAATTCTGTGTTTTTTGGGGGTAAATTATTAATGTTGACACCTGTTGATTAAGGGTAACAGTAACCGTAAAAAACATAGAGGGTCATATGAACTGCAGGGAGGTTATTTAAATAAAATGCTTTTAATTATACCTAAGTCCCTCTAGGTAAGGTCAAGGATCATAGAATCACCTTTCAGTAGGTTTCTATCTTACAAGTGTTTTTTGCCGTTATTTGGTTTTAAGAGTGTTTGCTTGGGCAAAGGCTGCCCAGGGATATTTTGGGAATGTAAGGAGATATAGGTGTAACATTAATCTTGAATGACCAAGACATGAAACAGTTAACAGCTTTTATTACCTACTTCCTGATGATTTTTCTTTGTTGGGAATGAGCAGTACGAATCTTCAATAGTTCTGATAAATATACTCTGATAGCAATATCTGTTTGGAATTTCAATTAATGTTTAAACATATATGCTCTTTTGCAACTGGGTAAAAATGGTCAGAAAAATTTTCATGGTGCTAGTTTAAGTTGCATGTTCATTTCTTTCTGTTTTCTAAGTGTTCTGATGTTTTTGTCTATCTTAATACATATTTGTGGATTGATCAAGGCTGAAAATGGAAGAAATTATTGAAGAAAATATTTCATTTTTACTCATACAAATTTATTTTATATATTTAAATTTTAAGATGTGCTTACTTTTTAGTTAGTCTAAAAATAATGAGGCTGTTTTGATATACAGTTGGCCCTTGGACAATACTAGTTTGAACTGTATGGGTCCCACTATATGTGAATTTTTCCCCCCATAAATACTTGCATTGTTTTCCAACCATGGTTTGGAGCCCCTGGATGCAAAAGGGGCTCTAATGTGTACATTGATCTAGCCCATTTTATATTGGGCACTTGAGCTTCACTTGAGATTTTGATGTTCGTGGGAGTTCCTGGAACCAATCTCCCAAGATATTGAGGGACAATTAAATTTGGGGGGGAGTTAAATGTTATACACAGATTACTGACTGTGTGTCGGTTGACGCTCCCAAACCCCATGTTGTTCAAGGGTCAATGACACTATTTCTATTTGGATTTAAGTGAATTTTGGTAAACGAAGTGGTTGTGGAAATGTGAAATACAGAGTAAGATGAATCTTAAAGGCCATCTAGTCTAACCACCTATCAGATGATCAAATCTGTTTCACAACATCTCTGTAATGGATTATTCACCCTGTATTTGAATATTTCCCCTGAGAGATGGTGTCCTTACTTACTTTTTATAATTTTTTCCCATTGATTTGAGAGAGAGCGAGAGAGGAAGTGAGATGAGGGGGCAGGGAGAGAGAGAGAGAGAAAAGCATCACCTCATTGTTCCTCTTAGTTGTTCCATTTAGGTATGCTTCTCATATGTGCCTTGACTGGGGATCAAACCCATGACTTCGGCTGGCCAGGATGGCGCTCTATCTACTGCTTCACCTGGCTAAGGCCTCCACTTTCTTTTTAATTAAAATTATTTACATTGCTTAAAAATTGGCCTCCATGTAGTTTGTTCTTAGCACATCTCTTTGGTGAGGAGAAGCATATATCTAATTTCTGTTTTAATGAAAATTCTTGTTCCATCATGTTGTAATGAGTGTCTACTTTCTGAATAAATATTTCAATTTTTCAACTGTTTGTGATCTAATGTGGTTTCGCGGGCTTTGAGTCCATCATGGCTGCTCTCCTTCAAACAGGTTTCCATTTGTTGATAGGCTCCCTGAACTATGATATCCAGGTCTAAATGTGTTCTCTTGAAGGCATCCAACTAGCTTAGAGTATACTGACATACCTTCTGTAAGTGTTCTGTGGAAAATATTCCCCCAAAGTGGGTAGTAAAGATCATTCTTGAAATTGTATTCAGTCAACAAAGCAAGAAATAAAAGTAGCTTGTATAACTTTTGAAATATAAAGATGTCAGTATTTGTAAACAATTTGAATGTATAGCTAGAAAGCCCCTAAAATGAATCAAAAATGTTATTTTGTAATCTACCCCTAAGCTAAAAAATAAACACTTAAAAACCAGGAGTTTTTCAAAACACTGTTAATAACTATTTAGAAAAAAATTATTGAAAAGTATTGCACTGACAAGAAGCCCTCAATGAGAAAAAGCTCAGTAGTTACTTTTTTAAGTTTGTAAGGTTTATAGTGAAGAAAATTTAGCATTTTACTAAGATAGGAAACTTAACAAGACAAAGTTTATGTTCCTTGTGAAAGGAATGTATAGTTGAAAAAAATAAAATAATTTTATGAACCAACAATATTGAGTGAAAAAGTAGTATATCCAATTATATATAAAATAAAATTAAAACCATGTAAAAACAATTAGAAGAACTCCTAAAGTAATACAAGTTCTATCTCTGTCTCATAGAAGTTTGGATAATTTTTATTGACTTCTGTATGTTATCTGAACTTTTAAAAATTCTATAGTTACCCAAAAGTCTCCCATAATGAAAAAAATTAAGTTGTGAAGATAAAATAGATGCGAAAGAAATTTATTAAAATGAACTGACATTGCATTTTGGGGGGACTTTTTGACTTTCAAATAAGTCAGACAGCTAGCTAGTGAGAACCGGAAACTTTCTTTACCAAACTAGTTTTAGCCTTTAATAATTGTAATACCGCCTGACCTGTGGTGGTGCAGTGGATAAAGCGTCGACCTGGAAATGCTTAGGTCGCTGGTTCAAAACCCTGGGCTTGCCTGGTCAAGGCACAAAAGGGAGTTGATGCTTCCAGCTCCTCCCCTCTTCTCTCTCTCTGTTTCTCTCTCCTCTCTCTCCCTCTCTGTCTCTCTCTCTCCTCTCTAAAAATGAATAAATAAAATAAATAAATAAAAAAATAATTGTAATACTGATTTAAAAAATTGGATGAATGAATGCAAGCTGCTTAGAATTAGTAAATTTTTATTTAAAGCTAAGAGAGAATTGACAATTCGCTATTTGGGATTTGTTTTTTTAAAGGGATGTGAATGTCTTATGCAGCGAGAGAAGATGGACTCAGAGAGCCCCGTGTTGGAAACTGACTTGTTCAGTGAAGGAGACAGCTTACTGGGTCACATGAGAGGAGGGGGAAGTGGTGACAGAGGCTCAGGGAGCACAATTCCAGTGCTAGACCCCAGGGAGTCCAGTCTGACAAGTAGACACAGTATCGGAAGTTCATGGCAAGGGCTGACAGGTAATTCACGCAAGAACTGGTTTGGGGATCTAGCCCAAAGGCTAGCAGAGCAGGTAGTTGTTGGTTTGTAGAAGAGCCCTGGTCACAGTCACCGTGACTCCCTGATGGAGCTTTGGGACTTTATTTTGAACTAACAAAATCAAGAGTGTGAGCTCTCTTTCTAGATCAGAGGTTTTCAGACTCTTCAAATACCTGGGAGTGCTTGCTTAACATGTGTCTTGAGCACAACCCTAGACCTATTGTGGACTCTTTTGCAGTAAATTAGGAAGCTCCCTGGTGTATTTGTAGGCATATAAAAGTTCTACGATTATTCTAGAGCAGTACTGTCCAACAGAACACATATGCCATTATAAAACCACACGTGCAATTATACATTTTCTAGTAGTCACATTAAAAAGTAAAAGAAACATTAATTTTAATATGTCTTATTTAACACAGTATATCCCAAATATTAGCACTTCAACATGCAAGTAAATATAAAAATTGCAAATAAGATATTTTACATAGTTTTTCTCATGCTAAGTCTTTAAAATGCAGTGTGTATTTTACAGTTAAAGCCCATCACAATTTAGACACTAAATTATCACTGGAAATACTTTGTCTGTATTTAGATTTCATAAAATTGACAGTTGAAAAAGGAAATTTGCATGCCCAGTGGTTGCAAACATGCTTAAATGCACCTGGATGTTGGTTCTCTGCACAGAGTCTCCTGTGACCGCCCCCCTCTGCCCCCCGGGCTCAGCAGAGGTCTTAGTGATCCCGTCTCTGGCTCTTCTCTGATTTCACCTGCAACCCCTCCCTCCCCTTGCTCCAGCACTCTGCTCTGGCCCAGTTACACTGGCTCCTCAATTCTGTCAACGCTCCAGGCACATTTCTGATTTAGGGCCCTGGTCGCTGCTGTCCCTGTTATTGAGGGTGTTCGCCCCTGATGCCCACACAGCTAATTTCCTCGTCATCTCCACCAGGCAGCTGCCGTAATCAACCTCATGCCTCCAGTCTCCAGCAGGAGTCGGCACTGAGCTGACAGAGCAGGTCTTTGGCTCTTCCCACATCTGAGGGCCAAGTTTTTATTTATTTTTTAAAAATTTTATTTATTCATTTGAAAGAGGAGACACAAGGGGGGAGGAGCAGGAAGCATCAACTCCCATATGTGCCTTGACCTGCTAAGCCCAGGGTTTCGAACCGGCGACCTCAGCTTCCTAGGTCGACGCTTTATCCACTGCGCCACCACAGGTCAGGCAGGGGCCAAGTTTTTAAACAGGAGATTCCATTAGCACATCTGCTTCCCAGACCAGAGAGAGTCGCACCAAGCTCCTTCCTTCAATCCTCCTCAAACAAATAATCACACAGCGTGTTCTCTTTCTGGACATAAAATCATGCTTTTCTGAAATATGGTATGTAAGATTGACATGTGGCTTCCTTCTCTGTCAGAACCTGCAGTTTTGGTCAGTGACCGAAGATGAGGGAGTTTAGATTAGAAACCGGGGAGTATGACTGCATCCTCTTCGCTTGACAGTGCATCCTTCTGGGTGGAGAAACTCAACCCCTTACCCTCAAAGACATACTACAAAAATGTCACTTATATGAAACCTCACGTCTCCTTTTTCAAGTAGGCATACGTCCTGCTGTTTGTTATAACTTATTTAAACAACTGCTGAGAACTTCCATCTTTGCAGCATTTACTGGGAATTCACCTTGACCTTGAACTTAATATGTAGCTATTGTCAGAAGTGATTTCCCAGGTGACCGAAAGTATCTGGTGTTGCTGTGAGCCCCGGCTCAGGAGCAGATTTGACAGTCTGCCGTCTCGCCGTTGTCTTGACATGTGAGGGCCACACAGTGGCAGAGCAGTCATGTGGAAAGGTTTGATGGGACCGACCTCCATGAAGTGCTGAGAAGCCTGTGAGAGGGACATTTCAAGGCACCAGGGTCTGACTCACATGAAAGAAATGAGCTGTTTCCCCGTGCAGCCACAGGTGAGGTGACCTTGGTTTGGCCAGCTTTGTGTACAAGCAGACTTTCATGGACAGGCATGGGAAGGAATGTCTACCATCTGATGGGCCACCCCTGTCCTGAGGTGAGTTTCCAACGAGAATAAGAAGTCCAAGGACTCCCTGAGACTGGCCCTGTGTGTGCAAAAAAATGTGAACTGATATAACGAACAAGATCCTGGGTCCTAAGGTTCTAACTTCTACCCTGATGCTAAGTCACTAAATCGTACTAACAAAATCTGGGTGTTGCAGAAATTACAAAGTAAATGCTTACACAGAGAGGCAGGTGATGATGATGATGATGATGATGATGATGATGATGATGATGAAAGGAGATGCTGAGTCAGCAACTATTCAGCACCAGACACTTGGCAGAAAGGGCTGCAGCTCCAGTATTTCCAGTTCTTTCGGCTTTGCAAATGGTGTTGAGAATCTAGATTTTGTGGGATCTCTACATTTTTATAGATGGGTAACTAATTGAAACTTTCAGATATACTGCGTAGATCCAACAAAACAAATTAGAATAGACAAAGTTCCTTGGCGGCAGAGTCATTCTCTTCCTTGAGAAGCTAAGGACCAGAACAGTTATGCAGCGTTCTAAGATCAGCTTGCTTCAATGAACGTTTACTGAGGGCCAAGTCTAAGTCTCCAAGCAAGATATCCTGTAAGGGTCTAGCTCCATGGACGTCCAGCTGCCAGACCCAGTCAACTCTTTTTTTCTTCCCTGAGTCTTTTCACTATCTTCATCTGTAAAGGGAACATATGGATGGATAGTTATCTCTATGGCAAACTGAGAAAATGAAATGAATTTATGCTGACAAACGCACCTCAGTGCTGTAAAATTAGTGAGTTTTCAAGAAGTGTTAGTTGAGTAGCATCAAGCTGGAGAACGCAAGGTTGCTGGTTGATCGTTTCACCTGCTGTCTAGCCTTGGTCCCGCAGAGGGAGGCTTTCAGAGGTGAAGAGAGGAGAAGGTTGGAAAGGCACAGACGGTCGGGGAGCAGACCTGTCTGTGTGGTCTGATCCAAGCTTGGGCACTTTAGGGCTGTGTGACTGCAAGCAAATTATTTCCCTCTGCTGAGCCCCAGAATTTGTAGTTGCATAGAAATCCATCTTGGAATTTATGGGCCAAACGGGAAGAAATGACATCTTTACCTTATTGAGTTCTTGTTATGACATTTATTCAGATCTACTTTAAGTACTTTAATAATATTTTGTAATTTTATCCATAGAAACTTTCCATTTATTTTATTATGTGACACTTTCATTTAGCTCTAAGGATTTCAAAATTTCTATTGTTATCATCTCATTCATTCATTCAATATTTATTTACTTTTTTACCATGTGTCAAGCCTTGTTTAAAGCACTCGACATTTACTAGTGATCAAAAGACAGAACTTCCTACCTTTATGTAATATATATTCTAGTTAGAAGACGGCAAAGAAACACAGTGAATAAACACAATGTAAAGCATGTTAGAAGGGAAATAGAAATATAAAGCAAGAGAAAGGGGCACAGAATGCCAAGTGAGGGCAGTGAAAGTTCAATGTTAAATTCATTTTTAAATAGAGCAATTCGGAAAGATGTCATTGTGAAAGTGACCTGCGGGAAGGGAGAAAACAACTGGTGGGAAAACAACATTTCACTGTGACAGAGAGAACAAAGCACTGATGGAACTGTACTCTTGCTACATCTGAGGACATCACGGAGTCTAGTGTGAATTGAATGGAATGTGGAATGGAGAAAATAATAGAAAATGCCAGCAAGGTCATGGAGAGCCAGATCATGTGCGCTCTGTAGGCTGCTGTGTAAACTGTGGTTTATTTTCCCAAGGGATAAACTTTTAAAATCCACTTACATTTATTGTTATTATCAATCGATTTGGATTTATTTCTATTTGTATTCTCTATGTGCAATTCTTTTGTCTCTGCTTCCTTATCTTCCTCTACCCTTGGTATCTGATGGCTTAATAAAATTCCCTTTAGGTAGCATGGATGTTAAAGATCCAGCCTCTGAAAACGCTCTCTGGGTTGAGTTCTGGCTCTGCCACTTCCTGGCTACATGACCTTGGGCCAGTTACTTAACTTCTCTGTGAGGACCTGCTGGAGAGGGTTGCATAGGCGCATTTCTCCCATTGGGAGGGGTGAGGATGCTCGCAAGCACCTCACACAGTGGCTATCAGTAAGCACCCCAAACTTGTTTGTTGTTATGCTGCTGGTTTGGAATTAGTATATTGGTTTTATTTTATTCTAATATATACCATTAATTGTTTAATGTACATTTTTTTTATAATGTGAAAAGTTATTCAATATTTTTTCTCCTTTTGACCACTGCAAAACCTAACATAATTTAAATTTTCTTGAAATATTTCTTATTTGTTATTGTTATTTAGAATTTGGTTTTGAAAAATAGGCTTTGTTTTTTTTTTGTGGTCATCAGATTGTTTCTATGATTACCCCATTTTGTCCCTGGATTCATCTTTCTTCTTGCTTTTGTGCATTTTCTTTTTTACCAGTTCTTCTTTTTCTTCTCTATTTTTTTCTTCCTTTTCCAAGCGAGAGGAGGAGAGATAGAGACAGACTTCTGCATACACTTAGACCTGGATCTATCCAGCAACCCTCCATTTGGGGCCAATGCTCTGCCCATCTGGGGCCATGTTTTCAATTGAGCTATTTTTAGCACCAGAGGCAGAGGCTCCACAGAGCCATCTTCAGGACCTTGGGCCAATGCAGTTGAGCCATGGCTGTAGGAGTGGAAGAGAGAGAGAGACAGAAGAGGGAGGGGTGGAGAAGCAGATGGTCACTTCCCTTGTGTGCTCTGACTGGGAATCAAACGGGGGACATCCACACATTGGGCTGATGCTCTACCACTTAGCCAACCAGCAAGGGCTTACCAGTTCTTTTAATGAGGGTTGGTGGAAGTGTAATCTATGCTTGTGTTAACTAAACAAGCTTTTATTTTGTCCTCATTTGTGAATGAGAGTTTAGTTAAATGTAAAATTCCATAACATCTATAAGGACCTCTGAAAATTCCCAGCTGTCACTGTACGTCATTAACCTTTCTTTTAAACATCATCTTTCAACTATGAAATTGTGAAATGGCTCTGAAAGTGACAGTAGAGAGATGCAGGTGCAGTGATTTCAATGCCCTGGGTCTTTTCTTTCTCCCATTTGCCTCCATTTCACCTCCATGTTGGTCATTGTTGATGGAATCAGAGAAAACACTGTGGCTTCAGCAACACCCCCACCCTATGAAGAGATATGGGCAGGATCTGCATTGTTCTCTCTGCCCATTCAGCTTTCATTTCTCCAGTATCCTTGCCCACGTGAAGGTAACTGTACTGGCGTGGACTCTCTGGATAAAAGGAATTCATTTGTTCAGCAAAATAAATAGATATGTAAACAAAAAAATAATTAATTAGAGAAATAAAAATTAACATCTGAATACGATTGTTCTACTGGCTTTTGGCGCCTATTGTTAATAAGCATGTTGAAAACTTAAATGCTCATTCCTTTATTAATAACTGTGAGATGTCTTTTTTTTTTTGTATTTTTTCTGAAGCTGGAAACGGGGAGAGACAGTCAGACAGACTCCCGCATGCGCCCCACCGGGATCCACCGGGCACGCCCACCAGGGGACGCTCTGCTCACCAGGGGGTGATGCTCTGCCCCTCCGGGGCGTTGCTCTGCCACGACCAGAGCCACTCTAGCACCTGGGGCAGAGGCCAAGGAGCCATCCCCAGTGCCTGGGCCATCTTTGCTCCAATGGAGCCTTGGCTGCGGGAGGGGAAGACAGAGACAGAGAGGAAGGAGAGGGGGAGGGGTGGAGAAGCAGATGGGCACTTCTCCTGTGTGCCCTGGCCGGGAATCGAACCCAGGACTTCTGCACGCCAGGCTGACGCTCTACCACTGAGCCAGCCAGCCAGGGCCTGAGATGTCTCTTTGATTTTCTATAATTTCATTAAGATATGACTTTATCACGGTTATCCTGCTCAGTATTCATGGTGAGCTTCTGATCTGTTCACAGGCCTGTCGTGAAGGCTGAATAATCTGCTTACCTTTCAATTTTCATGGCTGTGCTGCTCTTGCCTCAGTCCCCGTGTCCCTCCGCAGACCCTTCTCTGATGTGGGAGGCTGCTCTCCTCAGGGTCTGCACGCATCTTGTCGGTCTTGGCCTGAAAACTCTTCCCAAGTCTGCCCTTGCAAATCCCTACCTATCCCTCTGGTCCTAGCTTAAGGTCTTAGCTTAAGTGTTCCTTCCTCGGAGATGCCTGCATGAACCCCTGGCCAGGTTAGGAGACCACAGTGCATTCCCTTATGAAACTCCAGACAGTTCTTTTGTAATGCTTATCAAAATGGTAAGAAACATCCCTTCTGCATTGGCCGTTATCTCTGTATTTTTGAACTCCTTGAAAGCAGGGACTGAGCTTACCTTGTTCACAATTGCATTCCTGGAACTTGACGGTACAAGTCCGGTCCTTCCAAGAAGCCGATGCGAGACAGAATTTGATGTACAGGAAATTTATTAGGGGAATGCCTGTGCAGCGCAGAGGAGAAGGAGCCAGAAACGGGCAGGGAGAGTCAGGGGGCAGAGAAGGAATGGATGGATAAGGAAAAATGTCAGACTGCTGACAACGTGGCCAGGCCAGTGTGGCGTCCCTAAGCAAAAGTTGCTTCTTAGAAAAAATCTTGCATTGGGCAGGAATCTCTAGCGCTGGTAACCCTGCTGGGCTCAGCACCGACCAACAGTTCGGGGGTAGTGTGGTTTGCGCATGCTCATGGCAGATCTGCAGGCGTGGCAACCCAGCGAGGCCGTTAGGCAATAGTGTTCCCCATTACGTGTTCTCTCGATGGAGGTCTGTGTGGGTCCTTCCACGGCCACCAGGTCAGTGTGGTACTTGGAGTGGGCTGCATTGTATCTCCCAAAAAGATCTTATTTAGAAGAAGGGTCTTTGCTGATATAGTTGAGACCTTTGAGATGAGATCAATGGTTGAGAGTCACCAGCAGGTGTTGGATTGGGCGGGGCACACATAGAACACACCCGTCATCCTGGGAGGTCTTTTGAACACCGCTCTTCTCCAGTATGTTATTTGTATTAGGCAACATGATGTGTGTATGTGTGTATGTACATAGTCACAGGCACGTTGACTAAAACCGTGTTGAAAGAATGCCTGAACAATGCAGTGATCCACAGGGCTGGGCAAGCTGGTCCTCTTTCCTGACCCTCTGGCTCTCTTTTTCTCTTCCTACCTCCCTGTCATCCTCCAAATCCTACAGGAAATCAGACAATTCAAGTGTCTCCCACGGACCCTTGCATTGCCTGACTGATTCCACATTTTGAATGTTTGTTTACGTTTTTAAAGGAGAACTTCACTTCTCTAAATAGTGATTCTCAGCTTAGGCTGTCTGTGTGTGTTGGTGTGCTTGTGCTTGTTAAGTTGTTGGAGGGAGTTATGGAGAGGATGTGATTGCTGGTCGACTTGTGAGATGCATCTGGCCACCAGAGGCTCCTCTGACCCCTCCCACCCTTGTTCTGACCCCAGTCCCCTCACTAAGAGCTACTTCAAGGACATAGCCACAGTGATCAATGGGGACCATACTATTTGATCTCTTGGGTGTCTTGGGTCAGAGAAAACTTGAGCACAGTCTACAAGCGTTGACATTCTTCCGATGATCACGTGATGATGATCCTAGGATCATCCACCTTCACATGCAGGTCTGTGAGGAGAACTCACGCCAAACCAGTGGAATGTTTTGTCTTTCTGAGAGGCCATTACTCACAAATACTATTCCTGAGAGTAAAACTGTTACAGAAATAACCTCCCCCCAAAAGTGACCCATTAGAAACACTTTGGTTTTAGAAAGCCAGTTGGTTGGAAATGTGTCTGGTTTCATAGACAAAGAGAAATCTGTCTATTATAGCTGTGCACAACTTTGGTTATTATTAATCATTAATAAAATGGAATGTGAAAAATTTTCATTTTCACTTAGAGTCTTTTATAGCGTGGTGTTTCTGCTTTGGCCCCATTTATTGTAACAGTTTTAAACAGACCACAGTGCCTCTTGACTTTGAAAAAGGCGCTCCCTCTTCCCCAAAGAGAGTCACCTTTCATTGGTTCATGTTCCATAGTATTACTCAGTCTTCCTCTTGGATTAACTTTTGCCATCATAAGCCCTAAAGAGGGTAGCGTCACCTCGACAGTCAGTATATGTTTGCTCCTAGTCCTAGAGGTAATGGCTTCAATAGCCTTCATGATGTCAACATTTTGCTTATCAGCACTTCCTTTACTGAATGATGCTCTGTTGACCTGTCTCCCTTTGGCCAGTACCTTGAATAGGAGTATAGAGAATTATGTTTGAAATGAAGGGGGAAAACAGAGTAGAGAAGGAAGAAGTCAACATTGTAATGACTTGATCAACATCCTGAACATTTTTGTAATTCAATAAATTATACCAGACTTGCTGTGTTTGGACCCTTGAAAGTCTGTGGATTCCATCCAGTTATTATTTTGATTTTTTTTTTTTATAATTTTATTTTTTTAATGGGGTGACATCAATAAATCAGGATACATATATTCAAAGATAACAAGTCCAGGTTATCTTGTCGTTCAATTATGTTGCATACCCACCACCCAAAGTCAGATTGTCCTCTGTCACCTTCTATCTTGTTTTCTTTGTGCCACTCCCCCACCCCCTATCCCTCTCCCATTCCCCCCTCCCCCCCATAACCACCACACTTTTATCAATGTCTCTTAGTTTCACTATTATGTCCCACCTACGTATGGAATAATACAGTTCCTGTTTTTTTCTGATTTACTTATTTTGCTTCGTATCATGTTATCAAGATCCCACCATTTTGCTGTAAATGTTCCGATGTCATCATTTCTTATGGCTGAGTAGTATTCCATAGTGTATATGTGCCACATCTTCTTTATCCAGTCATCTATTGATGGGCTTTTTGGTTGTTTCCATGTCCTGGCCACTGTGAACAATGCTGCAATAAACATGGGGCTGCATGTGTCTTTATGTATCAATGTTTCTGAGTTTTTGGGATATATACCCAGTAGAGGGATTGCTGGGTCATAAGGTAGTTCTATTTTCAGTTTTTTGAGGAACCATCATACTTTCTTCCATAATGGTTGTACTACTTTACATTCCCACCAACAGTGTATGAGGGTTCCTTTTTCTCCACAGCCTCTCCAACATTTGCTATTACCTGACTTGCTAATAACAGCTAATCGAACAGGTGTGAGGTGGTATCTCATTGCCGTTTTGATTTGCATTTCTCTAATAGCTAAAGAAGATGAGCATCTTTTCATATATCTGTTGGCCATTTGTATTTCTTCCTGGGAGAAGTGTCTATTCATATCCTCTTCCCATTTTTTTATTGGATTGTTTGTTTGTTTGTTGTTGAGTTTTATGAGTTCTTTGTATATTTTGGATATTAGGCCCTTATCTGAGCTGTTGTTTGAAAATATCATTTCCCATTTAGTTGGCTTTCTGTTTATTTTGTTATCAGTTTCTCTTGCTGAGCAAAAACTTCTTAGTCTGATGTAGTCCCATTCATTAATTTTTGCCTTCACTTCTCTTGCCATTGGAGTCAAATTCATAAAATGCTCTTTAAAACCCAGGCCCATGAGTTGAGTACCTATGTCTTCTTCTATGTACTTAATTGTTTCAGGTCTTATGTTTAGATCTTTGATCCATTTTGAGTTAATTTTTGTACAGGGGGAGAGACTGTAGTCCAGTTTCATTCTTTTGCATGTGGCTTTCCAGTTTTCCCAGCACCATTTATTGAAGAGGCTTTCTTTTCTCCATTGTGTGTTGTTGGCCCCTTTATCAAAAATTATTTGACTATATATATGTGGTTTTATTTCTGGACTTTCTATTCTGTTCCATTGGTCTGAGTGTCTATTTTTCTGCCAATACCATGCTGTTTTGATTGTCGTGGCCCTATAATAGAGTTTGAAGTCAGGTATTGTTATGCCCCCAGCTTCATTCTTTTTCTTTAGGATTGCTTTGGCTATTCGGGGTTTTTTATAGTTCCATATAAATCTGATGATTTTTTGCTCTATTTCTTTAAAAAATGTCATTGGAAGTTTGATGGGAATTGCATTAAATTTGTATATTGCTTTGGGTAATATAGCCATCTTGATTATATTTATTCTTCCTAGCCAAGAACAAGGTATATTCTTCCATCTCATTATATCTTTTTCGATTTCCCTTAACAATGGTTTATAGTTTTCATTATATAAGTCCTTTACATTCTTTGTTATGTTTATTCCTAAGTATTTTATTTTTTTTGTTGCAATCGTGAAGGGGATTATTCTTTTGAGTTCCTTCTCAGTTGTTTCATTGTTGGCATATAGAAAGGCTATTGACTTCTGAATGTTAATTTTGTATCCTGCGACCTTACTGTATTGGCTTATTGTTTCTAGTAGTCTTTTTGTGGATTCTTTGGGGTTTTCGATGTATAGGATCATATCATCTGCAAAAAGTGATACCTTTACTTCTTCTTTTCCGATATGGATGCCTTTTATTTCTTTGTCTTGTCTGATTGCTGTGGCGAGAACCTCTAGTACCACATTAAATAAGAGTGGAGAGAGTGGACAACCCTGTCTTGTTCCTGATTTAAGGGGGAAAGCCTTCAGTTTAGTGCCATTTAACATGATGTTAGCTGATGGTTTATCATATATGGCCTTTATCATGTTGAGATATTTTCCTTCTATACCCATTTTGTTGAGAGTCTTAAACATAAAATTGTGTTGTATTTTATCGAAAGCCTTTTCTGCGTCTATTGATAAGATCTTGTGGTTTTTGTTCTTTGTTTTGTTGATATGGTGTATTACGTTAACCGTTTTACGTATGTTGAACCATCCTTGAGATTCTGTGATGAATCCCACTTGATCATGATGTATTACTTTTTTAATATGTTGTTGTATTCGATTTGCTAGTATTTTGTTTAGTATTTTAGCATCTGTATTCATTAGAGATATTGGTCTGTAGTTTTCTTTTTTTGTGCCATCCTTGCCTGGTTTTGGTATGAGGGTTATGTTGGCCTCATAAAATGTGTTTGGAAGTATTGCTTCTTCTTCAATTTTTTGGAAGACTTTGAGTAGAATAGGAACCAAGTCTTCTTTGAATGTTTGATAAAATTTGCTGGTGTAGCCGTCAGGGCCGGACTTTTATTTTTGGGGAGGTTTTTAATGGTTTTTTCTATTTCTTCTCTACTGATAGGTCTATTTAGGCTTTCTGCTTCTTCTTGACTCAGTCTAGGAAGGTTGTATTTTTCTAGGAATTTATCCATTTCTTCTAGGTTGTTGAATTTAGTGGCATAAAGTTTTTCATAGTATTCTACAATAATTCTTTGTATATCTACGGTGTCCGTGGTGATTTCTCCTCTTTCATTTTGGATTTTGTTTATATGAGTTCTTTCTCTTTTTTCCTTGGTAAGTCTTGCCAAGGGTTTGTCAATTTTGTTGATCTTTTCAAAGAACCAGCTCCTTGTTCTATTAATTTTTTCTATAGTTTTTCTGTTCTCTAATTCATTTATTTCTGCTCTGATTTTTATTATCTCCTTTCTTCGGCTGGTTTTGGGTTGTCTTTGTTCTTCTTTTTCTAGTTCCTTAAGGTGGGAAGTTAAGTGGTTCACTTGGGCTCTCTCTTGTTTGTTCATATATGCCTGAAGTGATATGAACTTCCCTCTTATCACTGCTTTTGCTGCATCCCATAGATTCTGATATGTCGTATTGTCATTTTCATTAGTCTGTATATATCTTTTGATCTCTGCACTTATTTCTTCTTTGACCCATTCATTTTTTAAAAGTATGTTGTTTAGTTTCCACATTTTTGTGGGATTTTTTTCCTCTTTTTTGCAGTTGAATTCTAGTTTCAAGGCTTTATGATCAGAAAATATGCTTGGTACAACTTCAATTTTTCTGAATTTGCTGATGTTGTTTTTGTGGCCCAACATATGGTCAATTCTTGAGAATGATCCATGTACACTGGAGAAAAATGTATACTCAGTCACTTTGGGATGAAATGTCCTGTAGATGTCTATCATATCCAGGTGCTCTAGTGTTTTGTTTAAGGCCACTATGTCTTTGTTGATTCTCTGTTTGGATGACCGATCTAGAGCCGTCAGCGGTGTATTGAGGTCTCCAAGTATGATTGTATTTTTGTCAGTTTTTGTTTTAAGATCAATAAGTAGCTGTCTTATATATTTTGGTGCTCCTTGGTTTGGTGCATATATATTAAGAATTGTTATGTCTTCTTGATTCAGTGTCCCCTTAGCCATTATGAAATGGCCATTTTTATCTCTGAGTACTTTTCCTGTCTTGTAGTCAGCATTATCCGATATGAGTATTGCTACACCTGCTTTTTTTTGGATGTTATTTGCTTGGAGTATTGTTTTCCAGCCTTTCACTTTGAATTTGTTTTTATCCTTGTTACTTAGATGAGTTTCCTGTAGGCAGCATACAGTTGGATTTTCTTTTTTAATCCATTCTGCTACTCTGTGCCTTTTTATTGGTGAGTTTAATCCGTTTACATTTAGTGTAATTATTGATACTTGTGAGTTCCCTATTGCCATTTTATATCTTGCTTTCTGTTAGTTTTGTGTCTTGTTTGATCCTTCTCTTTCGTTTTTCTATCTTTTGTTTTTATTTGGTTGTATTCCATACATCTTTCCTCTGTTGCTGTCTTTTTTATCTCATGTGCTTCTGTGGTGGTTTTTATCTCATGTGCTTCTGTGGTGGTTTTTTCAATGGTGGTTACCTTTGAGTAATGAAAAGGGTCCCTACCCTGTTCATTGTAGCGAACTATTTTGTGAGTACTTTTGCACTCCATCGTCCTTTGCTACTGTTAATCTCTATCTTCTCCCCCTCTTTCTTTTTGTTGTTGTCACAGTTTAAATTTGGTTTTATTGTGTTCTTCTTGGAGCTTTTACTTGTGGCTCTGTTTTTTTTTGTCCTTTGTATCTGATTGGAGAACCCCCTTTAGTAATTCCTGGAGTGGGGGTTTTCTGATGATAAATTCCCTCATCTTTTCTGTATCTGTGAATGTTTTTATTTCTCCTTCATATTTGAAGGATAGCTTTGATGGGTATAGTATTCGTGGCTGAAAGTTTCTCTCTTTCAGGACTTTAAATATTGGGGTCCACTCTCTTCTAGCTTGTAGAGTTTCTGCTGAGAAATCTGATGATAATCTAATGGGCCTTCCTTTATATGTTGTATTCTTCTTTTCCCTGGCTGCCTTGAGAATTTTTTCTTTGCTGTTGGTTTGTGTCAATTTCATTATGATATGCCTTGGAGTAGGTTTGTTGGGGTTAAGAAAACTTGGAGTTCTGTTTGCTTCTTGAACTTGAGGCTTTAGTTCTTTCCACAGGCTTGGGAAGTTCTCATCTATTATTTGTTTGAGTATGTTCTCCATTCCATTTTCTCTCTCTTCTCCCTCTGATATACCTATTATTCTTATGTTATTCTTTTTGATGGAGTCAGATAATTCTTGTAGGGCTATCTCATTTTTTTTAATTTTTGAGTCTCTTTCTTCTTCTCTCTGTTGTGCCTCAAGTTGCTTGTCTTCTATTTCACTAATCCTCTCTTCTATCTGACCTGTTCTATTAGCTAAGCTTGTTACTTCGTTTTTCAGCTCGTGAATTGAGTTTTTCATCTCTGTTTGATTTGTTTTTATAGTTTCAATTTCCTTGGACATATATTCTTTGTGTTCATTGAGTTGTTTTCTGAGCTCCCTAAATTGCCTTTCTGTGTTTTCTTGTATATCTCGGAGGATTTTTAGGATTTCTATCTTGAATTCTCTGTCATTTAGCTCCAAGGTTTCCAATATATTAAATTTTTTCTCCATAGATTTTTCCTCATCTAGCTGTGTTACCTCTTTCTTTTGTATCCATGATATTCAATTTTCTCTTCCTTAATGGCATCTGAGGGTGGTTTTGTTGATAGTATTAATGAGATTTAATAAAGAATAAAAAGTTAAAAAAATAATAAAAAAAATAAAAAATCGAAAGAGTTGTTTTTTTTAAAAAAAATTAATAATGAAATAAAGAAAAATAAAATAAAATAAAAATTTTAAAAAAAGGAAATTATTCCCCCCCTCCTTTTTTCCTCTCCTCTCCTCTCCCCTCTTTCTTGAGAAAATCTTGTGGTGGACTGTGAATTATAACAAACAATGCCTGTGATGGAGGGCCTGAATTGGGGAAAAGTAATGATGGGGCAAAAAAAAAAAAAAAAGGAAAAAAAAAAAAAAGAAGAAAAAAGAAAAAAAAAGAGCGTATGGACCCACAAAAAGCAAATAAGGAAAAAATTTGGGTCAAGAATAAAATGATTTGCTTTTAGGTGTTGGTTGTCTAAGAGTTATGATGAGAGGAATAAGAGGAAAACGGAAAAATGGGGACAAATTAAAAAATTACTATTGTATTTAGTGGAACAAGAACTAGATAATATGGAGAGCCAGGGATGGGAGCACTGCTAGTGAGTTAAAAAGGTGAAGTAAAAACCCCCCAAAATGCCACAAACATAGGTTTGAGTCCCAGATAAGATAATTTGTTTGTTATTGAGGTTTGAATGAGAGGAGATGTAAAGGAGAAAGGAAGAAACTAATATAGAGGGAGAGAAGAAAGAGAGAGAGAGAAAAAAAGAGGGAACCACTAAAAGAAGAAAAAAGAAAGGAGAGAGAGAGAGGGAGTTAAGGGTTTTGGAGTGCAACCCTCATAGAGAGAAAGGAAGAGAAGAGAAAAGATAATGGGAGATGATGTAACACTTATGGGCAGTGTAGTTCAAGGAGAGGAGAGAGTAAGACCGGTAGAGAGTTAATCGGCCAAATTGGAGGAGGAAAAAAAAGTATCAAGAATGAAGATAAGAGAAACAAACGAACAAATATAATAAAATGGGATAGTTATAAAGTCTGCAGATTATTCTTGATTTTGAGAGGTTATCTTCTTGCTTTTTCTTTTCTCTCCCTCTTCCTGGTCGGTGACTCTGTACCCCATGTTCTGCCCCTTTGGCACGCTCAGGTAGAGGTTTGCAGTTGATAAGTCTCTATGGCAATGTCATGTATTGTGCTTTAGTCTCGTTGGCAGTCGAAGCTCATTAGCATTTATAGGCTCCGACAGTGAGAGAGTCCGTGTTCCTGGAGCCTTTCTCCTAGTCTTTCCTTCCTCAATTAGTAGCCTGATAATCCAGCTATGGGGTTGCTGCTGCCTCTGCCTGGATAGTAAGAGGCTCAAAGAGCTGGCAACTCCCCACTCTATTTCCACTCAGCACAGGGCTCTGGGTAAGGCTCAGTCAGTCAGAGCTGCTAGCATAATCAGGCGGGCTTTCCGCCCACTCAAAGACCTCTGGCTCTGCCACTCTGTCCGGTAACACAAGCGGGTGCCCACTTCCGGGGCGCTTGGAGGAAACTCTCACTCACTGTCTGCAACCAGGATATCCGGCCAGCAGTCTCACGCTCTGAGTGAAACCCCCAACTGCAGGGAAAAGTTGTAGCGTTGGAATTGAGTCTCACTCCGTCCCCGTGCGTGGCTTTTGCCAGGCGCTGGGGCAGCTCGAGATTCCGCTTTGGCCCACACAAAGGCCCCTGACTCTGCCCCTCTGTGCGATAACATGGGCGTGCACTGCCGAGGCACTCGGAGGAATCTCTCATTCACTAACTGCGCGCGCAAACCAGGATATGAGGCCGGCTGCGTTTACCTCTGAGTGAAACCCCCAACCGCACAGAAAATCTCCACCGTTGGAATTAGTTCTCACTCCCTCCCATGCGTGGCTTTCCCAGGGCGCTGGGGCTGCCCAGAGACTCTGCCCTCGGCCCACAGAAAGGCCTCTGACCCTGCCTCTCCGTGGGGCAACACGGGCACCCACTCTCGGGGCCTAGGAAGAAATTCTCGCCCACTAACTGCGCACCGACCAGGAGACCGGGTAAAATGGCCGCTCCGCTTGTCTTTCTTTGTTTGGGTTTGGCGCGAGTGTTAGCTTGTATTGCCCAGGTTGCCACAGGATCAGATTTTCCTCGGCTTGGATCTCCGTACCACAGCCTGGTTTGGCCGTTTGTGCCGCGGCGGCCTGGATCTATTCACCCCCTTTGCCCGCCTCAGTTTCTATATTCACAGTTACCAGAGAAAGCCACCCTGTTTAGGTTAGTGAGGAAGGCGGAGCATTTCTTACTCCCTATTTCCTTCGGGGTTTTGTTATATATTTGGCCAATTTTTCACTCAATCATACCTTTGGGTGTATTGCGAAGCATCTGGAAGCTCCAAGTATAGGTTTTTCTGTTTCTGGTTGAAGATCTTGTTGAGTTTTGGGGGAGATTTATCGGTATCGCTTCCTACCCCGCCATTACTCTGACGTCATCTTATTTTGATTATTTAGTTCTTATTACTTGACACTTGTTTACTACACTAATAGGTCACATGGAGACGGAACTCCAGGACTTTTAATGTTGTTCGTCTTGTAAGAAACATTAACCTTCCTGGAGATAATAATAATAAGAGTTACATTTATATATTTAATATAAATAATTACAAAGCGTTTCCCCATTCATTGTCCTACTCTGTCTTAAGAGCAGCCTTATCCTATGGCGTGCTGTTCTGTGCCATGACAGACAGGGAGGTTCGCAGCTAAGGGCCCTGGCTTACAGTCCCATCTCTGACACTTCTTAGATGTAAGACTGTTAGAGATCGAATGTTTGTGTCCCCTCAAATTCATATGTCAAAGCCCCAATCCCTGGTATGGCTGTATTGGGAAATTGGCTTATAAAGAAGTAATTAATCTTCAATGAGTCACAAGGGTAGGCCCTGATTTGATAAGATTAATGTCCTTAGAAGAAGAGATACTAGAATTCTTGCTCTCTCTCTCTGTGTCTCCACGCACACCCAATTGAAAGGCTATTTTGAGGTCAAAGAGTAAGAGAATGAGTTCTCACCAAACACCACCAAATTTTCTGGTACCTTGACCATGGACTTTGAGTTTCCAGAACTGTGAGACAATACATTTCTGTTGTTCCAGCTACAAACCTGTGGTTAACAGTTATCACAGCCCAAGCTCACTAAGACAAGGATTCTGGCTGCATTATTGAACAACTGAGCCACATCTACACCATGGCAATAGAACATCCAGGTCACAGAGCCCCTCACTCTGTCCAGTATACCGTTCAATTGTCAACTCCTCAGAGAGCCCCTCACTGTCCAAGAAACCTGCCCCATCACACCTTGTCTCCCCATGCCTTTTGTACCTCATTTATCCAGCTGACTACCCCAATATCAACATACAGCTGGAGATTTATTCTCTGGAGAGGATGAACCAAAAGGACTCCGAACTGGCCAGTGTGAATGCCACACTGAAAACAGAGGATCAAGTGGGCATCTACTCACCAAATGAGGACAATGCTAAAACCATTTATTGGCAAAATGGGCTGATAATCCTCAGTTAATTTTCTCTGGTTTCTGAAACACTTACCATTGGTGCCACCCAATGGAGAGGCAATTTCCTTCTCTCCTTCCCTCTTTCTCTTTCTGGCCAAATGGAGGAGCTCAGTCAAGACAGGTCACAAGTGCCAGGGTAGAGAATGGATATGTGCAGATATGTTAAGTAACTGGTAATGAATGTAAAAAAACAGGATAATTTATGAGAAAATATTTTTGTCATCTATTACTATGTAATGTCATATAAGAAATTTCTCCTACCAGTGATATTTCAGTAAAATAGTTTTCAATTTCAAACTTAACAACAATGATCTTGTGACCTGTCTGGAAGGGTCCTATTTTCTGGGCCACTGCATTGCTTTTGGTAGCAAAAACATGTTCATGTTCAAGAAATATTATTTTCTGTGTCTGTTATTTTAAGTGGCAAGACATCCTTGGATTTTCATCTGAGGATGAAAAATGTCTCACTGAAGTTTGTGATTTGTGTAGTGATGAGAAAGTTTTATTCCAAAGTGGAGAATGAATGAACTATTACTTTTTGTTCTCTTATTACCTCTATAGTAAAGATTATTCAAAATAAACTGTGCTATTTTGACTAGTGCCATTGTATTAGAACAAAGAAACTTCTTTGTTCCTTGTACTGTTAGGGTGAGTTTGGCAAAGGAAGGAATGAATAGTAATTTTCCCTGAATATGTTTGAAAAATAAATAGAAGGTACTCTGCCAGTAGAAGGAGAGCTAAAAATGCCTGCTCAGTTATTTCTTCCAAGAGTGGCTCGTGTCCTTCCAAATGTGCCCTGTGCCTGGTACCTCTGTAGGCGTGAAAAATGCAAATGATGGGACTAGAGGACTCGGGATGGAATCTCCGTGAAGTCATTGGCAAGTGGTTTTATGCAGTCTGGCTCGGTTGAAGGTCTTGACATAGGGTTCCCAAGACCTCTTCCACTCCCCAACTTCACTGCTATTACAGTGGACTATTCACAGCAACAATTCACATGCCAGCCCATGGACATGGATTCACAGAGAAGACTCACTTGACTGAGTCTGTTACCTGCAGCGATGCGGAAGGGCTGACCTCGCCAGGATTACAACTCAGTGGGTATGTGGTTGGATTTTGATTCATTTCTGGTCTACTTTTTATTTGAGATTTATATGAAATTTGGACCAATGAGTTTTACATTAGATTTGGTTTGATGAGTGTAGAAATGTCCAGGTTGAAGTTAATAAGCAAAGTATAGTGCCTGATTGGTGGTGGCACAGTGGATAGAGCATCGACCTGGTATGCTGAAGTCCCAGGTTAGAAACCATGAGGTTGCCAGCTTGAGCGTGGGGGTTGCTGGCTTTAGCATGGAGTTCTCAATATGATCTCATGGTCTCTGGCTTGAACCCAAAGGTCACTGGCTTGAACCCAAGGTTGCTGGCTTGAGCAAGGGGTCACTGGCTTATCTGGTGCCCTCCAGTCAAGGCACATATGAGAAAGCAATCAGTGAACAGCTAAAGTGCTGCAACTACAAATTGATGCTTCTCATCTCTCTCCCTTCCTCTTTCTTTCTTCCTCTCTCTTGTGCGTGCCTGTGTGCGTGTGCGTACACACACACACACACACACACACACCATACCATCATTGACTGTATTTGTAATTTTGTTAAAAAATACTTTCTATCAAATATCTAAGCTTATTCTTGTTTTTGTTCAATTCAAGTTATTGGTCTTTGGAGACCCTTATAAATTAAACAAACGGCCATTTGTTTTTGTTTTTTAGATAGCGGTTCATCTACTGAAGCAGCATTGAGAAGATCTCCATCCTTAGGCTTCTGTGATTGAAGCAAGAAAATGTATTACTTTGTTCAGAGACCAGGTCCTCATTTGTGCTTTTTGATGTTTTGCTACATAGAAAAATAGCAGCGTATCAGAAGGTGGGCTTAAAAAGTATCAGAAGAACTAAAGGTTATCAATACATTGTTTCCATCAAAGACTTTGTGTCTGTGTTGCCATTACCATTTCTTTCCTGGTTACTTTCAACCAAATAGTCAATCAAATTATTATCATTTTTTTTTGTAGTTAATCTTTTGAGTCCTTTACTCTTTTTTTTAAGGAAAAAAATTTTGGCAAGAAAGTATTATCCTGAGAGTTTAGTCTTGCTTCTTCTATTGTATAACTCAAGTAAAATGATTACTCTGAAAGGCAATACTTTGGAATATTGGTTGGTGATAAAGTGACCCAGAAATAGAGCCTCTTGCTGGGCTCTTAGCTATTTCTTCAGGTTTTCTCTTAAAAATAAATGCAGAGAACAATTAAGTACCGAGATACACTTAGCTGTAATTATAAATGCAAATAGTTCACAGATATAAGCATTTAGGAAATGTGTTATTTTCTAACCATTAAGATGTTTTCTGAACCCCATTATTGAAAAGACACTTTCCTGTTTTTCCATCACCCTCTTTCCTATCTGTTCTTCCGTTTATGTGACTATTGACTGTGTATAGGTTTTTAATAAAGGCTTAAGGAAGAAAGGGTAGTACTGTCCCCAACAAAGGACCATCAATGACCCTTTTGGCCCTATACCAGATGTGTTCAAAACCTTGCCATTCACATGGGTGTGCAGCCAACATCATCATCGTCATCATCCAATTCCAAAACATTTTTTTCACTCCCCTGAAAGAAAACTCTTTCAGCTCAGCAGTCTCTCCACATGCTCTTCTCCCTCCCTCCCTGTGACAATCATTAATCTACTTATTGTCTCTGAATTTTCATATCCTGCACATCTGGTATAAATAGACATGGTCTTTTATTTCACTTAGCATTGCATTTTTTAGATTCATTCATATTGTAACAAGTATGGTGGATTTTATGTCATGAGATTTCTATCTCAGTTAAAAAAATGTACATAAAAGTCATGGAATTTAGTTAAGTAAATTCAAAAAAGACCTTGTCATTTAAACAAGAAAGCATCAACTGTAAGAAAACATTTTTCTTAAAACTAATTTGTAAACTTAATAGTTCTAGATTTCTAGTACCCACTAACTTCATGGTTTCCCCCTTTTCTCCCTAAATGTTAAAACTGGATTTGAAATAACTCTTTTCCCATAACATCAGGGTTATGGGTTGTGAGGAGTAAAGGGGTACTCAGAACACTGCAGGGTCCACAGGAAGTTTTCTAATGACGGAAATGATTATTACTCCTAGTGGGCCTGCTGTTATTACTGTCGATAGTGTTGAGTTGTATGTGTTTATGGAACAAGAAGTGTTGGCAGCAATGATTATAAAAATGCAATGACAGGAGAAAGGTCTCTATTAATTCCTGGCCTTATAATTAGAATTCTGCTTACATGGTGAATGAAGTTTGATTTGGGATGTATATTCCCAGTGAGCTCTGTGGTTATGCAACTTATCAAGGGTATAATGGAAATATAGACCTTGAACAGGTTAAAGTCACTGAAGAAAAATAAACACAATTCCACTCAGCTCTTTTTTCAATCAAGTAATATTTGTGTTAAAGGGTCAGTAAAGAAGTTGGGGAAAACAACATTCAGATTAATGTCATTAATAAACAGAATTATTGAAATGCATAAAAACAGAAGCAACTTAATCAAGAGGCATAAAATTTCAAATTCTTCTCCAGATTGGAAGATGGATATTGCTTTTATTTAATGTTAAAATTATAAAAACAATCTCATAAAAGTTTTAATTATTTGCCCTTTTTTCCAGCATTTATTAACTGATAATCTAAACTATTAATTTTTTATCTATAAGAAGTTTATTGCATGCAATAGTAGTATGTATATTACATAATTTTATTTATTTAATAAATGTAATACATCTTGGAAAACAAATGAATACTACTGACATCAAATACTCTCTATGTAAAAAATAACTTTATATCTGTAAGTGAAGTTACATATTTTCTAATAGTTGCAAATAAAATACCTGAATCAGACATTTTGTCACTTACAAAGTGATTTTATGTGCCCATATATTGATCTTACCTAGACACTGAGTGTTGACAATAGTTTATGAAAAATTTATAAGGGCTTACTATGGGACAGATATTGTTTGATGTTTTCAAGGTAACTTAAAATCGTTGAACATTCCTAGCTGCTCTGGTTGACAGTTTATATTCCTCCATATTTCATGTGTTAAAACCCTGCCCCCTAAGACAATGATATTAGAAGGTGTGGCCTTAGGAAGGTGATTGAGACAAGCGCCCTTAGGAAAGAGATGCGAGGGTACTTTCCGCCATGTAAGGACACAATAAGAAGGCGTCCTTGGTGACAGCCCAGACTCTCGCCAGACACCACATCTGCTGGCGTCACGATCTTGGGCTTCACAGTCTCCAGAACTGCGAAAATGAATGTTCGTTGTTTATAAGTTACCCAGTTTATGAAGTTTGTGTTATAGTATTTCTGAATGTGCTAATACAACCGACCCTCGTGGAGCATCATAAAACCCAATAAAATAATAAACACGTAAGTAGATAACATGGTATTAAATAACTCATTTAATGTGTCATGCCAGGTGGTGATAAACACCAGGGAGGAACAACACACAGGATGGAAAGCAGGATACCATCAGAAGAAGGGGAGGAGAGCTGCTTTGGATCCAGTTTCAGCCCTGGAGATCAGAGAAGTCCCCTTCGAGAAGGTCACACACGAACAGGGGCCTGAACAGAGCGGGGGACCCCTCACCCCTGTCTGGGGGACGTCGCTCCAGGCAGCTGGAACAGTAGGAGTGAACCCTTGAGTTGGCAATGAGCATGCCCTGTGTGAGGACCAGAGGCTAGTGTGGCTGCAGCAGAGCGAACCCGGCGAAAACGCTGAGAGGAAAGAACGCAGAGGGAGTGGTGGGCTCCATGACGTTGACCTTGCGGACGGCGGTAAGCCTTCCAGCTCTAGTCTAGCATGCACGCAGCTAGCAGAGGGCCTTGGGTGGGGTGTGTGACCAAATCTAGGTACTAATACTTCTTCTTTTTCTTCCTTTTAAAAACAAATCAGAGCACAAAACCCTACCGGGGTACAGTGTTCTGTTCAGTCCAGGGTGGAAGAGCCGGTGGGGGTGTGTGTGTGCACTGGGCTAGTGCAGTCCAGGCATGAAGCCTGCATTCCTGGGGGAGCCCCTGGTTGCACAAAACTTGCTCAAGAAAAAGAATAAAAACAGAACAGGCTGATTTGGGGGCTCAGCTCACCCTTAGTTAATCACGGTTGCCACAGAAAACACCTGGGAATGTGCATTTTGGTAATCACGTGAGTCTTTTCTCATCAAAGCTAATCTGAGCAGCCCCAAACTATTAGAATGGGATAATCCAGATCTTTCCAGAATGTGGGTCTCTGTCAAATTAGGGATATCATCTTATTATCTGAGAACATTACCTAAGTTAAAGAAGTGTTCTCAGAAAAATCACCAGTACATATGGATCTATTTCTGCTTCTAGATGATCTCAGCATCATGAGGTGAGACTCTTACTTACATTTTACCTGGGATGAAAAAATTAGGTCTTACACAGGACAAATCATGATCACGGCACCTTCTCACTTTTTTTCTTTCCATAGGGAGATAGAATGAAAATGGTCTAAGCTGCATGTTTATTTGTTTCGCTGAATGTTTAAAACTTTGAGAATAATTGTGTAAAATATGGGCAAATAAAAATAAAAAAGGGAATGATTCCTAATGACTGAATCTCATTCTCATTTTTTCCTATTACTCCCCAATGAGATGCAATTTTTGTAACAATCCTTTGCAAAGGTTCTCATGGAGGCTTTTATTTGAGAGCCTGGAAATATAAATTATGAGACTGAATATTTTTATGACATCCCTCTCCCAAAATTCTATGAGAAATAAATATAATTGTAATGGGTATCAATGGAGTATTATAGAGCAAGATTTAATTTGAAAATATACCACCAAGATTTGCTACAGCCTATAGTGCAGTTTTATTAGTAGTAAGCTCTCTATTCTAATGACATATTGGTCTAAACTGTGAACTTATTTTTACCTTCTTATTTTTGACCCCCGGGTCTAATAACATCATTAAACAGAGAAGCAAAAGATTCCGCCATAACACTAAACTTAAAATGACTAGTAACCCCAGTTGGCGAGGCTGTAAAACAGACAGAATTCTCATATTACTATTAGTGGGAGAATGAAATGAAAATAAACTAGGATAAAGGTCCAGCAGATTTTAAAATGAAACACACGGTACATTCACCACCTGACCCAGCCACTCTCCTTCTAGGTGCTGACAGAGAAGTAAAGAACACAAGTTGATATATCTGCTTTACTTATAATAAGCCCCCAAGTGTACTTAGCTCAGGTGATAATCAAGAAAAAAACAGAAAAGCAAAATATGGTATATTTTCACAGTGGAATATTATGAAGCACTAAAAAAGAATGAACTACCAATTCGTGAGAAAACTGTAATGAATCTCTAAAAAGTTATGCTGAAATGAAGTCTTACCTGAAAGACTGTATATGTAATTCCATTTCTATGATGTTTTAAAATAGGTAAAACTAATTTGTGGAAGAAAATGTTGAAACAGAATTTGCCTCATGGGAGTTAGACAGGGACGGGGCATGGGGAAACTTTCTGGAGAGATGTTAGTCTTACGTATCTTGAAAGAGGGGTTATGCCTGACCTGTGGTGGTGCAGTGGATAAAGTGTCAACCTGGAATGCTGAGGTTGCTGGTTCAAAACCCTGCACTTGTCTGGTCAAGGCACATATGGGAGTTGATGCTTCCTGCTCCTCCCCCTTCTCTCTCTCTCTCTCTCTCTCTCTCTCTCTCTCTCTCTCTCTCCTCTCCTCTCTAAAATAAATAAATAAAAAAATTAAAAAATGTTAAAAAAAGAAAGAGAGGTTATAATACTTAAGAGCAAGCATTTATCAAAAAAAATATCAAAGAATACACTTAAGATTTAAGCATTTCACTTCATGTAAATTTTATCACTCCCCAAACAATCAGCAATTACTAAATGCTAGTTAATGATATTTATGCAGAAGTCCTTAAGGGTGAAATATATTGATGTTAACAATGTACCCTAAAATATATATTTTTTAATGAGATGGATTGATGGATGGTTATAGAAATCACCAGATGGATAGATGACTGATAAAACCAACATAGAAAATGTTTATTGTAGAATCAAAGTGAGAGCATATGGGTGGTCTGCTCTCAAACTATTTTTTGTGTGTATCAAATTCCATCTATCTTTCAAGGTCCAACTGAGACCCCATCAAGTTAATAAAACCCTTCTCCATATTCTGTCTCACCTTGGTCTTTTCTTTCTCTGAATTCTTTTAATAGATGTAGCAGACCACAATCTTTGGACACTGTCATGCATTTTCTGCAAGTATGTAAACAGCATTTATCTTCTTGACTAAGACATAAACTTCTCGAGAGCAAAGACTATTCCCATTGTTTTTTGTTTATTTTCTCCCCACGTCTCTTCTCCAACAGTCACAGAATTTGCAAGAGCACTGCCACATCATGATGATGTTTGTTGAAGTAGCTAAGCTTCAAGACGCATGTAACAACTGTGACTCCTCCATAATTTCCAGACAAGTCTGTACTTTGTATTTTAAGATGGCCTAGCCCTAGAGAACTAGACTAATCTGTTTCCTGGATAGATTCCAGTTTCCATTTCATAGACCTGAAAATTTACTATTTATAGCTCAATGGTGTCCAGAGAGAAGAGAGGCTGCGAGAGAGGAGTCGAATGAAATGTCTCCTGCGAACCACACAGAGCCTGTTGAGTTACATTTGGAGCACGTGGCAGACTGTTCTTTTCTTGGCACTCTTTAGAGACACTAAGACCATGTGGAAAGGGGCTGAGATAAAACGATACATACACCAGCAGGCTACAGATGCCCTTACCTAGCAGACAGAAATAGACCAACAGTTAGAAAATTATCAGAGGGTGGTTTGCAACAGCACTGCCCTTTGGGTCACTGAAACTGACCTTACCCTTCCTCAGTGACTGATGACCCCATGGAGACAGAACTATTATAATATGATTGGCTAATAAGAGCCCTCGCTGTTAATTCCAAGAACAATGATCTTTAGGATTAGTGAGTAGGATTAATTTATCTATACCAAAAAGAGTATTAAAAACTCCAAGTGGATGATTAATTCCAATGGGTTAAATATCATAAAATATATTTTCTACTCTCTGTCTAGTTGACTTTTGTTAATTGTAACAACTGAATATCTCACTTTTTTTTACCCATTATTTTTAGAGTAAATTCAAAATATTAGCTGCAAAAATTTTTTTCAGAATTTTTAGAATGAGATGATTGTAATCTAAAAATTGATCAGTTTCAGGTCTGGAGAGCATTTATTTATCCATTATTCATTATTGTCTTTGAACTTGCTCAGCCACGCCGATATGAACCCCACAAGATGCCCGAGCTCTCCGTCAGGCTCTGCAGGACGAGACTCATCAAGGTGATATTTCATCTTCGGGTCTCGCAACGCTGACTTTTGGAAATAACTTGTACACCAGATCCCAAAATACTTAGCAGATTTGACTAAGAAATTCCGTTTTTTAAAAATTAATTTCTATAGTCATAAAAAACACATACCATGAAGTTTACCATGTTAGCCATTTTAAAGAATACATTTCGGTCGCGTTAAGTATGTTCACGTTGTTGTGCAACGAAGCTTCAGAAGTCCCTCATTTTGCAAAACCAAAACTCTCTACCCATTAAGCAACAACTCCCCATATTCCCCCCCTCCCCCCAGGACCTGGCAGCTACCTTTCTCCGCCTGTTCCTGTGACTTTGACTACTCAGACCCCTTGTGTAAGTGGAATCAGACAGTATTGCTTCTTCTGTGATTTGCTTGTCCACTTCAGGTTGTGTCCTCCGGGTTCACTCACGCTGTAGCAGAATCTCTTAAGGCTGAACAATACATTTCATTCTTTGAATATAGCACTGTTTAAAAAGTCTATTCACCTGTCCACACTTGATTTGTTCTACCTCTTGGCTATTTTGGGTAATGCCGTTATGAACACGAGTGAGCGTGCAAATATATCTCCGCAATATATCGAGCTTTTATTTCTTTCAGATAAATACCCAGAAGTGAAATTGCCAGATCGTACACTAATTCTGTTTTTAATTTTTTTAAGGAACTGCTGTACTATTTCCTATGATGGCTGCACTATTTTACATTCCCATCAACAGTGTACAAGAATTCTATTTTTTTCAACATTTTGCCTAGCACT
Source organism: Saccopteryx bilineata (assembly GCF_036850765.1). Lineage (NCBI taxonomy): Eukaryota > Metazoa > Chordata > Mammalia > Chiroptera > Emballonuridae > Saccopteryx > Saccopteryx bilineata. The sequence continues at coordinate 12,769,333 of NC_089494.1, read as the reverse complement.
TGTCATTATTTTTTAAAATAATAGTCATCCTAATGGATGTGACGCATAAAATAAACATTTTAATTGAAAAAAATAACTTTCTTGCCAATGGAGTTAAAAATATCAAGGGTACAGGAAACAAATAAGATTCATTTCATATGAAACTTATGGTGGCCTAATATTTCTTACATGGCTCATGGGTTTGGCTCTCTCTAGATTTCTGAAATTAGTCATATACGGAAATGAGCCACCTACCTCAGTACTGACTAAGTGGAACTTGAATGGTGAACTTTTGTAATCGCATTTTTCTGTGGTGAATACGTGTCTGTAAGAGAAACGACTTTCTAAAATTGTAAAGAACTGACAATGCCAACTCAGCCTGTCACTAAAGAGACAATGGGCATTACAGCTGGTCTTCACCACAATCAGCGCTATCCTTGCTAGACAAAGGAGTTCGTCCAAATGAGAGGCAGCAAGCCTGTCCACCTGCAGGCCCAGGGCACACCCTGCCGAGGAGGGAGGCCGGCCAACCTTGAGCAAACTGGGGGACAGAAGGACAGTCCTCCGGATGCAGGAAGCCAGCGCCCGGCTCTGATTGCTGGGCTGCGAGAGAGCATAGACTTCTCTCCACATCAGGGGTTGCTGGATCTTCAAACTTGTCAAGCGAAGTTGGAAAATTTTAAAGACCGCAATCATTCTAATTAAAAGAGAAACACTGTTGTGCAGGACAAACAAAGCTCATTTCTGGGTGGATTGTGGACCATTGATGGTGGGGGGCAATATGTGGATGGGATGATTTCTCAGGTTCTTTGAGGTCTAAAACACTTTGATTTTCCAGACTGCAAGAATAGGTGAGAAACAGTTACCATGACCAGGGTCTGTGATTCTACTGTGCATCTTGGATCACTCAGAGCTGAAGACTGTTGGCTTGGTTTCACTTGAATGGATCAAAATGACTCAATTGTTTGATGGATAGACACTGTCTCCTTCAGTACTATATTATTTTCAGCAAGTCATACTAAGAAAGATTTGTGTGACAAATCAGATCACATCTGTAATGATACATAGCTCTCTGTAGGAAAAAAAACTGCAGTTTTTGATTGGATTCTTCAGGTCTGTATTGAGTTTCAGTAAAGTGAAGGGAGGGGAAGATCAGTTCATGTCTCAATCAATTTCATAAACTACAGGACAGATGAGGAGGCTCTTTTAGCTGCAGATCCTCCTGTTCCTGCAGAACTGTTGGAGAATCCTGGGGGCCGCCTGCTCCCTTCCAAGAAGCTGGGATGGAAGTTTGCTCCCCGCCCTGCCTCCCACCTCTTTTGTTCCCTTCCTTTGTCAGCGGAATATTGATTTCCCAGTTAACCACGGCGGTTTGGCACTCCTAACCGAGACCAGTGACTCTCGAGTGCTCCCCAGACCGGCAGCCTCACCGTTCTCCGGACACTTGTCAGATACAAGTGGACACTCTCAGGCCCTACCCCACTGGGTTAGATGACTCTGGTGTGGCAGGCCCACCCTGCAGCTCCAGCCCCGATCATTCATGCACGGTGATGGATCGAGGAGGGATGTATTCTCCAGGTCAGTGGTTTCCAAACTGTATGGTGACTCCGAATCACTGAAATGGCCTGTGATACCCACAGCTTGCTGGCCCCCTCCCTCGGAGTTCACGGTTCTCATGGTCTGAGGTGGGACCTCAGCACTGCACAGGGTCCCAGGTGACGCCGATGCTGCTAGTGGGGGAAGAGGTGTTGGTGATCACACTTTGAGAACCACTGATCTGAGCTAATGAGACTAAAAAGGATTTTGTTGGAATGGCACACGCATCATTTAGTCAGTGCCTGATAAGCGCTGTGTGGAAAACGACTCCAAATCTTAGTTTCATGGAACAGAAAGGATTTATTTCTCTTTGAGACATGTGGTGACCGGTGGGATTCTGACTGAGCCTGGGTCTGGCTGGCCTGTCTGCAAGCTGCAGGTTCAGTCTAGCCCTGCATCACGTGCTTTTCATTCTCTCTGGTCCAATGGTTGCTCAGCTCAGAGCGTAGACCTTCAGTAATGAAAGGCAAATTGCAAGAGAGCAAGCAGGTCCCACTGAGCAAGCTTATTACAGCTCTAACCCGTGTCGGTTCCACCAGCTAATATTTCATCCTCCATCGGCCAAAGCGAATCACATGATACCAGTGCAAAGCTCTTATGAAATACCCAAATCCCAACACCAATATCCAAAGCTCTTCTGAAAGCTGAAGGGGAGATGATGAATATTTATTGAATTGTAATATGATATAGCATATCTGGGAAAAAGTGCTTTCTTTCCACTTTCTTTTTTTTTAAAGCTGGTAAACTGTAGACTTGAATCTATTAGTGACTGGCTTTGTAGCCATATTGGACAAGATTGCCTCAAAACAAAGACAACAAAATAGAAAGTCAGAGCTGAACGCTGAAGACAGAGAATCCTGAAGGTGCAGCCACGTTAGGAACCAGATCTACCATTGATTTTTTTTGTTGGGTAAATTAATACCTGTTTTTCTTAAGCTATGTCATGTAAACCAATGTCTTTAAGAACTTAGCTACCAACCAAATACTGAATAATTATTTTTTTGTTTATAGATCTTCATCAATCTTTGAGACAACAGGAATTTCAATAAATACTATATTTAGGTTGTGTATTGAAATGTTCATTTGCCACATTTTTTTAGTACCATGGGGTTCTAGAAGGCAGATTCAGAGTTAAATTTACTGCAGTAGAACTTATTTTTAATCAAAGACTTTCAGTACCCCATAACATTTCCCTTGGTCATACCTCAAAGGGTTAGATAAAAGCTAAGTGCCACAGGTGATCAAAAGAGGATGCCGTCTCTTCAGGAGAATGCATTTGTGAGGAATAGCTTAATGATGCTAATAACAACAATGCCAGCTTAAATGAAATGAATTCTTAAGTATTTTTTCTCTCCCTATAAACAAGCAGTTGAAGACTGACGTGGCACTCCACCATCATCTGGGACCCAGCATCTCTCTAATTTTCTTCTCTGCCATCTTTAATGTGCAATGACCCATCTCTCCCCAGGGTTCCAGACTGCCAGAGCTCAGGCTCATATGCCAGGCAACGGGGAGGGAGAGCCAATGGGTCCAGGCCAGCCGCCAGCTGCTTTGTTCAGGAGCTTTCTGGATGTATCATCCAACAGCTTCCACTTATGTGTCATCGGCCAGATTTAATCATGTAGACACAGCAGAGGTAGCTGAGAAACACACTTTTTTTTTTTTTTTTTTTGGCTCAGAACCTTCTTCTTCTGCATAAAACCATGATTGCATCACCGAGAAAGAAGGACAGTACTTGGGAAGGCAACTCTGGGCCTCTCTGCTACAAATGCAAATTTCAGGAGTAAAGAAGAATAGAGCGTCTTTGATGAACACAAATAAAATTAAAGGCCAACAGGAGACAAATGAAAACGGCTCTAGAAATGGAATGGGAACCTGTGTCAAAAGAGAACTGGAACGTGAATTGCAAGTAGAGATGGGTTGGAAGTGAAAATCGGAAAGGTCACTAGACTCCAGGGAAAAGGGAAGGGTGAGAAGTAGCTTTTCTTAAGGGTTCAGGTACACAATTCTCAGAAGAGAAGTAAATGTGAATGGGTCAGTTCATAGAAGGGTATACCCCTGAGAGAGAAAAGAACATTTTCAGTAAAACAAGTCAAAGTGCTTTTACAACAGGGTTTGTCAGACTCAGCTTAAGTGAAATATCTTTAAAAACACCCATTTCTGGTATACCTGAGTTCACGTTCACTATGGTGCCTTCTGGTAATAAATTTGCCTCTCTGAATAGACTTCCTTTCCTCACAAAGATATATAATAAAAGCAATATGGATGTTTGAGTTTAATCAGAAGATACCTTTTATTGTAAAAACCTGTGATCTTTAGGTTGAGAAACATCTTTATGGAAATTTTCTTAGAATGAGAGGGGTGGGTAACAACATCTCTTTAACTTCACATGGTATCAAGGACTCTCTTAGTCTAGGATATGGGAATACCCTCAGAACGGACATCTGATGACACGGTGGACAATGGCTAACTGTGGCCAGCACAACTGCTGACCAGGTTTTTGGTTTAGGTTCAGCCAAATTCACACAAGTGCTAAGGTGCTAAGTGGGTAGGTAGGGTAGGTAGACAGAGCTGACCACAGTAGAGTTCTGTTTCTCATCATATTATACTGTGACGTTGAATCAATGTCTTCTCTTCCCTGGACTTGCATTTCTTCTTCTATGAAATTATGATCAAGATACTTAGCCACAGTGGTGCTGAGTGAAGCAATGAGACCAGATAGGTAACGTTGCTTAGTGAGGTGCAAATAGTGGACACTCAATGGATTCAACCTCCACAGCTCTCCTTGGCTCTGCCTTTCATTCACCCTGTCTTCTTTTCCTTTCTCACTCCAGTCTTCTTCTCCTAAAGACTTCAAAATCTCCTAAAGTGCCACAAAGAGGCACAGCTTAAACTCTAGCTTTGTGACCAAGTAGATTCTATGCAGCTCCTTGAGTCTTTAAGGGTAGTTCCTGAGCCACACTGTGATATGGTAGAAAGCCTGGCTGGAAGTTCTGCCAGTATTGTAATGGACTGCGTGTCTGTAGGACAACATGGCATCAACTTATTTACCTTGACTTGTTTAATCTAAAATCCAAAGTAAAGAATAGGAGTCGGGTTTGAGCAGTGTGTCATTTTATTTATTTATTTTTTATTTATTTTTTAAACTTTATTTATTCATTTTTTAGAGAGGAGAGAGAGAGGGAGATAGAGAGACAGAGAGAGAGAGAGAAGGGGGGAGGAGTTGAAAGCATCAACTCCCATATGTGTCTTGACCAGGCAAGCCCAGGGTTTCGAACCGGCGACCTCAGCGTTCCAGGTCGATGCTTTATCCACTGCACCACCACAGGTCAGGCAGTGTGTCATTTTAATATTAATTTCTTTATTGTATTCTTCACTCATTGTGAGTTGCCTAAATTCTTGCTGTCTGGTCAAACTCCCTTGTGTGTGTGTGCATGCATGTGTATGCATGTGTGTGTGCACGTATGTACGTATACATGCTGGCTTTCAGAATAAACTAGAAAACAAACAGTTTACTTTAGCTCTCCCTTACTTTCACTTCCCCATGTCCTCACCTTCTCCATTTGAGTTGTGGTTTAAATTTCTTTCACCATAATATGTGTCTACTTCTATATGTGGCTACTTAATTATTTCACAATATTGCTCTAATAAAGATATCAATTTAATATATTGCCATGTTTTGAGTCAGTCTTTTTTGAGGGGTGCTAATTGTAGTCAATGATTTCTGAGAACACTTAATCAATTCAGTGGGTCATCAGTCTAACTTCTGAAGCACCCAGCAGGCCAGGGCTGCACATCTGTCTAGTTTTCCCACAGCGTCTATGCAACCTTTAATGCTATCAACCCTCACGTCTTCCTACGACCTTCCTGTCTCCACAGAAGATGACATTCTCTAACATAGAAGGCAAATTCTATGCTGAATTATTTTCGACAGCACTAATTAAAAAAAAGAGAAATGTCTTTGAGTAAATATCTTTCATTGAGCTGGATTTTAGAAAGCATACCTTTTCTAAATTCATTGTTTCTGCCAGTGATTGATTTCATTTTCATCTTTCACGGGCAATTCCAGAGGCAAGCCAATAGGTAGCATCTTTATTTGGAAGTACATGAAAATAAGAAGTGGTATTTTGTGCACTTTCAACAGCACTGTATGAACATCTGCAGTACTGTGTGCACCATGCCAGCAGTCTTTGAGAAAGGGACATCCCTGGACCTCCAGCTGGCATTAAGTGTCCATCAGTGACCGTGGAGTTACCCATTTCTGAGTTTATGCATTCATTAATGGAAGATACTCACTCAACATGACATAGGCAATTAGCGGCAGGGCTGCGGTCCTATATCTGCTCCAGAGCCCATGTTAAAAATCCCAAGGCCAGGTCCTGGCCGGTTGGCTTAGTGGTAGAGCATCGGCCTGGCGTGCAGGAGTCCCAGATTCGATTCCCAGCCAGGACACACAGGAGAAGCGCCCATCTGCTTCTCCACCCCTTCCCCTCTCCTTCCTCTCTGTCTCTCTCTTCCCCTCCCTCATCCAAGGCTCCGTTGGAGCAAAGTTGGCCCGGGAGCTGAGGATGGCTCTGTGGCCTCTGTCTCAGGCACTAGAATGGCTCTGGTTGCAACAGAACTACGCCCCAGATGGGCAGAGCATCACCCCCTGGTGGGCGTACCGGGTGGATCCCGGTTGGGCGCATGTGGGAGTCTGTCTGACTACCTCCCTGTTTCCAACTTCAGAAAAATACAAAAAAAAAAAATCTCAGTGCCATTCTGATTTAATACTTTACACATTTAATGATATGAGTAGGAAAAGCAAAGAGTCATTTGTTAGTATGAAATTGATCATTTGCTAGCCTTCTGGAATACTTCTGTATTGCAGCTTTGCCTTGAAGGAGTTACAGGCTTACGTTCAGCTATTTATTTTTCTCTCTGCTTCTATAAATTTCTTATGTCATATTTTTGACCCATGTAGCATTTTAGCTGTATGAGACCTGGAGAAGGTGTTTGTTGTTGACCTTGGCAATGGACTGCCATGAAGTCTTTCAGATATGACTTAATTGCATATTCAAATGTCAAGATAACACAGGACAGAAAACACAGGATAATTCTGACAAGAAAAATATTACTTCCTAGTTTTTAAATCGAGAATATACTAACATTCAGCCCTCACAGGGTACATCATCTAATTTGATAAACAGAGAACCCAGAAGGTTGCTAATTCCAGTAAAGTACTCATTCTCAGTTTCTGTTGAAAGTAGAAAAGCTTCATGTTCAAGGAGTAAAAAAATTGACAGTGACTCAAATATTAAACCTTGTTTTTCAAATTTAAGGCATCTTGTTAACTGATTGACAACTTGATTAGAAAATCTGACCTTTAATGATGCATGTACTAATAGAGACACATGGAAGTGATTTTGAGATGTATAAAATAGCGTTGCCATGACATCCTCCAGAAACAAACAGATGCCTCATCATATGGGAGCTTTTGCCAATGGGAAACCTCAGACTCCCCAGGGCTGGTGACGTGCTTGGGAGTCAGGGGGGTGTTGGCTTACCGTGTTGGGCTAGCTTCATTTGTGTCCCATGCAATTTTTCAACATCCCATTTTATTCTTGCCAAACGTATGATGTTTGGAAATCCCCAACTTCTGGGGTGTGGCATCTATCCATCCCCTTTTGGGACTCTGATTCATTCCAAGCAAGACCAACAGTCAGATAGGAAAGTTCTCTTTCTTTTATCAGGGTCTCCGGCTGTTACACACCCACCTTACACTATAGAAAGCAGGGAATGTTGGTTTCACATATGCTATTATTGTTCATCCTTCATTTTCCCAGTAGCAACTATAAATAGCCAGAGTATCTGAACCAGGATCTTATAAAAGAAGAATAAAGATTGCTTTGTGTTACTGTCTATAACTTGGGGCTTAAGTTCCTAATGGAAACCACTTCTTTCTGGAAAAGACTCCGATTTTCAGCCCCTCTAAATGTGAAAGGCAAAGTAAGGGGTCACACACTTCCCAAATCCTTTAGTTTAAGAAAAACCAGTTCAATAAACTTATGGAAGTCAATGTCTTTTTTGTTCAGCTGCTTGGGGGGAAGACCCTGATAAGTGGAAACCCATTTGATAGAACATGACGGGTCCATTTGACTTCAGGAGCCCAGAGGAGTGTTTCTGAGCTGAGATGGTGCAAGGCCTCTGCCTTGACCTTGAGTTGCTGCTTGTAAATATTTTTGTAGAATACTCCAGAGCCTTTCAGTCTCGACTTCCCTTTTATTTGTTTAACTTTTGTTATAAAATAAAAATTCCATTTTTTGGTTAGATTTCTGGAACTTTACTTTCCTTTATTTTTTTTTGTTAAATTGATTTCTAGAACTTTAGTATCCATTTTATTTAGTTAAATTGATTTTCAGAACTTTGCTATTTTTTAAATTTCTTTAAAAAATTGTTCATTCAAAGGGAAAAATAACATTGAAGAAGATAAGTCCCTTCAAAATTCAAAAGACCTCACTAAGTAAGCTCCATGCAAGTATCATAAAACAAACTTCCTCAGCTAATAGGCCATCTGTTCAATAAAATATCCTGCAAATACCATGATCTTATTTAGACCTTATAAAGGTCCACCTACCTATCTGGATTTAGTTATAGTTATATTGCTTTTATTAAATCTTATTCATTTATTTGTTTATTTTTTACAGAGACAGAGAGAGAGTCAGAGAGAGGGATAGATAGGGACAGACAGACAGGAATGAAGAGAGATGAGAAGCATCAATCATCAGTTTTTCGTTGCAACACCTTAGTTGTTCATTCATTGCTTTCTCATATGTGCCTTGACCATGGGGCTACAGCAGACCGAGTAACCCCTTGCTCAAGCCAGCAAGCTTGGGTCCAAGCTGGTGAGCTTTGCTCAAACCAGATGAGCCCGCACTCAAGCTGGCAACCTTGGGGTCTCGAACCTGGGTCCTCTGCATCCCAGTCCAACTCTCTATCCACTGCGCCACTGACTGACTGGTCAGGCATTATAATGCTTTTGATGAAATACAAAGCAAGTCATCAGCTTTGAAAGTAAATATCTCTTATACATTATGAATATATCCAAGAAACAATGAATTTATAGTCAGGTATTAATATTAATAATGTAAGAAAATTGCAGGTGGATTCCTCCAGAGAATCCTTGACATTAGTGTTATTTAAAGCTATTCTTTGTGAACCTCAATTACTCCAGCTCAACCACCATTACCCTCTTCAAATGAACTCCATGAACCCCAGGTGGGCATGATTTGATCTATCTCTCACTCCACATCCCTCTAAGATTAGCCTTCTGTGCTTACTGTAGTGTCTCTCATGAGGTGTATGATTTATGATCTCTCCATCAAATTCTTCTTCTTCAACCTTCCATCACAACCACATGCATTTGCTACAGGAATGCCAAGAGGCAAGGGGAAAGCAAAGGAGGTTAAAGCTGTCATGGGGATTTCTTTTTTTGGCTAACATCTTCCCATTGCCATAATTCACCTGGAACTTTTTAATTATCCATGTACTGAATCCAGACATGCTCCTCTTCTTATCTGCCCTCTGTCTTATCTTAGCTGTTCCTCTCGTGTGCCCATAGGTAAGAGTCAACACGTATCATGTTCCATCTCAAGCAATGAGCTCCTGGTCAGGATGGGACTGTGTTCTCTAAGTAGATCATGAGTCTTCTTTCTAAGTCTCAAGACATAACCATGGTGATGCTACAAAAGATATGCCAAGGGGCTTTCAGATGCTTACTTATATTATTCCTTAAACTCCTTTTCATCCTCTTAAAAAATTCAGGATCCCATGTAGATTTTCTCATGTTTTCAAACTTCTTTTATTGGCCTTCTACACATGAGGCTCTCTCAGGAGCCATCAGACCTTGCATGTTGTCTGAGAATCAGGTCCTGATCGCTTTGGAATGATGTGGGAAGACAAAGTGAGTTGCTCATATCGCTAAAGTAACACATGCCATACGTCCTCCACTTGGCAAAGTGCCCACACATCTGTTTTTCTTTTCAGATTTGAGCAGGCAACCCATTGCCGACAGAGTCCACCGGGTAGGGGTGATGGGTGTATTGGGATGGGCATGAAGACTCGAGCCCAGGAGTGTGAATTGGGTCGGAGGGAGACATGGCAAAGGTGGACTCTTCCTGGGTTCCTGGGACTGTAATCCTGTCTAGGTCCTCCTAAAATTCCAAACGGGGAAATGGGAAGAGAGGGGCCAAGATGCTGAGCCGAGCAGCAAGACATCGAGAGGGATGGAGCCAGAAAGAAGCCCTAAGTAATGCTTTGATTCGGAGGTCAGTTCATCCTAAAGGTTTTTTTTTTTAAAAAAAATAAATATAAAGCAGTGGGCTGTATTTGAGAAAAGAACAGTTACATGAGTCTAGAGGGATCAGAATTCTCATCTAAATTATACCCTTTAATCACTTCGGTGTATATAATAGTCAAATGTCTTCTAGGCTCTAATCTCATAATTTATGGAGCAGGAAGATGAAGGCAGCTGAAGTCTCTGAATTTGAAGCCGGACCTTTGTGGAGGCTGCTGGGATGAGGATAAAGATGCTCCAGGCTCACCTTCTGTGTCTGCAGGGAGCTTTGCTCAGGTGCACCTGCTGCTGGTGTTGGCCGGGGGATGGGGGAGGCAGGCAGCTGGCGGAGGGAGGTGGAATGTGTTAGTGCTTCCCAACCTGGCTGAACATCTGTCACAATTTTGAGAAAACTATGGATCAGCCAGGATAAGCTCCTAATTCTGCAGTAACAATCCCCGAATCTCAAGCACCTTAAAATGTATTTCTCACTCAGACTTCAGGTGCAACAAGGTTCTTGGGGACTGGTCAGTGTGTGTGTATGTACGCATGTGTGTGTGTGTGTGCTCACTGAGGCTCCAAATCCACGTGCTTCAAAGATGACTGAATCAGGGAAGAGACCGGGCAGAACCACCTCTTAGTGTTTTAAGTGTCAACCTGAAAGGGGCACATGCTATTTCTGCTCACATTTAATTGGCCAGAACAAGTCACATGGTCAAGTCTCACCTCAGAAGAAGCAGGAAGGTGCAATCCTATCACAGGTTTATAGAATGTTAGAGATGGGGTATTTATGAATAGCCTTAATTACCACAAGAGATTCTGACTCATTATATCGTGTGCACACCAGTCTACTAATATAGGTTTGATGCTTTTGGAAGAACTTCCCAGCTGAACTTTGAGTCCTTTCTCTGGCTTCCTGGGAAGGCATCATAGTAGTGAGTGTAGGGTGCATTCAGCACCTGCCCAGCCCAAGGAACTGCTCTAGTAGCAACTCACCCGTTCTTCAAGTGTTACTTGCTTTGAGTTGGAGAATGGTTTGCATTTTCACCTATAAATTTATTCATTCTTTTAATTCATGTAGCATTTATTTTTGTACACAATTCTTAATTTTTTAAGAGATGGCAGCAAAGTTTGGTTTTCTACTGTCATGTGAGAATATTAGGCCCCAGCAACATGTAGTTGTGAAGTCAAAAAAGAGTTACAGTAAAAAAAAAAAAAAAAAAAAAAAAAAAAAAAGAATCAAATGCAAAGTAACTGTATTTTTTATTTCTATTAACAACAAAATACTTCCATGATTTCACAGCTCATTGCTTTCAAGAGCAAATATATTACAAATAAAGGAGCCCCACAAACTTTAAAGATTAGTATTTATCAACACTTTTGTACACATACACAAATATCTTATTATAATGGTATCTGAAATGTTATTCATATAATTTTAGCACATCATAAGTATCAACTTAAAAGGTTTTTTAAAATTTGCTAAAAACCATATATTTTACAATCTTTTATTTACATTTGAAAGATACTTAAATGTTACAAAAAACATTCACTTGGACCTTTAAAATATGTGTGCTAGGACTTGGTATTGAACATATTGCAACTGCCAGCAAACTTGGGGTTTGCTTTAGAGATGCATGTTCATTGGAATTTCATGGCAAATATTCAGCTTGGCTTGTTTAACGCTGCTCGAAGGAAAAAAAATTGTAAAAAATGTGCAAATCCAGAGAATGGCAAAATTCTCAAGCTAGCGAGGTAAAAAAAAATATTAACATGAAAGCTTCAAATAAATTAAATCTATCTTCTCTTCCTCGAGTTTAGCTGCGCGTTCAGAAAGTTCTCTTAGAGGCGCGTTTGACGCTGCAGACCTTAGTTCAAACCTCCGCACTGGGCGAGACAGAAACGGTGGGCAGAGCCTGCGTCCCCTTGCTAATTATTCGAGAGCAGATTCGCTCCACTCCGCACTTTGACGGCTCGTCCCTGCACACAATCTGAAGACAAGACAGAACACAACATGACCAAAGAACATGATAAATAAATTTGTGTTAATATCTTCAAACAAAAAAATTAAAACCCAGGAAAGTGATTTTTTTTTTATTGCCCACAGGGAGTCTGCAAATTTTGAAAATGAACTTATCAAAATAAATCTGAAGACATTTATCCCCCAAGCCTATGTCATAGCCATTTTGGCACGATTTAAAGTATTGTCACAAGACTCTTCAACTGTCAGATATAAATTTATAAATGTTTGAATAACCCTTATGAATGTATCTGAGTAATTCCAGAATTTTATTTTATTTGAAAAGTTTATGATTTATATTGTTGGCATCTACCAAAATAGGGAGACATCTGAAAACTCACTGAAATGTTTGCGTTAATGGAAATATGAGAAAAAATGTACTTTTGAAAACAATGTTAAATATGCCTAAACAATTCTTTCCTGTTAGATCTGTTCATATAATGATATGTAAACACAATAACACAACCATAAAACCCCCAGGCACCTCTATCTCTGTACAGAAGATACAATGAATATTTTACATTTCTACTGCTCCTCCAAGAAAGAATTGCCACTTTTGTCCTCACAGAGCACCCAGTATCCTCTACTATCACTTCATTTTCTTTATGGTCAATGCAACATGTTCTGCTTAAATAATTTGGCAAATAATGTTTCCGAAGAGTATGTAAGACTCTAAGAGCAACATGCCTTTTCGTCTCGTCTGCTTGGCACCATACCAGCTAGGTCTGTTCTCTGTGCTGTGTATTTGATCTCCATTACCATAGTTGACTCCACTCTGCTGTCGTTCTTTTAAACATTAAAACAGACTCCAACTGAGCAGCTTGTATTCATGTTTCATCCAGATACTTACATGTATTACTTTGGTTTCCATCAAAGGAGGCTTTTATGCTTTTTGGATATTTGTAAAATAGTGTGGTATTCTGGTTGTCTATAAAGGTACTTATTGCATGCCTGTCACTTTAATAACTCAAACTACTTCCCCTCGACGTGCTCATTTTATATCCACTTTTTCCTGTTGCATCTTTTCCCATATATTAGAGGTTCTTTCACTAAGTAGATGACTTCAGACTGCCCTTTTAGCCAAGACTTTGCTGGATACTCTTAGAGTGAACTGCATAATTAATTATTTCTATGTTTGTATTTCTATGTATGTCTATCCATTCTAACTATGTTTTTATTTCTAAAACTTCAATGGTAGAATTTTTCTTTTCACTGTAATGATGTATGTATTTCCAGAACACCTGGATTAATATATATGTACATGAAGGTACTCAAGCATTAAAGATTATGGTTCATTCCTGCATTAAAAGATTATGCTAAGATTTGCCCACTCTTCCTCCTTCTAGAGTTCAGCCCCAAACATTGTAGTCTGATGTATTTTCATTAAAAAAATTGAGGAAAATCATCTAATAATTTTTTTGTTATAAACTAAAATAAATATCCGTTTTAAAAATACTACTTACTTTACAAGCCCGCATTCTTTGCTAGCTATTTCTAATATCAGGAAATTGTTCGTTACAACCAACTCAAGGAACTTAGCAAGCGTTACAGCAAAATGGCTTATTTTGCTGTAAATAACATAGTTTTGCTATGGATAATTTTTAGTTACGATAGATAATTATCAGTTAAATTGTCCTTCCTCTAGAATCTCCTCTACAGAGCTGGAAGTTAATATTTTAACCTAAGGTGAAAATGTGAACTGGCCATAGACTAAATCATTTTTTAAGGAGCACATTTTTGATGATATTATGTGTGTTGTAGTCATTGTCCCATATATAAAGACCTTTGGAAAAATCGCCATAGAAGCTCAGGACCAGGAGGAAGTTTATCTTTCCTGATGACAAATCTATTAAATAACAAGACCTGTTCAGTCCATTGGTGTCTTTACTTTGCACCAGGAAGCACAGAGTCAAATTGTGCATCTCTCAGCAAAGGTTTTCTGGAGAATCAATTACTTTTCTCTTTCCTTATTCACCTGGTCCTTGACTTTTTACTTATGTATTTATTTAGCACTTTGGAGTATTGTGAATCTTTGTTTTGGATACAAATAAACTCAAATATTTTAAAAAGTTGATAAAGTATGAATTTTCTTTCTAAAAGCTAAGTGGTTAACTTTTTAGCCTTACTCAGTAGACTTTTCTTTCTCATCTTGACCTACCTTGAAATAGCGATAAAATTGTTCTAGTTAAATAAAAACTTACAGAACAGTAGCCACTATGGAGGTATTGGGGGAAAATGAAATTAGGAAGAGATAGGTAGACCAGAAGGCCACAGAAGACAGAGTAGACATAAGGAAAGAAAAACATACCACTTCTGCTTACAGTACTGAGGGAAATACTAGACACAGAGGAACAGAAGCTGTATAAACATGGACTGCAACAGAGCTGCCAGGAAGAAAAGAGAACAGTGTTTTTGCCTGAAGTTTCAAAGTCAGAGGTAATTTACAGTTGCAAACAGGCATTCATTCACCATGGTTTTCAACTTTCAGTCCCACTGTTTGTTCTTTCTGTTTCAGTTTCAGATTTACGAGTTCCCCATGCTATCAAGGCAACTCTCCCGAGCATTTAATTCCCATCAGCTTCTTAATAATCCCAAACCAAGGCTCCCTCCTCTACAAAGCCTATCCAGAGAGATGAATTCTAACGTAAGTCAATGAACCATTTCTTTCTCCAGCTGCTACAGAGGGCTTCAAATGTGGGTAGAAGGAGATGAAAAAGAAAAAAAAAAAAAAAAAAAAAAAGAAGCTTATAGGGAGAAAGCAATTAGAATAAAAGATTCATAGGATCCATCTCATGTTTCCTGAGTAGTGTGGATAGTACTAGGCCATTTAAGGAAAGGAAGAGGACTAATATTGAATGAGCGGCTAATCATTTAGATCAAGTTCTCCCCCTTGCTGTAAAGAACACATCTAACTCCTGGAGGGCAGCACGGGCAATAAGATGTCAGGCAGAGTGTGAAGGCTGATTGATGCTGGGAAAGGAGCAGCTCTTGGCTTTTGACCACTTGATTCTCAGCCACTCAAAAAGTACTGTGATTGTTGAATGTTCACTTTTGTGCTCAGCCTTACAGAACATGCTGGAGACATGCCAGAAGTCACGAAGGACTCGCCTGTAAGGCGGGAGGTTGAATTTTATCCCAATTCTGCAACTCTTTAAGAGGCCCAGCCTCCGTAGAGGCACTCCTGACCTGTAAAAGCCATGGTCTTTCTTAGTCCTGGCCTGAGTATGGTGCAGAGACCCCTAGAGGCAGAACTGTGGAACTGCATGTCACTGAGCCAGTTGTGAGGTCTTAACTCAGGAGTTCAGGGTGAGGTAGCAAAACCTACTGGGAATGCTCTCCAGTGTTTCTTGGTGTCTGATAAGGCCCATCTGTCTTAGAAAACTGGCCCTGGCTGGTTGGCTCAGTGGTAGAGCGTTGGCCTGGAGTGCGGAAGCCCCAGGTTCGATTCCCGGCCAGGGCACACAGGAGAGGCGCCCATCTGCTTCTCCACTCCTCCCCCTCTCCTTCCTCTCTGTCTCTCTCTTCCCCTCCCGCAGCCAAGGCTCCATTGGAGCAAAAGATGGCCCGGGTGCTGGGGATGGCTCCTTGGCCTCTACCCCAGGCACTAGAGTGGCTCTGGTCGCAACAGAGCGACGCCCCGGAGGGGCAGAGCATCGCCCCCTGGTGGGCATGCCGGGTGGATCCCGGTCTGGCGCATGCTGGAGTCTGGCTGACTGCCTCCCTCTTTCCAACGTCAGAAAAATACAATAAAAAGAAAACCAGTAGCTCAGATGGTTTGGATAAACATCTCTGAAAACTGTGGAAAACGTCTGGGTTCTCATCTTCTTTTTCCTCCAGCCTTTTCTCTAAGCCCATCTCTGCTCTGAGACCCGGGATGTTGTGCACCGGCAAGGCGACAGGTCAGCAGCACGGCGTCACGTAAGGGGCAGTGAGTGCAGCAGCCAGAGCAGAGGCTCCTTCCGGGTCCTCTGGCATTGGGGATAGCATGGGTGTTTTCTGTGAATGGTCAGCTTGGGCCGCCCCCAGGAAAGCCTCACCTGCTCATTCATGATGGCAGAGAGTTCGCTGATCATGTCTTTGTAGTGGGCCCGCAGCTCCTCCTGGTACTCCAGCTGGTCCTCCTTGATGAGGCGCTCATTCACGTCAAGGGCCTGCCCGCACGCGTCTGCAAATTGCCTTTAGCGACAGCGAGCAGCAGATTAATAACCAGCCACAGAAAGTGGCAACTCTAGGTCAGGCTACCCACTTGCTCTGCCACCCCTAAGGGGGTTGGCTGGGGGGGGGCTTCTTGGGGAATTCACGACTCCTCATCTAAAGAAGCCCAAAGAAGAACATTCCCACAAAGGAAAGCTCACCTGAAGATTTCCTTCAAAAGCTTTACTTGGTTGTCAGGGTATTTCTTGGCATTGGTTTCTTCAAGAAAAGCCCGTGCATAGGCCATTGGTCCGGCATTAACCTATTGGGGAGAAGAGCATTTGCTGAGGATGACCCCACCTCTTCCTCCGAGGAGCCCTCTCCACTGCTTGTACACCATCTTGTGGGACCCAGTTGTCTGTCTGACGTCACCAAGAAGTCCACTGATTTGTCATCAGTTTCATCAGCTGCCCCCCCCCAATCAGCTCCTACAGGATGCGTCTGAGTTCAAAACATCACCGTCGTCCTTCCCAAGCTTCAGTCACTTGCCCGTCGCTTCATGTTTTGCCACACCCAAATACAGCTTGAACTATTATTTTCTTATTTTTAAATAAAATTGATTGGGGGTGACACTAATCAAATTATATAGGTTAATAAAATTATATTGGTTTTGGGGGTACAATTCTATCATACAGCATCTGCACATTGTATTGTGATACGGTGTAGTGGCTACGCCAATTCTATCATACAGCATCTGCACATTGTACTGTGATATGGTGTAGTGGCTACGCCAATTCTATCATACAGCATCTGCACATTGTATTGTGATATGGTGTAGTGGCTACGTCAACTCTATCATACAGCATCTGCACATTGTATTGTGATACGGTGTAGTGGCTACGCCAATTCTATCATACAGCATCTGCACATTGTATTGTGATACGGTGTAGTGGCTACGCCAATTCTATCATACAGCATCTGTACATTGTATTGTGATACGGTGTAGTGGCTACACTAATTCTATCATACAGCATCTGCACATTGTACTGTGATACGGTGTAGTGGCTACGCCAATTCTATCATACAGCATCTGCACATTGTATTGTGATATGGTGTAGTGGCTACGCCAATTCTATCATACAGCATCTGCACATTGTACTGTGATACAGTGTAGTGGCTACGCCAATTCTATCATACAGCATCTGCACATTGTACTGTGATACGGTGTAGTGGCTACGCCAATTCTATCATACAGCATCTGCACATTGTACTGTGATACGGTGTAGTGGCTACGCCAATTCTATCATACAGCATCTGCACATTGTACTGTGATACGGTGTAGTGGCTACGCCAATTCTATCATACAGCATCTGCACATTGTACTGTGATACGGTGTAGTGGCTACGCCAATTCTATCATACAGCATCTGCACATTGTACTGTGATACGGTGTAGTGGCTACGCCAATTCTATCATACAGCATCTGCACATTGTACTGTGATACGGTGTAGTGGCTACGCCAATTCTATCATACAGCATCTGCACATTGTACTGTGATACGGTGTAGTGGCTACGCCAATTCTATCATACAGCATCTGCACATTGTATTGTGATATGGTGTAGTGGCTACGTCAAGTCAAGTCTTCTTCCATCACCATTTATTCCCCTTCACCTTCTCAAACTACCATTTTCTTATTATCTTTGAGCTCAATTCCTTTTATTTCCTTAAAGAAATAAAATTAAGTTAAACATCTGCCAATTCCAATATCTGATGTGCTAGTTTTTCTCTATAAACATTAAAAGTAACACATAACTATTAATAAAAGCCATTCCACGGTGGTAGTGGTGTACACACCACTCTGGGAATCGCTATTCAACTGTCTCCCACTTGACAGTCTGGCTGTGACTCTGGCCCCAAGTTATATTTATCAGTCTTGCTAAGTGCATGCTCAGTGCCAGGTCCTGTTCATGCTCACATCCAAGAGGAGGCTCACACTTGTGAGGGAGTCCGAATTCATTAGTGCTTACAATCTTCCAATGTGACGGTGGGGGTCGGGAGGAGTAAGGGTAAGAAGGAGGAAGCTAGTGCTGTATTTATGCTGTCTTCAGATGCCTATGACTGCCAGGCATTGAGGGTGGTAGAATGAGTGAAAAGATCGGATGCTTTCTGCTTCTCCAGATCCAACCTCCATGCTCCTCTGCTCAGCTGTGTGCTGAGCGGAGCTGTCCCCTTGGGAGCACAGCCACGCAATGGTTCTCTTGCATTCTGGCTTTTTAAAATGTATTTATGTACACCCTGGCCGGTTGGCTCAGTGGTAGAGCGTCGGCCTGGCGTGCAGGAGTCCTGGGTTCGATTCCCGGCCAGGGCACACAGGAGAAGTGCCCATCTGCTTCTCCACCCTCCCCCTTTCCTTCCTCTCTGTCTCTCTCTTCCCCTCCTGCAGCCGAGGCTCATTGGAGCAAAGATGGCCCAGGCGCTGAGGATGGCTCTGTGGCCTCTGCCTCCAGGTACTAGAATGGCTCTGATTGTGGCAGAGCAATGCCCCAAGATGGGCAGAGCATTGCCCCCTGGTGGGCATGCTGGGTGGATCCCGGTCAGGCACATGCGGGAGTCTGTCTGCCTCCCCGTTTCCAGCTTCAGAAAAATACAAAAAAAAAAAAAAAGTATTTATATAATGATGATGATTATTATTTTTGAGTTAGCTGGGGAGACATAGATAAGAGGTTGGCAGGGAAGAGGACAACCAAGTTAGTATCAGGATCAATATCACTGATTTTCCCCTTTGCCTCAGGCTCCACTATAACTCTCTGTGACACTGTTTCTGGCGTGCATTTATTTAAAATGTTAATATTTTGTTCATTATAGATTTTTGATGTTATTTATTTTTTTTAAAATATTGCATTTCAATATTACTTTATCATGATGACTGAGTTCTTTTTTATTTTAGATTTTATTTATTGATTTTTGGAGAGAGAGAGAAAGAGAGGGAGAGTAAGAAAGAGAGGGGGAGAAACAGGAAGCATCAACTCATAGTTGCTTCCTGTATGTGCCTTGACCGTGCAAACCCAGGGATTCAAACGGGCGACCTCAGCATTTCCAGGTTGACGTTTGATCCTCTGCGCCACCACAGGTCAGGCTGATGACTGAGGTTTTTGATGTCCTCCCTTAGATTTATGCCCAGGCTGAGTGGCTCCCTTGCCTCACCCTAGTCACAGCCCCCGTCGGGTACTAAGTAAGCCTCAGGGCTTCCTCCTGGCAGTCCTCTGATGGAGATTATATCTGTCTGTCTGTCTGTCTGTCATCGGTGGGCACCCTCAGCTCCTTCTGCTTCCAGTGATTCTTCTTTCTCCTCAGTGTCCAGGTCTAGGGCGGGGAGAGGCCCCTCCGTCTGGCTAGCTCCTGTGCCTGCTCTTGTTGCTTTTCCTAAATACTGCTTTTACTTTTGTGAAGAGTCTATTCATTACATGTCCTTCAATCACCCACTGTGAGCGGGCCATCTGCTTCCTATCAGGACCTTGACAGCCAAACAAATATCGATGCACATTTTATGAACTAATATACATTCTAAAAATATTTGCTTCTGAACAGTTGCATAAGGCTCTTAGTGGCAGATAGTGTTTCTTAATTAATTCATTTTTTTAGACCTTAGAATTATAGAACATACTTTATCCAGAGAAGATGAGAAAGAAGGGTGAGGAAGAAGAAAGTTTATTTTAGCTAAACTGAAGAAAGGCTTATCTCCAGGTGTTTGTTACCATCCATGTGCATTTACAATGAAACACAATTTCAAAGACTCAGATAAGGGTGTTGGGTGGTATTAAAATAGAAAACAATCTCTTACACCCTTTGTTAAAAGAAAGAGTGACAAGGGAGAGTTGTACCAGGTTCCCCGGGCCACGTGCATCTCGGCTCCGGGTAGTGCCTACCTACCTTCACGCTGACACTGCCCTGGAGTTTGAGCTGCAGTCGGATCATGTCCACCTCTTCCATTGTGCAGAGCTGATTAAGCTCCGAAACTTTCTTGGACATCTCATCGATGGCCACTTCAATAGGATTCAGTTCTGTGCTCGACTGGCTTACCACCTGGATCCTCTTCTTCACGTAGGGAAACAAGTGACTGGCTGCACAAGAGTGACAAGCGAGAAGGGACGGGCTGGGGCGAGTGAAGGTGCAGATGGCCCTGTATGTTTCCTCTGCACACGGCACGCTCGGTCTTGCTTGTTCCCTGTGCATGTGAGTTAGTTTTTGTCCTGTGTGCCCTGTCCTCTCGCTCTTGTTAGCTTTGGCCCCAGCTGCATTCCCTGCCATTCTCTTCCATTCCTCACTAGCCACGTCCTCAATTCTTGGGGGCACGGGGAAGGAATAAGACCTTCATTTACAGTCACTCAACACTGGAAAGATTCTAGCTTCCACCACCATCTGAAGTCAACTAAACAGTACACTATGAACCACAATAAAGAATGCTTAAATATACACTGAAAAGCGTAGGCTATAATAGCTTTGTTGTAGATTTTTTTTTTTATTATTACTATAAAAGTTCTGGAAAAGTTTACTAGAGGGGAATGTGCTCCCTAGATCGGATGTCACTGTTGTTTATCTATCTATTGCGTAATCCGGGACCACTTTTCTCCCAAACAGTGTAGGTGTTCCTCGTCCAGAATACCTTTGCTCCTCTTCTGCCTAAGTCTTCCCAGAAGCCCCTCTGCTGTGTTCCCACTTCATTTCCCGTGCTGTGCTCGCTGGAAACTCCAGCTTGGGTTGGCGCTCTGTCCAACCGGACTGCAAGCACCCTCAGGGCAGGGACCGTGTTGTGCTTGAATTGCCGGAACAGCGCCCAACGCCTCTTGGGCACCTGTTAAACGTTGGCTAAGTGAAAGGCGGCTCGCTCACTGAACAGAACTAGATGGCACCGGAAGGGATGGTGACCATCCTCTGCATTCCTTTTACTGCTGAGGAGCCTGAATTCCCAGAGTGATTTGGGATCTTTCCCCAAAGCACACAAGTCTGAGAGCTGCACATCCTGGAATAACTGAGGTTGGATTTAGGGAGAGAGGAGAAGTAAGCTGAGAATGTCCTTTCTAAGACACAGACACCGTGACCTTCGTGACTGTGAGATCTAAAGGGGAGAGGTGTATAAAGTAACTCTATTGACAGTTTCTCTTCGGTTGACTTGTCAAGGGTGTCCTTCCTCATAGATTATGAAGAAGGGGAGCGGTGCTCTTCCTGGCAAGCATTCCCACGGCAGCCATGAGGGGGTCCTTGTCTGCAGGTCTGTGATGTGCTGACTTTGGCTACCCCAGCCCACCCGGGAGCAGGAGCCCACGCCGCCCGCGGCCGGCACGTACTTGTCAGCACGGTCCGCCGCTTGCACTGCTCCTCCACGCCGCCATGCTTCTTGCCCGACAGTGTGAAGGGCGTCTCAAACACAAAGCGGTTGATGTTGTGATGCATTTCAAAATCCGTCTTCCGATCCTCTATTTCCTTTTCCTCAAAGAATGGTGTGACGTAGGTCACCTGGATGTAGGCATATTTGGGGTCCAGATCCTTGGGGTTTACCTGTGTGGACACACAATGGGGAAAGAGGGCGGTGAACCCTAGGGTACGTCTGCATGGAGGGCAGTGAGCTCTGTGGAGAGGACGCCAGTTGTTCTGACTCCTAATCTGGCCTGTCTCTCATCCCAGCAGGGGCTTTAGTTTTTCTCTTTCTCAGTGGTGCCATGAAACGCTGTGGCTCTGGCCACCTCAATGGGGAAGGGGTTTTACCTTCCAAATTCAAGATGAGAATGATGAACACATTTGTAACAACTTTTGACGGGACCAAGCAATTAGACTCTTCCAAATACCAGCTTTGTTAAAAGAGGGCAGGATGCCACGGAGGCCTGTACAATTGAGCAGAAACCAGCCTTCCAGCCGCACCTGCTGACACACTCTTCTTCTGTTGAACCTGTGTCTCAAAGGCCTGCCATTCCCTACACACACTTCCCCCTTGTATTCCGGTCACCTGCTGGGTTGCTCGGAATGCCCTCTGCTTCCAGCAAACACACTCTTCTTCTGTTGAACCTGTGTCTCAAAGGCCTGCCATTCCCTACACACACTTCCCCCTTGTATTCCGGTCACCTGCTGGGCTGCTCGGAATGCCCTCTGCTTCCAGCAAACACTTTTGCACCATGTAATTTCCAGCGCAAACATCACCTCCTCTGGGAAGCACTGCTCAACCCAGAATGGGCTGGTCAGGGAACCCCTGCCCTGAGCTCTACCTGTGCGACCTGCACGTCTCCCGTGGTATGTCATTGTACTCTATTTAATTAGCTGGTTTCACACTTCTTCCTCTTCTTAGCCCCACGTGAACTGGGAGAGCTGGGAGAAAGCTCCTAGCTCTGGAGATGGCATGCAGTAGGTGCTTATTAGAGGCTGGCTAACGGAATGGCAGAGTACTAGAAGATTCTGAATAAGTGAATCAGAGGATAGAAGCATTTGCTTTACGGAGACTTGAGGAGGCCAATGAGATACTCATAAGTTTTTTTTTTTTTTTCTTTTTTTCTTTATTCATTTTTTAAAGAGGAGAGAGAGAGAGAGAGAGAAGGCGGGAGGAGCTGGAAGCATCAACTCCCATATGTGCCTTGACCAGGCAAGCCCAGGGTTTTGAACCGGCGACCTCAGCATTTCCAGGTCGATGCATTATCCACTGCGCCACCACAGGTCAGGCCCTCATAAGTTAATACAACGTAACCGACTAGTCTGCGCCTATCTCAGAGGAGAGATGCCAAAATTGGTGTGACCCAGGAAGGCCTCCGTGACAGAAGAAAGACATTTCAGTTTTCCCTTCAAATCTAGCATGGGACCCAATCACTTCAACTCTTTGGCTGCTATACAAGTGCAGACCGCCTGCGGGAAACGTAGGGAATTTAGAAGTTACTCAAATAAACACAGACAATGTCTTTGCCCCAAATAATCACCAATCAACCAACCAATAAACAAACAAGCAGATCACCCAAAAATAGTTTAGGTAGTTGATTTTGCATAGCCAGGTAGAAAATAATTAAAATTTTTATGAATCCAATTAAAAATTAAAAATTTTTTTATTTTAAAGTCAGTCAGTTCTTCCCATTTGCACGAATACTGATTTCCCTCTACCTTGTTGGAGTCCTGGATGATCTTCACGTTGTCCGCCCCGAACTTGTCTGCGTACAGCTTGAGCAGCCGCTGGGAGATCTCGGACAGCCCGGTCAGCTTAGGCTCCTTGTAAATATACTCTTTACCTTCCTCTTCTTCAAAGAAACCCTATGGAAGACACATAACGAGGCACCGATTTTTATCAGAATACCCCAACTGCACATCACAGGCAAAGCAAAAGCCGTTTGCTTGAGCAATATATCCAGTCTCTCCGTTGTCATCCGGGCCACTGACTAGCTCCCTATCACAATGTCATGCTGGAATCAGTTACTGATGGAGATACTCCCTAGTCAGGCAGGCCAAAGAATCTCATGGGATATCTTTCACCTTTATTCTCTGTTTGTAGAAATCAATGGTATTACCTGCTGCATTATTTTGGGGGAAGGATGCCCTCATGTGGCAGACGGAGGGTAGAACACAGAGTCTGGAGTAACTTTGGGCACTTTTCGAAGAGCAGTGTCATTTTTAACAAGGTCTTCTCAAAGTCTGAGCTGGCATAAGAAACATTGTAGGGTATGTAAAGGTATCTAAATGGGTGGATGTGCACCGGCATCATCTTAGATAAAGGGCTGCAGCACTTGTATTGTAATCACAGACATTACAAGCCTTACGCTCCCAAGTATGGTTACAATAACCTGACATTGTTACCATCAGGGGCCTGATGCAACTCAGCTGTAGCTAATTTCATCATTCAACTTACTCTCCTAGGAGGCTGAGTTCGACATTTTGCAAAGCTAGAACTTATAGGATTGCAAATAGTAGAGTAACTGTGACATCATTTTTAAAAATATTACCTTTACTTATTTTTTTATTCATTTTTTAGATAGGAGAAAGAGAGAGAGATAGAGAGAGAGAAAGAGATAGAGAGAGAGAGAGAGAGAAAGGAGAGAGGAGCAGAAAGCATCAACTCCCATATGGGCCTTGACCAGACAAGTGCAGGGTTTTGAACCAGCGACCTCAGCGTTCTAAGTTGACGCTTTATCCACTGCGCCACCACAGGTCAGGCATGACATCATTTTTATGCCAGAGGAGCAAGTAGGTCTTACTCAGCCACTATTAATCTGTTGGTCTGGTTTGAAACAGGAGGAAGAGAAGATTCTGTTATCTGCAGATAATTCAGTGAGACAACCTTTATAATTCCTTCTCTTTGAAGAGACACAGAGCAATTTTCCTTTGGGACATGTGGCCTCTAGCATCCAAGTGCCTCTGTTTTTTTCAGATGCAAATTTTACCTCCAGGAAATAGCTTTAGAAAGACAGGTAAAGACACTGGAGGTCACAAAGAATTTTAGCTGTACTTTAAAAAATTGTTGTTTTTGACTATTAACAAAAGCCTGTTACAAGTAAAAGACAACAGATCAAACATTTCCACGCTGTATTTTTCATGGCTGATGTGACGTGATCTGAGAATAATGATTAAACTCACATCTGTGTGGTACCTTTATACTTAAAGGCATCTCCACTCTGCACATTTGAGCATTATGAACAGTTCACCCTGTGTCATAAGTGGCATGTGACCGAACATCTGCAGAAACCAAGGAACAAGGCACATTTGCCAGCACAGTTCTTGTCAAGCACGAAATTAGTTGCCTGGTTCCTTGAGCATCTCTCAAAATGACTTTGGGCTTTTGAAAGTCAGAGAAGTGCCTTGTTCAACACTGTGGGTCTAGTGTTTAGCATAGTGCCTGGTCTCTAGGGAGATGTCACTCTACGTTTCTTAAATCAATAAACTGATGAATGGAATATTTCTAGCGGGTGTGCATCTTAAAAAGGTGTATTTGCACCAGGTATGAGTAGAAAAGCTTCCATTGCTTTTATAACAGGTTTTAAGTAAACAATTTCTTTGAAAAATGTTCAAGACCAAACACAGGTAATTATGAATTCTTTAACATTAACTGCTAAAAACTAACTAAATAAATAAAATAAGTGATGCATAATGTTGAAAGCATGAAAAACAGCTCCCTGTTGTTCTTCTAGACTTCTGAGGGGCAAGGAGGTCTGGCTCCCTTCCTATGTGATGCCCAGTCTGTTAGGTTGTTTCTGTCTTTGTGAAGTTTTGTCTTATTCAAGGTCAGAAGTTAGTGGTTAACGCTGTAGGCTGATGCATCCTAGAAATAAGACTTCGGAGGCCTTCACCCAGAACATCCCTCCCCCCTCCCCAGGGCAATAGCTAAAGCAATATTTACAACTTCCATTTCAGTGAGAAAAACATCTCTAAGTCCCAGGAAAATAATTTCTGGCCAGAGTGTAAAAACCAAGAACAAAGAGGTATTTTCATTGTGAATTCTCGTCCCAAACAAATTTCTGAAGACAGAGCTAGCAGAAAAGGAGTGTGGGAAGCAGGATTTTATTGTCATTACTATGACCTGTATGGCCTTGGTCACAACCTGTGCCTTTCCTTCATCCCTAATCTTTGGTCTGGAGGGTGGGAAACAGACTCAGCAGTCTGTTGGGAGGTTCCAAGGACAGTGCCCTTGGTGAGTGCCTCCCTCAGTGTTTTTCTAGGTGCTTCAGAATTCTGCAATGTCCCTGAATCATTATTGAGACGTCAATACAAATGTTTCTGCTGTTATACTTTATTGATTCCAAGGTCATAAATAAAGAAATGCACTGAAAGAGAAATCTAGTGAATAAAATAAGTCAGAAAATATTCACAATAAGCTAAATGCTAAGAGAAGAAAAGCTATAAGGTCACTGACGGTGAGGAGGGTGAGGATGAGAATGAGAATGATGACAATAATAAGGACAAAATACCTATGTCGCTAAAGCAATTTGAGTTCTGGCTCAGACACAAAAAAATAGTTTTAACTGAGTTTGGAGCACTTGAAATACATACCTTCAGCTTCTCTTACATAGAAACTATACTTTCCTTATTAGGCAATTCTACTGATGCTCATTTCAACATTTTGGTATGTGACTGATCAGGAACAAATGGTGATTAAAATCTATCTATCTCTCTGTTACCTATCAATCTATCTGTCGGTCTGTCTATCTATGAAGCATGGAGATATAAACCTCTTCCGACTATTTTATAAAACAAGTAGAGTGAAGCTGGAATAATGGAATAAAGTATTTAATCTGTTGTTTTCCATGGACAGTGTAAGGGCTTTTGGATCCAGAAAAATAGCAGCTCTGGAAATGTTGGCAACGCGTGCTTACCTTTCACCCAAAGAAACCATCAGAGCCAAGCTCACTGAGCCACAGGACACTATCTTAAAGAAGGTTTCGGTCTCAGCTCTGTCTGTGAGATAAGTAAGTTATAAATAGGGACACAAAGTGATGAAAACCCAGGGGCAGTTTCTCTTTGTGTTCGCCACAAGGTCACGAGTCAACTGTGTTCCAAGGCGACAGGAAACGTGACCTCTGCATTTATTTCTCTTGCTAGTTTTTGGTCTTTCAAAGTGTCATTTTACAACGCAAGAAACAGCCTGATCTGTCTTAGTTGGTAAGCAGCACATATTCTAGCTAAAGAAGGACTTTGATGCAGTAGAGATAAAATGCATAGACTATGAAACTTCAATAGAGGATGATAAAAATGTACTTCAATAAAGTGACAACTAAAGTCATTGACTCCTCCAATGTTTTTGTAGGTGCTTCAGAATTCTGCAATGTCCCTGAATCCTTATTGGGATGTCACATACAAATGCTTCCCTTGTTATATTTAATTGATTCCAAGGTCATAAAGAAATGCACTGAAAGAGAAATCTAGTGAATGAGTCAGAAAATATTCATAATAAGCTAAATGAATGTGGAGAGATAGTTCCATGTAAATATGAACTCAATTACAGATATACACAGTCTAATATCAGTAACTTTCATACAGGTGGGGAGCCAGAAGATTGTATTACATCCTCAAATGGAGTCGGTGGTTTTACAAACTACACACGCACCATCCCTCCTCGCCCAATCCTTTTTCTATGAAGGTTCTAAGATGTACCTACACCCACCTAGGCATGGCTGAGAATCAAGGAATCTACATCCTTTGGCGAACAGACTAAAATTCCCCAGGCCCTTCATTTAGCTTATTCCAGGGGCATCTGGTGTTTTAAGTCATGCAATGGACACATACTTGCTTGCTTTCATGCTAAATATAAGAGCCTAAGGACTTAACTGAGTACGGTTGATGCTTGATCACTACTGCTGCTCATTATGCTGGAAATGAATACTTCAGGGACACTTAGGGGATGCTTTATATGGGCGGCTCTATGTAAATTTTCTATAGGCAATGATACCAGGTATTGCATTAGAAAATTCATACTATGCAAGTCTTTCATTTTTAAAGTTCCAACTTGTTTTCTAGTGTCTGGATCATCGCAGACATCATATTAACTACTCCAGCCAATACTGTACAGTGAAAGCACTGGTCTCTTTGGGAATCTAAAGGACTTACCCAATGGTTTTTGTGGAAGCAATGAGCCTACTGTATGTGTTATTTGAATAGCCTTTAAAAACGTGATTGCAAGACATGTCAATCTAGATATTAAAAGGTGAATTTTATCCGGAGATAGAGATCCATCATGGAAAGGAATTATTTTTAACCCTGGGGATTATGTCAATCAAGTCGTCAGACTTTATCTTAGATCTTTGGAACCTTCATTCTGTACATGACTGAGGGAATGTTTATATCTATTTGATGTTTCTTTACCATCAAATATGAGATGAAATGAACTGTCAGCTCCTATTCAATATAACAGTTCCTGTCGCCACTTAGTGTCTTGTGACAGGCATCAGAATATCATCTGGACAATGATGTCCAAAGCTCTAAATTGCTGCTGATTAGGACAACCTCCGTTAGTTCTCCTTGGTCAAAGGCATCTGGGGTTTGAGCTTATAGAGGACCATGCAGATTTAACTGACCACTTTTCTTTTTAAGCTCAAATTGGAATTTTTAATAAAAGATACTTGAGAATACTGGCAGCATTAAAAACAAAAACAAAAACAAAAAACAGGCATACAATCTGCACACTTTATTGAGGACTCTGCAAAAAGAACAGTTAGGTCAGTTGAAAGGAGCTATCCCCACTCCTGCCCCATTGCCCCTCAGTCTGTTTAGTACCGGGGTTTCCAAGTATCCCTTTAGTACGTGAGTGAGGGACCCATTACCCCAAATGCATAAGTGGGGGTAAATACTGACGTGGAATGGATGTGGGAGAGGACTTCGAGAATTACAAAAAAGTATGTACTGGACAGGCAAGCAGAGGCAGATGGGAACAATGTGTGGATGTTGAACACACTTGTCTTCCTATTTTAATCAACAATAATTATACTGAACCTCATGAGGTTGCCATGTTTGCCAGTAAAACAACAGACAAATATCGGTAATTTCATATGGTGCAAAATAATACAAAGAAAATTCTGTGTCACAGAGTTATTTCTGCCTCCGTCTGTCCTCCCAATTTCTTACATCCCTTCTTTCTGCATCGCGGGAGATTTCACTTGACCCCCTGGGAGAAGATTTAGTCCACTGTTCATCTTGTGTGTTGGGAATTAATACCGTCACCTTTGAGAATGCTCAGAGCCACCACAATAAAGAACCTTGTTTCTCCATAGTACTCATTTGGAAAAAGGCAAGGTCCTTTTAGGAACCCAGGAAGGTACCCAGCAACGGCCACTGCTTCAACTTTAGAGATTCTGAGTGTCCCTAAGCTCTCTTCCTGACCAGCCGGAACGCGGTGGTCTGGAGTGGGCAGGCAACCTCCAACAGTGGGTCTACTATCCGTATGTTTCAAATATGTGGTGCCCACATTTATCTGTGAGTGAGTGAGTGTGTGTGTGTGTGTGTGTGTGTGTGTCAGCTATCAGACTACACCTACCATGGCGCAGAAAGATATTGTATGTGAAAAATAAAGGATACATTTTTGTAATTCAGATAACTGGAGTAAACACAGTTTAGTTCAAGAAATGCAAGGTGACTCCCAAATGAACGGCAGCGGGATTATCTCTTCTTGGCACAAAAATGTTAAGGTTCAGTGACACCACACAGAGGGAAGGGTGAGAATTTTTAGAGCATGCAAATGGGGACAGAGAGACAGAACTTACCACAGCCTGGAACAACCAAGACCAGAGGAAGAAAAGAGTAAACGTCGGCATTAAAGTCTGCTTGGAACGCAGCCTGATTTGTTCCCACCTGTTCCGCAGCCAGTATCCTAGGTATCGGCTGGAGAAACCAGCAGGTAGGCAGCCTGGTTTCCATGACCAGAGGCTTACTGGCAGTTCGTTACTGTGTCACCGGAAAGACCCGCGTGGAGGGTTGCGGACTCAGATGAAGGTTGGATGAGTGCACATCCCCGTGTCCCTACTGTGCTGCCCCTCACTCCCCGGACACCCTCTTTTCCCTACAATCCCACAACCCCCACACCCCCTTCCTGACGGGCTTCCCGCTGTTTTCCTTGCTCGTATTTCAGCAAGGTCAAAAATGCTTATTTTCTGTGTCTTATTGACTTTCAAGAAATCACTTCCACTTCTCTCTCCTCTTCTCCTGCAGACCCTGACACTTCTCTGTCCCCAACATACTCTGTCACTTCAGAGGGGTCAGCTCCCCTTCCAGGGGCCCCTTAAACACATACATTTAGTGTCCTTGGGTAGCCCGCCTTCCCACACCCCTGTTCCTCACACTCCTGGCTTTCTCTGACTCTGCTGTGCAGCGGAAAAGTCTGGCCTGGAGAAATTGGTTTGTGGCTATTCAGGGACACTTCCCATTCCAACTAGAGAGAGCAGCTATCTCGATTAATTCAGAAGTTACTTTTTAAGCTGCTATTGGCAATTAGAGGAAAATGTTTATTTTTCAAAAGACTTCAATAGGAGATGATCCAGAATGACCAGGCTGCATCTGACTCCTTAGACGATCCCAAGGAGAACCGGAGCTATGCACAGTCGTACCTTACATGGGGGTGGAGGAGAAACGGAAATACAGGGCCTAAGAGTCATCCCCACAGTGAAGAAACGGGGTTGGAATGTTCATCCACAAGGCTCACAGTCTAAAATAGGTCTGCTGAAATATCAGTCTCATAAACCTCCCTGTAAAGAATAGGATGGTTGGCCCTGGCTGGTTGGCTCAGCGGTAGAGCGTCGGCCTGGCGTGTGGGGGACCCAAGTTCGATTCCCGGCCAGGGCACATAGGAGAAGCGCTCATTTGCTTCTCCACCTCCCCTTCCTCTCTGTCTCTCTCTTCCCCTCCCGCAGCCAAGGCTCCATTGGGGCAAAGATGGCCCGGGTGCTGGGGATGGCTCCTTGGCCTCTGCCCCAGGCACTAGAATGGCTCTGGTCGCGGCAGAGTGACGCCCCGGAGGGACAGAGCATCGCCCCCTGGTGGACAGAGCGTCACCTCTGGTGGGCGTGCCGGGTGGATCCCGGTCGGGCGCATGCGGGAGTCTGTCTGACTGTCTCTCCCCGTTTCCAGCTTCAGAAAAAAAATACAAAAAAAAAAAAAATAGGATGATGCCTGGGTCTATCCCACTTAAAGCGCCAATCAGAGGCATGCATAATTAATACGCAATACATTCGCGGTACTTTCAGGCCAGTGCTGTGGCTAGCTAGCTAATATTTTCCATCTTGTTCATTGTGCATGTAGTAAACTGAGAAAGGTACCTTTAAAATCGCAGTGACCTGTAATACAGAAAAGAAAACATCCCTATAGCGTTCTGCCTAGAAGCAGGGATAGGTTGAAAGTAGGAGAAAAGAAAATGCATGATTTTAAAGTAAAAAATTCATGACTTTGAGATGGGGGAACCACTAGGAATTCTTTACTTCTTAGAATGTTATGAGTTCCATTTCTTAAAACCTGTGGAATTTAATTTCACTTTGATATATAAAACAAATCT
The DNA here is from genome assembly GCF_036850765.1 of Saccopteryx bilineata. NCBI lineage: Eukaryota > Metazoa > Chordata > Mammalia > Chiroptera > Emballonuridae > Saccopteryx > Saccopteryx bilineata. The sequence continues at coordinate 12,738,298 of NC_089494.1, read as the reverse complement.
ATAGTTAGATATTTTGGGGTGAGATGGGAAGAAGATGCTGAAAAAATAAATGCTTTTCTTCTCTAAGAAGTTAGAAATCAGTTTTAACTCAATCTGTATTAAGAACTATGGCGTTCTCTGCCCGGTGCCATCCTATGGACAAACATAGATACACTCAGAGAAATACTCTAATATATCCGGACACTCTCACACCCACACCCCCTCAATCCTTTCGCACATGGAGTTAGGTGTCTCCTAAAGAAGGGAAGACAGCATTCAACTGCTCAACAGAACTTGCAGGTCACGCTGCTTCTGGTGAACTTACCTGCCCGTAAAATGCCACACGATAGTACCGACCAAACAGTCGCTTCTCTGAGTTCACCACCTCTGCAACCTTCAGATACGACCGGTGGATGTCGTAGTAAAGATCCGATAATTTCTGCAACCATAAGTCAAAGGGTTTCACAATCATGCGGCTGACGTAAAAACAATAAGGAGTTTCTACTTTGGAAAAAAATCACACAATCCACCAGTTGAAAGTAAGATACTGGCACTAACGTCTAGGTCTTGGAAACATACTTTGAAGTCTCTCTGCTTCTCGAAGACAGCAATGATGGGTTTGTTGACGTCAGCGATGAGTTCGTATCTCTCGGACTTCCACAGAAACTCCACACACATGTACAGCTGCTCCACCAGGATATTCTGCAGTTCCCCAAACCAAAGCGAGGTCTTATGTGATTAACATTGTAGCTCATCCCTGAAATGGGACTTCAAAACTGCTGTGTTGTCAGTTGGTTTTTTTTTTTTCCCACGATGGGTTTTCCGTGTCCCCTATCTGTGTCATTAGCATTCACACCTAGCCAACAAGGGATTGTGATTTCATCTTGGATTATGCCCTTTCCCTCACCACCACCCCCTGATTAGTCCCTCACATGCGCTAACGTAAATCTATGAAATGCCTTCAGCTTTGTCTCGTTCTTTCCATTCTCACCGTCACTGACTTATATCCAGCCCCTGTTGACTCCGGGACCACTGCAGGAGTCTTCTAGCTAATCTGTCTTCTTGCCTGCATTGGTCCTATGGGATGTTATCCCAGTAATCCTTTCTAAAACATGCATCTGATCCCGAGATCTCCACTGCCCTCTGGGGTGGGAACTACACTCTGTGACCTGCTGCCCGAACTCTCCAGGGAGGCATTTATTCCAAGAGCGCCAGACTCAGGCACCAGCCTCCTCTGCAGAGCCTTCTCTCAGCACCCTGCCACTGACTCTGCACTCGGGCCGTAGGTGCCTTCTCACCTTCACACTTCTGCCTGTTTGCTTTGCTGCTGCACCTGTTGAGAACTTCATTTTCTCACTGACACATTCAAGTTTTATTAAATGTCAAGACCTAGTGCCAAAGTCTGGAGAACTTTTATTTCCCATCCATCTCCATCCCAACCACTTTCACATAAAAATCTTGTTCCCTTTTAATTGCAATTATATATGATGCCTAGATTTATAGGTAATGGGTTTCGGACCAAGAACTATCCACCCTGAAAAAAAGTTTGTCTTTCTCAGGGTTCTAAATTCTTTAAGAGCCAGAATTATGCCTGATTTATCTGTTTTCCACCTTTAACTCAGTGCTTCTCTTATGCTAGCAGTTTAATAAACATTGAACCGAATCACATTATATACTATCTAAAGCAAGTGGATAATATTGTTGGAATGTTTCCAACGATGTCTTTTAAGAAAAATTCTTAATAAACATTATTTGAAATAGTTAATATGTAGCTGCATTTACTGTTTATTGCAATGTTCATTAAATGAATGTAGAATAATCTGCAAAATTTCATTAAAAGCCACACCAAAATTTTCTTTCTGTATTCTCATTTTAAAATCTATGCAACGTTATAATTTAAAAAAATTAATTTATGTAATATTTTACTTATTTGTTGAGAACTCTAATTTCTTCATCAGAATTGTTGCTAAGTTATTCCCAATAGAAAGCTTCTTTTTATTTGTGAAAAATAACCATGATTTGCATACCAAGAAGTTCTCTGCAGAAACTAGTGAGCCTCTTTTTCAAATGTACTTGTAAATAAACTGCCTAATGTATTACAAAAAGTTATAACCAGCTCACAAAAATTTCAGCATCCTTTACCACATTTACAAAAGGACTGGAGATTTTATATCTCATAGAAGAGAGCTGATCATACATATTTGGGTCCGTCTTAGAGAAGTGAAGTTTAGTTTACATTTTCATTGAAAATGACATCTTATCAATGAAATCTGGTATCCATTGATCTTAGCTTAATTTAGCCTGCCTCTCATTTTGCCACCATCATATTATAAAGTAACTTTATCTGATGTCTGAATAAGATCCCCCCTTATTTAGCTTAATCTTACAATTCAGTTCAGTGCAATTCCATTACTGCACACCAGATTATTTTGGCCTGACCTCATTGTACGGTGTGTCATGCATTCCCGAGTCTTCTTTCATTGCGCCTTCTTCTTTAATATTTGGGGTGATGCTCAGAAAAGCCGGCCAGCCCATAGAGAACATGCCTTAGAAAGACCAAATGAAATTCAACGTTATTATTTGAGCCAAACATTGCTTGGATTAGACGATGCCTTTCCCCATGGTAGTAGAAAGCTCACATAGTCAAAGTGATGATTAGACAATGACTGTTGGTGCACACTCTCTGCCAGGCAACCCATGTCACCCTTTTGTGATTTTGTATTATTTTCAGGTGACACATTTTCTGTAAGGTGTTGCCATGGGATTATGAACAGAAAACAGGATTTGCAGAATGATGTAGCTTCGATGTTGTGGTTTAGTTAACCTCTTTGAGCCTGTTTCTCCCATTTATCAAAGTAGGGACATTAGTATCTCTCTCCAAGGATGGTTGAAAAGATTAATATTAAAAAAACCCCACACCTGGTATGGTCAGTACATGATGAAGACAATGATCTCTACTCACTAGCTTTTAGTCTTTGGCATTACCTAGGAAACTTCTTAAATTTCTTTCTAGTATTTTTGCCATCAAAATAAAAAAAAGTCTTGCTCAGCAGATATCTATGAAAATAGTTGATAATGGGTAATGTTCCCAGAGTAGGGACCAGATCTGAATGGTGGGAACATCACTGGTTAGGGCACAGCTTGAAGTGACAGGGCAGTCTTGAACTTTGGCCACATAAACTCACCGTGAGCTCAAGGGCAGGTGGCTTAACTTATCATTCTCTCTCTCTCTTTTTTTTTTAAATTTGTTAGCAGGAGGTGATTGATAGCACCCAGCTCAGAGACTTGCTCTCAGTCACTGAGCTATTCCCAGTATACAGCCTAGCGCAGTGTCTTACATGGAGCATGCGTTTTTAAAGTTATAACGAATGCTTCTGTGGGATGTCTTCATTTTTAATGATCAGCTCACTGGCTTTGTAACTAAATTATCACCTCCAAATTTGCTAAAATTATAAGTATAATGATTATTGCAATCTAATCCTTTCATTAAAAAGCCTATGTTCCCACTTCTCTATAATAACATTCCTTCAGAAAATGAATATATATTAAAATACATGAGAATTGATTGTAGCAAGAAATGTCATGGCATACTTCTTACATGATGATTCATGATTAAGCTGTATTTTCTGGGGTTGTCTATGCTAATTCCTCACAAATAATCACTGTTTTGGTTTCAAGTTTCCTAGGTAAATATATTCTTTTCTCAATAGGTATGATATAGTCTAATATTATTTCAGGTCTAAGTGGGTATTTAAAATTTTTTGAATATTAAAATTTCAGGCAACATTTGGGATGAATATAAGTTTCCATAATTTCCTAAACTGACACCTAGTTTTATCAGGTTTCCCAATTTTGCTTTTTAACTAGTCTTTGATATAGTCTTTATGGAACTGTATAGTATATGATCATAATAAAAACAGATGGTGAGAAGGTAATGTTAAATGAAACAGTGATGATTTTGGTGACATGCATATAAAAATAAGGCTCAGTAGGAAGTCTGGCACTGAGGAAGGAGACCTTGACTTCTAGTGTGGGCGTGAGCCGTGATGCCAAGGCTGGTCTTTTTTCCAGGGTTCCCAGACAAATGATCTCGCTGTCCCATAGTTCACTTTGGTCATTTTGTTCATATATCTTAATTGGAAAATCTACTGAGACTCTTTCAAAAATATACACACATTGAACAGAATAAGGGACCAATTATGCTTTCAAAATATTGTAACTTAAATCCATTTACTTTTTGTTTAGGTATTTTGATCTTTATATCTAAAGATTTGTTTCTATTGTTTAACACTGAGTTTTTCACAGCTTTTTGAAGGTTAAGTTATGAAATAAATGGCATTTCAAAAACTTTGGGTTTAAATACATTTTTGCAAAAGAAAACAGATTAAATGTATTAACTATATTGCCCAATTTTTTACAAAAAGTAATTATTTAGTTATGGCTATAAAATACGTTTATCAGACATCAAAGATGGAATATTTTTCATTAAAGAAAGTTAATATTGTGAATTATTATATGTTATAAATGGTCGGAATCAGTTTATGCTTTTAAAAAATGAAATAAAAATGTGCCAATTACAAATAAAATCTTGTATATGCCCTATATTTATGTTTTCATTTTTGCATCCCCTTTTTTGGAAAGTTTACATTTCAAAATTAAAATAGATTTCTCTTGCAATTTTAACCAACTCATTGATTTTAGAATAAAATCCCTAAGGCAGACTAGCAAATTAGTAGCAAAATATGTCCATAACTCATAATAATGCATGATAAGACACAATTGTAATTGCTGAAAACATTTCAGTAACTTAAACTTCATAAATTTTGGATAGATGGGATTTCCTAATGCTAGGAACTTTAGGATTTTACAGAATAAATTATGTAGGTCTGACATAGTTTTTTGCTTCCAGGAATACACTTAAGAGTTTTGCTGATGTAAAGTTTAAGCTGCAGCTTAATTTCCTGTTCCATGGGGTAAAGGAGCCCAGTTAGACCACTCACTTCCTCCACCGGGACTTGTTAGTAATGGGTTGCTATCACAGGGTTGGATATCTTCCAAGAGCAGGGATGGTGCGCAAATCTTTTCCATTTTCCAGTAACCTATGGTAGTGCAAGATGAGGTTAGGACATTGCTACATGTTTGTGTTAATTCAAGCTTACAAAAATACAAATCGCTAACCAACGAAGCCTTCTCATTTGAACTAAGAGGTTGACCAGTTAGCCTCATTGTACACAAAACAAACATGATAATGGCATGAACAAGAGTTAAAACTTAAAAGTACAATGTAATTAGAAATATCAGTGAAAATTAATGTTGTTTAATAAAACATAACCAAGATTAATAAAATCTAAAATTAATAAATTCAAAGTTAGGTTTCAACGTGTTGACTCTGGACTTTTTCTTCCTTACGCGGACATCTTACCCTTTCTTTTCAGGTATTCCGCAATGAGGGCAGCTATATGGATGTAGCACATGGCGGCCTGCAGTGGAGCAGAAATAGTTTCAGGGGGAGGCACAGCATGAATGTGACTATACGTCTAAGTAGGACTAATTTCAGGTGAGTGGTCCTCCATGTCGAAATATGTGGAAGAACACTTTTCATAACAGAATTAAAACCAGGAATCCATTAGATTTCCAAAAAATTCACAATCAAGAATAAAATGCATAGTTGCAATGTTTTGGGGGTTTTTTTTGGCTTGTTTTCCTTGACATAGTTTTCCAGTACATGAATGAGCTGGCCTGAAGAATTTTCCCATGGAATTATCTTCCTTCCTTAATATCTAAGTCTCTCTTTCTCTCTCTCTCTCTCTCTCTCTCTAAGGGAATACAGGGATGGGCAAAAGTAGGTTGTGGCCTGACCAGGTGGTGGCGCAGTGGATAGAGTGTCTAACTGGGATAAGGAGGACCCAGGTTTGAGACCCCGAGGTCACCAGCTTGACGTGGGCTCATCTGGTTTGAGCAAGGCTCACCAGCTTGGACCCAAGGTTGCTGTCTCGAGCAAGGGGTTACTCGGTCTGCTGAAGGCCCACAGTCAAGGCACATATGAGAAAGCAATCAATGAACAACTAAGGAACCGCAATGAAGAATTGATGTTTCTCATCTCTCTCCCTTCATGTCTGTCCCGATCTGTCCCTCGCTCTGACTCTCTCTGTCTTTGTCACACACACACACACACACACACACACACACAAAAAAAAAAAAAAAGTTGGTTGTGGTTGTTCATATGGAAAGACATGCAGGTTATGACTGTTGCAATATCTGAACAAACTCCGCTTCGTGTACTCACAACTATAAACTTACTCTTACTGACTTGTATACAAGAAAGAAACTTGTATAAAACCACAGTTTCTTTTCTTGTGAAAACTATAAACCATAGTATCTGGCTCTAAACTGGAAACAGCAAAAGCTGCTTAACTTTTTCTACCACCAGTAATGGTCCTCACTCAACTATCTCCTGCCTTTAAAGTGATCGTCTCAGAAGGTGGCTCCTGGTTAAATAGTGTGACCTAATGTGTCATGTGGGCCACAGATGATATGAGCAACATTTTATTGTTCTCTAATATCCGTTGTTTAGGCTTAAACATTGCTGAATACGCATTAGAACTTGACCTGTCAGAGAGTCCAAATGACTTCAGCTTTTTCTTTTAAAGTTTTATGGAGGAATCTTTCCATTTTTAGGTCAGTCCAAGGGAAATACACTTCTGCATTCTTACCCTCATCAAATGGCCACCAAGCAAGGCTCTGTTTCCATCCAGGAGTCCCCCCACAAGCATTCAGATGAGTTTTAGGACTAGCCTAGACAAATCAATCTCTTCCCAAAAGGGGCATATTTGGGGATAAGCCAGAACATCCCATTTGACGTCTGGGAGCCATCTGGGTGTTGTGAATTGCTCCTTATAAATCCACCCAGTGTTTAAACTGACATAAGAATGTCAGCTACCGATGCATACCCTGCACGCAGTGGACACTCTCCACTCACGTGGCTCTCAGGCGTGTTCATTTCCCCATGGCGTTCAGACTCGCTGCCAATGAGGGCAGATTACCCCGACCCGAGTCTACTCACACTCCTGGCGAGCTTCCCCCCAACTCCAATCATAAGGGAGAAGTCTTACAACGCAGAGACCATTAACTTATTTAACTCTCAATTTCCAGACACCCTCCCAGCCATCCTCCTTAGCCTCAGGTTTATAGAATTCAGCTTTGCACTGCATAGCCTACAACCGCAGCTGTCCCTACAGACTGCGGCCTTCATGTGATTTTATCTATGCGGAGTCAGGCATCCTTGATTCCTATGTGCAGGCTTTAACGCCTGTAATATATAAATATAATTAGGCCGTATCTAGATTAGTGGGAATATGTGATAACTTCGTGTATTCCCGCTGTCGGCGAACATGCAATTGCCCTGAGACAGAGGACGAAGCTGCCGGCAACGACAGCCTTCGCCAGTCACCTCGGACAAGTCTCCATTTCTCGCGTGAATCTTGGCCATGCTCTCCAGCCAGGTCCTGCGGAGCTCGGGGGTGCTGGCGTAGGAGTTCGCCAGGCTGTACTGGAGATCCACCAGCATCTCGGGGTCCTTCTCATGCTCCTTCATCTGAGCCGTGGCCATCAGAACAGTCCTTATGCGTTTCGTCAGGTCTTTCACCTCGGCTGGGAAATTGCTGTTCTTTGGAAAAGAGAGAAGCCGGAGTCATTATCGGCTTAGAGTTCAGAAGTTAGGCTATTAATTATGTTTTGGCACCGCAGTTGGCGCGCCCTATACACGGCTCACAAATATGTACAGCGATCCCTCGTCTGTCGTGGGGGTTAGGTTCCAAAACCCCCCACCAGAGGCGAAAATCCATGAAGTAGCGACCTTATATTTATTTTATTTTATTATATATCTATTAAGGCTTTATACTCTTTGTCCCTACACTCTTATAAACCTTTCTCACACTGTTATTAACCTTTCCCACACTCTTATAAACACTTCCCATGCTCTTAAACACCTTCTACACTCTTAAACCTATGTATTTTAAACAACATATAAAATTCTATATGGGTACTCACCTAGTTAATATTAATATGTTTTAATTAATATTTTTATATTTTTTATATTGTTTTCAACTTTTTAGGCTAGAAAATGTTTATTTTACCACAAAAAATAATTAAAATAATAAGTATATAAAAATACCTATGGACTGCAAAATCCCGTGATATAGCGAAAAATCCACAATACAAAATTAGATATATACAATTTAACAATCCGTGATACAGTGAGACCACAAAAAGTGAGCCACAATAGGGTGAGGGACGACTGTACATTCTTTAATAGGCGTCGTATGTATTGTGATTGCGGTTATACACATTTGGAGAGAAGCACTGTATAGGCTCTGTTCTTTGGTCTTCCAGCCCACCTTCTTTTAGTAACAGCATCCTGACTGTCCTTCCAGATGCTCTCCTCTCTGGCTCGTGTTCACGTGATGTGAATGGATCTACTTCATTCCCAGGAATGACACGTGATACTGGCCTGGCCAATCATATTCTCTGATTCCCCAGGGCTACAGTGGTGGTTTAAGGATGGGCATATGCCACATGGTTGGATGAAGGAGAGCCAATTCTGGGACTTGAATTGGTACTATGGAACGAGATGTCTTTGCCACTAGAGGAATACTACCAGCATCTCTAGAATCTTTGAGAGAATAAACTTATGAAAGGAATAAACAAAGAGGAAAGTTGAACTGAGAGATAGGGAGTCAGGCAAAAACAGAAGACACCTGTTTGATCCCTGGGTTTAGCCATGTCTGAGGCCAGCTTCTACTCCTTGACTTTTCAGTACACTGTCTAAAGGAGAAGTCTTCAGAAAGTTTTAAATATACTGCTCACAAAAATTAGGAAATATTTTACCGCTTCATATTCATTTTGAAATATCTCCTAGTTTTTGTGAGAAGTAGATGATGAATTTGGCCAAGAATGAAATTAGGAGAGAGTCACTGGGCTTCCAGATATTTGTGGCAAGCTTTTTTTGTGACACAGGACCCATCTTGGAAAACCCACCGAACAGATTATCTTCTGTAGGTGTAAGAGCTGATGATCAGTTTAAATGAACAGACTTCATGTAAGTACTCCAAGTCTCAGTAAACGAAACACAGAATTGTATTTCTAAAAGGATTTAGATATCTCATAAAAACAATCCAGTTTAGATCATCCCTACTTATTTGAAAAAGCCCACAAAAGCCCTTCTTACTTTCATTTGTTTGTCTCCATTAGCAAAATTGTTCGTGATCGCCAGGGAGTGCTGGAACCGGGAGCCTCCGATCCCAGCGTCGGCGATCAGCTGACTCACGGCCTTGATGAGCTGGAAGGGAAAAGGAAGTGAAGCCTCCAGGGAGGTGGCTCAGACATAGGGGTTCCAAAGGAATCCACTGGACTGGCTGAGTGCCTCCCTAACTTCTCTATGGAGGCCCAGTGCATGACGTCTTTATGTATGTATTAAATCTTTACAAGGTCATGTCATCCTGGGCTTTTCTTATAAACTTAGATCTTAAGGAGAGTTGCAAGGATATCAGGAGCCTTTGAAGAAAGAAGTTTATGCATTTACAATATGGTGGGATTTGGCAGCCTGGTTGGCATCTTAGGGGCAGCCATGGTTTCCTGAGCTGTGTATTTTGCATGGCCCTGTCCCCTGGCAGAAGGGAGGAAGAGTCCAGGGGCTTGGCTGACTTCTGCCCCACTGCCCTCAGCCCATGAATCGGAGCTGAGTGCGGTGGGCACCTAGCAGGGCAGAATCTGGCCGATCAGTGGGTCACTGGCTGCCCTGAGGACAGGAGGCGCCCCGCGAGGCTGGGACAGAGGAGTGGCTTTCACGGCAGCAGTGGTGACGATTGGCAGCACTTACTTGTAAGTGGGATCGGACGATGGACTTCTGCTTATTAAATTCAAAATTCTTCCTCATGAAAAAGTAGAGCAGCGCCGACGCTTCTGTCTGTGTCGACCGTGACCTGTGGTTGCAGCACTTGAGGACCTCGTAGCAGAAGGACCCACACAGGTCGGCCGGCCCTTGAAAGAAGGCTGAAGGGAACTATGGAAACGGGAACACTGCTGAAGTCAGCCCCATTCCTGCACCGTGCCCTGCTCGCTCGTGTTTTAAAATTCTTAGAATGAAATCCTTCCTTCTTTTCTTTTCACCACATCTTTTTCTTCCATTTGAAAGTGGAAGAGGACATACTATTATTTGTTAAAAATCTATGTTTGTATATCTTTCTTTTTTCTAGAAACAATCATTCTCTATGTTGTAAGTATCTTTTGCATAAATAACTAATGATAACCCAAAAGAACTGAGCAAGAGCTTTGAAGTGTTCTCTATTGGCCCAACATTGTAAAAACACAGAGACCCTCCAAGGTCATCGCTGTAGTTACTTGAATAAGGGAACCTTTAACTTGGCATGAACAACATCGCAGTTTATGGTGTGCAGTTCACTGCACTCTGCCACAGACCCCGTGAACTCAAAGCATTGGTGGCTAGATGTTAACTTCATTTCCTTCTGATATCCAAGCAGGTAGGCTGTCGAGGCCGCAAACTTATCTAGAGACCATGAACTAAAGAGTCTAATAAAACCAAATAAATAGTCTGCTAAAGCCAAATAAAGCAACATAAAATAAAACGTACCTTTCCTCCACACCAAAAGAGAGGGTTAACATGCATTTACCGTCCTCCCTCACAGAGCTTTCCCTGGAGGTGTGGTGCCCTTACCTTGCACACGAACAGTCTCAAGGAGGCAAACACATGCTTCAGCGCTGCGGCTGACTGGTTGACTTGGAAAAAGAGCATGTAGGTATCGAAGACTCTTCTCATCAATGAATTTTGGCATTCGGATTGTTGGAGTTGTCTCTGGAAGTTTAACACAGAGGTGATTTAGGAAGAGGGGAAGAGATTAGGATGAGGGAAAGGGAAAGGAAAGCTCTGTGTGGACAAATGTTATTATTTCTCCCTGGTAAATTCCTAATATTGGAATGCTGGGTTACGTGATTATATATGTTTAACTTTTTTATGCTGACATACTGTTGTCCAAAGTATCATTTTGCAACCCCCCCCTATTAGTGAATTAGAGAGTTCCAGTTTTTCCATATCTTTGTCAAAACGTGATATAATCAGTCTTTTCAACTTTGGCCATTCTAATAGTATGTAGTGGTATCAATTCACCAAAGATATTCAGAGGGCAAATAAAGCCATATAAAGTGATCAACTTTATTAATTTATCGGATCTAGCTGCCATATGTCTCTCCCTTTGAGAATGAAAAAGTAGTGTTGCATTTTGATTCAGCCCATATAAAGAGTGTCCATTATATGACAATAGTAAAATATATACATGTGTACATTAATCGAGCAACAGTCAACTTTGGATAAAAACCTGAATCTCATCTTTAACATGTTTTTTAAAAGGTTTTTTAATTAAAAATTTAAATTTATTGTGTGAACATGGATTCAAGTGTTCCACTCATTATAACAGCCTCAATCCCCTAACATTTAACATGTTTCTATTAACGCATAGGTTGATTTATGTAAGGTGAAATGATTTCATAAAATATTTTAATGTCTGTCCTTGACTTCACATGACTTTTCTCCTTTCTGTTTTACCATGTTGCAGAAGATGTGGTGATCACGCTCACCTGGTGGGTCTGACTGAAGAGAGATAGCAGGTCCAGAATAGTCAGACAAACCTCGGTAGCTATATTGGCCTCTGTGTCCACATGGTGCACAATGTCTATTTCATTTGAGCTGCCTAAAAATACAAAGTAGAACATGCATATAAATATCTAAGAAAACTCTTTGTGCCCTATAAAAGACTTTCTTTTATTATAACATATTCAGTGATCACTGGTATTTTGATGAATAGTTTGTTAAACTAAAGTTCTTTTGTTTATTCAACTTCCTTATTGAATAAATCAAAAACACTAGACAGAGTCTTCAGTGGATTCTACAGACTAAATGTCTGTGTCTCCCCACATTTCTACATTGGTGTGATTCCAATGTGATGGTATTAGGAGGTAAAGTCTTTCAGAGGTATTAGGTCCTGAGGGTGAAGCCCCTCATGAATGGAATTAGTGCCCTTAGAGACACCAGAGAGATTGTGTTTCTTTTTCTCTCTCTTCATCATATGAGGACACAACAAGAAAGCAGCCATCTGTAAACCAGGAAACAAGTTGTCACCAGACATCAAATCTGCTGGCACCTTGACCTTGGACCTCCCAGTCTCTAGACTATAAGAAATAAATGTTGTTTAAGTTACCCAGTCTATGGTATCTTGCTTGTAACAGTATGAAATAAGACAGTATGTCTTATTTGAAATAAGACAGTATGTCTGCCTTGTTTATATGTCAGCTCTAGAGTTTCCAAAGACCAGAGTGGTCTATTTACACTCTTACAACTTTTCCATTAATTCAATTTTGGCAGATGGATATTTACTTCATAGTCAGTCTGGGCCAAGTCTTAGGCTTCCAGGCTATTAGCCCAAATATACAGTCTCAGAAAACAGTCTGCTTTAATGGGCTCCTCAGAAAGGCATTCAATAGATTTATAGGATAAGGCATATACCTTCAAACAGCTGACTGTGTCTATAATTGCTAACATTTACATGATACAACACACAGGCCCTCATTTCTTCCTCATTCACAAGCTGACATGTAGGCACCACTGGACTCACGATGTCATGCTTACTGCCTCTAGCACATTAACAAGATTTTCCTCTTCCTAGAGAGCAGACAACAAATAAAATGATTGAGAGGGGCCTGAATCAGCCTCTTATTATCAAAAGACACTTTTCCAGAGAAGCTTCACTAAGCATATGACATTGAGAGTCCTGCTTTTCCCCTTTGTTCCCCGTAAGAACACGACAAATGTTCAAGCATTCCATGGTGGTTCCTTCCTCTAGAAACACTCCCTGGGCTACAGAGAGCCTGCAAAATGGTGGTCTCAGGGACACAACAGCATTCTTCATGTTTCTGAAACATCAGAATGTCTTTTTATGTCCTATGTACATCTACAGAAAAACCGATAGCCACGGGATCCTATGACTTCCGATTTACTTACTGGTCAGGGTATTGTCTAACATCTGTAAGAGTTTGGGGTTAGAAAGTGCATTTTTGCCTCGAATTATAGGTAACGTTTGTGATCTGTGCTGCTTATGTCCTTCATGACCAGAGTTGGTGTTCGTCCTGAAAATTAAGTAAGAAAAATGGTTCAAGTAATAGGGATGTGATTATACACACATGTTCATTCAAGTATTGTAGATTGAGTCAAATTGAACACAATTTTTTGAACTGAGGCCTTTTATTAAAAATATTAATGACAGGTGACTTGATAAAAGGGACTTTGAAATATACTTTCAAAGAAATTTTATTTAAGCCCCAAAGAGGTTCAGAATGATAAAAGACACTGAAAAATAATAGAAGAATAATAGATACTGAACTTAAATCTGCACAAGCATTTTCATTAGTGTTTAATGACCCATGGGATTCCATGGATGTTAAGTTGGTTGTTGGTCAATCAAGAAGGCAGAGTGGCAGATGTTAAACCGTATAATACCTCTGTGTAGTTCCTCTCCCAAGGCAATGGCCATGAACTGCAATAGCTCTCATTCAATGCCTCTGTAGCACTTCCAAATGGGGAAGTGAGCTAGTCTTACTGTGGTAGTAGAAATACTTCCTACTGTCGACTGTCACTCAGACCAGTGTTTCTCAGCTGTGGTCCGCATACCGGTCTGCCAGAAATTTCTTGCCCATCCACGAAAGAATTAACCACCCTGATGTTGTATGAGGATTATAGATCCAATGATCTTAGTCGAATTTGCTTATGCTGAGGGTGATTTCTACCTTAATGGTCCCTGAAATAAGTCTCCTATTTGCACTGGTTCCCAGGTGTAAAAAGGTTGAAAACCACTGATTTAGACTATCATTTGACCAAGGTAATAGGACATTTCTTTGAGATTAACAGACAATAAGAGGTACCCTGAGGAGTCAAGCCTAAGAAAGAGGCCACGCCTTTCTCTCTGTGGTACTCCTCAAATAGTCGGAATGACTCAGAGACCAGGAACTCTGACTTTGGCTTTCAGAGCCCAGGGGAGTCTGGGTCACTCCTTAAACTGCCAGGAATGACGAGATCTGAGGTGTATGGCTTTGGCCTTTGGGACTGGATTATTTCCAGGTTTTGAATCTCCTTCAGTCTTGAACTTCTGGAGTTCAAGTCCTGGTTTCTAGGAAGGGAGTGGTAAAAGTGCTCAGGATCCGTCCAGATGGTTCAGGAAGGAGCCTGAAGTCTGACTCATCAGATACCTACAAAACGGCAGCGACCTCGGGCAGGTTATTATTGTCATTAAACGTGAAAAGTAATTGTTCATAGCCCTCTATTCTATTACCGTTCTCAAAAACACTACCATTGTGTTTTTACGCTTACTTCCCCACAAAGGGGCAATTTCAAAGGGTCCCCATAGACCGAGAGGCAAAATTTATTCCATGATTTAGTGGCTATATGCCACATTCATATTTCTTTCTAAAATTCTTTCTAAAGTAGACATTTAAAAATATTGTACATTATGATGACACCTTTGGGAAGAATAAATCAAATTGGAGAAAATTTTAGCAAAGACTTCTTATTTAGTAGATCCGGAAGCACTTTAATGTAGGACTTCAGGGCAAATGTTTCCCACAGAATAAATTAATGGAGGATGAGACCAGGTCCCACATGGTAGTCAGATCTGTCTGAGGATGAGACAATCTAAACGGAGCCTAGGGAGTCATCTTGCTTCCTCACTGCCTCTTACTCTTTAAAAAATTATTTCATCTCTAAGACACTCTAAGACCCTACAATTACTGAAAATAATGGAGAGCTATGACTCTGCATTTTACTCTGTTGCTAGGAGATTAGCACACAGTAAAAGAGGCATTTTTCAGAATTATGTTTTTTCAGTTTCAATTAAATTAAGAGAGCCATTACCCCTTACCCCTTATTCTATGCAAGGCATTGTGCACTACATGCGTGTAAATAAGTTACACTCTTTGCTTCTTAAGTCTTTACCAGCTAACGGGGCAGATAGGGAAGTACCTAAGAAGTTTATTCAGAGAAATGTAGACTTATTTGACATCTGCATTTGGTTTGAAACACACACACACATATACATACATACATACATATATGCATGTATAGATTACATGTATGCACACACACAGGTGCATCCACACCCCACAGATATGTGCATATACACACATTCATGTTTACACACAATATAATTTTAAATATCAAGCAAGTGTGACATTACCATTGTGACAAGTGACCTGATGTCTGGCAGGAAGGATTAGAGCCTTTGAGAGTTCCATTGTTCTGGGTGGACTGCACAAACTTAAATGCAGCTGCAATTTTTCTGGAAAAAAAAAAAACAACAACCCAGAAAAAACTAATGTTTTAATCATAGCTCAGTGTTTGTAACTTACATCTAAAGAAAGAATGGTAATGGAAAAATTCACGTGGTGTGAAAAGTAAAATCACAGTTTCTTCTGGAAACGGGGAACTGCGGGTTCGGCGAAGGCGCTGGGGGCGCTTTGCTGTCGCTCATCAGGAAAGAATGGCAGCAAAACGTTTTCCCTGATAAATTTTTCTTTTCAGTTAACTTGACATATTTTCTTAAATTGGTATCTTTCAAGTTCTATCCCTATGAAGGTGGATAAATTATTTTAAAGATACATGAAGTCTGTTTTCTTTTTAGAAATGCGTGTTTTGTACTTTTCTGCTTACAGGGCAACCACCAAACTTCTAATGTGAGGTCAACCTTTTAATCCTCATTTGTATTTTCATATTTCGAACATATTTGTAACTCTAACCTGATGCATTAATATATGTCATAACTCTTTCTGAAAGACCAGACTAACCTATTGGAACTTAATATTATTACCTTATTATATTGCGTTTTCCTAGGTATCTGAAGTTTTGAAGGCAAACGCTAGGAAGGAAAAAAAAAAGGTCACATCCTTATTATTTGCCTTTTATTTATACATAGTATTCATATGAATACATTAAGAATGTTAAGCTTTCTTTAAATATTTTATGCATTTAAATATTTTGTGCTTCATTATTGATAAGTAATTCACCATACAGGTAATTAATATGCAAGAGAGTATAATGAGTTATTTAGAAGATTCCAGAAAAAAAAGTGTTCACTTCACTTACTCTAAGATGCTGAAGAAGTCGGATACCTCTGGACTGGGTGCTCTCTGCCAGTAGGCAATCAGAGTGTCTGAAAGGAAACACCAGGTAATATGAGACTCTCTAAAACTCAAAGTGTTAGTCTTTAAAAAATATATTCTTTTAATTTGACAGAGCTCTCTTTACCTTCTGAAATTTTCTTCATAATGTGAAGAAAGCACATAAGAAGGCTCCTAGTTTCCGCCTGATCTAACTTGTCAAATCGAAGCGTGGAGCCTATCAGAGACAAGGGTCTTGGGATCTAGGAACCAAAGAACCAATAAGGATTGAGTAAGGGTAAGAGATGTCTGAGTCTTAATGTGCTGAGTAGGTCTGGGAGGGAAGTCTGACCTTTTCACAGTTGTCAGTCTTCTCACTGCTCTTCTCATTGGTGCTTGGGTTGGAGTCAAGACTTGCCAAGGATGCTCTGGAATCAGCATGGTTTACTGTAGAAATAGCTATTGATGAAAACGCTGCAAACAAGCCACAGCACACAGATGGTAATGAGATGTATGGGCACAGACACACATGCACACACAAACTAAAATAGTAGAGCCAAATGATGTTGGTCATTGAGCAGTGTTGTGAAAGTTTCACTTAATAGTGTCTGGGATCAGCATTGGGGACATGCAACACTTTAAGTGGCATTACAGTGGCCACGCCAGCATTAAGGATTTAGATCAATTTTGACCAATGGAAATGGAAATAAAGTGAAGCTTATTAAAAAAGCTTTTTAAAGAAAGTTTGTTCTAAAAATGATTTAATAAAAGTTCACAAGGAGACTTTCGAGGAAGAAGCTTTCAACTTTTGACAGTTTATAAGAAACAGGGTAACATTTCCAAAATAGTTCTTAGAAAACTCTTTGAAGTGGAAGGGCTATTATATCTTAAAAGGTTGTTTGTATGCAATGAAAATTTAAATATTGTTTTCAGAATAAAGTAATTTGATAACATCTGAGTAGATTGCTCCTTGAGCCACGTAAAAATGAAAGCTAAGTAGAAAAGGAAGTCACTGGATGGCATTCCAAGAACTATGTAAAAAGACTCATTAGCTATATAAATATACTATACCTTGCCATATAGATTATGTGTAACGGATTATGAAGTGGGTGAAATGCACAGTGATATACAATGTAAACATAGAAGATTGTTAAACACAGTGTCCTTAGAAGGTCTAAAGTACCTGCTATGGAATTTAAAACATCTTTAGAAAATGATGTATCCACAGAGTTTGCATGCTTCATAGCCGACTGGCTGTGAAATCCTCCATTGGTGCTGAGGTCATCTCTAGACCCCTGTATTCAAAGCATAGAAGAAATGAAAGGGGGTCATCATTTTTCAACATTGTAAACCCACAGATGCCTTCTTCATTACACTTTCAATTAGATGATATTTGATTTGATCTTTTATATTCCATCAAAGGTCTTTTGCCAAAGCAGGCAGTGAAAGTGAATATAGTCAGAACCACACTCTTAGTCAAAGTTTGATTTCATATGAGATTTAAAAAAAATTTTACAATGTGGTGTAAATTATCTTTCTTTTAGGTATAGCATAAATGGCTAGAATAGTTATATTCATGGATTATATTATAGATTATATATCATTGTTATTATGGGCTACCTCATGTATATTACTATTACTAAAAACTAAATTTTTAATATTTACTATAATAAGTGTTTTCTATGATACAATTTCATCCTTTTAAGAATCTTGTGGTTAGATGACGTCAGAGTAATGGCGGAGTAGGAAGCGATACCGATAAATCTCCCCCAAAACTCAACAAGATCTTCAACCAGAAACAGAAAAACCTATACTTGGAGCCTCCAGATGCTTCACAATACACCCGAAGGTATGGTCGAGTGAAAAATTGGCTAAATATATAATCAAACCCCGAAGGAAATAGGGAGTAAGAAATGCTCCGCCTTCCTCACTAACCTAAACAGGGCGGCTTTCTCTGGTAACTGTGAATATAGAAACTGAGGCGGGCAAAGGGGGTGAATACATCCAGGCCGCGCACAAAAGGCCGAACCAGGCTGTGGCACGGAGATCCTAGCGGAGGAAAAACTGTTCCTGTGGCAAGCCGGGCAATACAAGCTAACACTCGCGCCAAACCCAAACAAAGAAAGACAAGCGGGGCAGCCATTTTACCCGTTCTCCTGGTTGGTGCGCAGTTAGTGGGCGAGAGATCTCTTCCTAAGCCCCAGAAGTGGGTGTCCGTGTTGCCCCACAGAGAGGCAGGGTCAGAGGCCTTTTTGTGGGCTGAAAGCAGAATCTCTGGGCAGCCCCAGCGCCCTGGGAAAGCCGCGCACGGGAGGGAGCGAGAACTAATTCCAACGGTGGAGATTTTCCGTGCTGGTGAGGGTTTCACTCAGGGAAACGCGGCCGGCCTCATATCCTGGTGTGTGCGCGCAGATAGCTAGTGAGCGATTCCTCCGAGTGCCTCGGCAGGGCGCGCCCGTGTTATCGCACAGAGGGGCAGAGTCAGGGGCCTTTGTGTGGGCAAAAGCGGAATCTCGGGCCGCCCCAGCGCCTTGCAAAAGCCGCGCACGGGGACGGAGCGAGAGCGAATTCCAGCGCTGCAAATTTCCATGCGGTTGGGGGTTTCCCTCAGAGCGTGAGACTACTGGCCGGATATCCTGGTCTGCGCGCGCAGATAGTGAATGAGAGTTTCCTCCAAGCACCCCGGAAGTGGGTGCCCGCCTGTGTTACCGGACAGAGTGGCAGAGCCAGAGGTCTTTGAGTGGGCATAAAACCCGCCTGATTATGCTAGCAGCTCTGACTGACTGAGCCTTACCCAGAGCCCTGTGCTGAGTGGAAATAGAGTGGGGAGTTGCCAGCTCTTTGAACCTCTTACTATCCAGGCAGAGGCAGCAACAACCCCATAGCTGGATTATCAGGCTACTAATTGAGGAAGGAAAGACTAGGAGAAAGGCTCCAGGAACACGGACTCTCTCACTGTCGGAGCCTATGAATGCTAATGAGCCTTGACTCCCAACGAGACTAAAGCACAATACATGACATTGCCATAGAGACTTATCAACTGCAAACCTCTACCTGAGCGTGCCAAAGGGGCAGAACCTGGGGTACAGAGTCACCGACCAGGAAGAGGGAGAGAAAAGAAAAAACAAGAAGATAACCTCTCAAAATCAAGAATAATCTGCAGACTTTATAACCTATCCCATTTTATTATATTTGTTCGTTTGTTTCTCTTATCTTCATTCTTGATACTTTTTTTCCTCCTCCAATTTGGCCGATTAACTCTCTGCCGGTCTTACTCTCTCCTCTCCTTGAACTACACTACCCATAAGTATTACATCTCCCATTATCTTTTTTCTCCTCTTCCTTTCTCTCTATGAGGGTTGCACTCCAAAACCCTTAACTCTCTCTCTCTCCTTTCTTTTTTCTTCTTTTACTGGTTCCCTCTTTTTTTCTCTCTCTCTCTTTCTTTTCTCCCTCTATATTAGTTTCTTCCTTTCTCCTTTACATCTCCTCTCATTCAAACATCAATAACAAACAAATTATCTTATCTGGGACTCAAACTTATGTTTGTGGCATTTTGGGGTTTTTTACTTCACCTTTTTAACTCACTAGCAGTGCTCCCATCCCTGGCTCTCCATAGTATCTAGTTCTTGTTCCACTAAATACAATAGTATTTTTTTAATTTGTCCCCCCATTTTTCTGTTCTCCTCTTATTCCTCTCATCATAACTCTTAGACAACCAACACCTAAAAGCAAATCATTTTATTCTTGACCCAAATTTTTTCCTTATTTTCTTTTTGTGGGTCCATACCGCCCCCCTTTTTCTTTTTTTTTTTTTCCTTTTTTTTTTTTTTTTTTTGCCCCTTCATTACTTTTCCCCAATTCAGGACCTCCATCACAGGCATTATTTGTTATAATTCACAGTTCACCACAAGATTTTCTCAAGAAAAAGGGGAGAGGAGAGGAAAAAAGGAGGGGGGGAATAATTTCCTTTTTTTAAAAATTACTATTTTATTTTTCTTTATTTCATTATTAATTTTTTTTAAAAAAACAACTCTTTTTAATTTTTTATTTTTTTAACTTTTTATTCTTTATTAAATCTCATTAATACTATCAACAAAACCACCCTCAGATGCCATTAAGGAAGAGAAAATCGAATATCATGGATACAAAAGAAAGAGAGGTAACACAGCTAGATGAGGAAAAATCTATGGAGAAAAAATTTAATATATTGGAAACCTTGGAGCTAAATGACAGAGAATTCAAGATAGAAATCCTAAAAATCCTCCGAGATATACAAGAAAACACAGAAAGGCAATTTAGGGAGCTCAGAAAACAACTCAATGAACACAAAGAATATATGTCCAAAGAAATTGAAACTATAAAAACAAATCAAACAGAGATGAAAAACTCAATTCACGAGCTGAAAAACAAAGTAACAAGCTTAGCTAATAGAACAGGTCAGATAGAAGAGAGGATTAGTGAAATAGAAGACAAGCAACTTGAGGCACAACAGAGAGAAGAAGAAAGAGACTCAAAAATTAAAAAAAATGAGATAGCCCTACAAGAATTATCTGACTCCATCAAAAAGAATAACATAAGAATAATAGGTATATCAGAGGGAGAAGAGAGAGAAAATGGAATGGAGAACATACTCAAACAAATAATAGATGAGAACTTCCCAAGCCTGTGGAAAGAACTAAAGCCTCAAATTCAAGAAGCAAACAGAACACCGAGTTTTCTTAACCCCAACAAACCTACTCCAAGGCATATCATAATGAAATTGACACAAACCAACAGCAAAGAAAGAATTCTCAAGGCAGCCAGGGAAAAGAAGAATACAACATATAAAGGAAGGCCCATTAGATTATCATCAGATTTCTCAGCAGAAACTCTACAAGCTAGAAGAGAGTGGACCCCAATATTTAAAGTCCTGAAAGAGAGAAACTTTCAGCCACGAATACTATACCCATCAAAGCTATCCTTCAAATATGAAGGAGAAATAAAAACATTCACAGATACAGAAAAGATGAGGGAATTTATCATCAGAAAACCCCCACTCCAGGAATTACTAAAGGGGGTTCTCCAATTAGATACAAAGAACAAAAAAAAAACAGAGCCACAAGTAAAAGCTCCAAGAAGAACACAATAAAACCAAATTTAAACTGTGACAACAATGAAAAGAAAGAGGGGGAGAAGATGGAGATTAACAGTAGCAAAGGACGATGGAGTGCAAAAGTACTCACAAAATAGTTTGCTACAATGAACAGGGTAGGGACCCTTTTCATTACTCATAGGTAACCACCATTGAAAAAACCACCACAGAAGCACATGAGATAAAAAAGATAGCAACAGAGGAAAGATGTATGGAATACAACCAAATAAAAACAAAAGATAGAAAAACGAAAGAGAAAGATCAAACAAGACACAAAACTAACAGAAAGCAAGATATAAAATGGCAATAGGGAACTCACAAGTATCAATAATTACACTAAATGTAAACGGATTAAACTCACCAATAAAAAGGCACAGAGTAGCAGAATGGATTAAAAAAGAAAATCCAACTGTATGCTGCCTACAGGAAACTCATCTAAGTAACAAGGATAAAAACAAATTCAAAGTGAAAGGCTGGAAAACAATACTCCAAGCAAATAACATCCAAAAAAAAGCAGGTGTAGCAATACTCATATCGGATAATGCTGACTACAAGACAGGAAAAGTACTCAGAGATAAAAATGGCCATTTCATAATGTCTAAGGGGACACTGAATCAAGAAGACATAACAATTCTTAATGTATATGCACCAAACCAAGGAGCACCAAAATATATAAGACAGCTACTTATTGACCTTAAAACAAAAACTGACAAAAATACAATCATACTTGGAGACCTCAATACACCGCTGACGGCTCTAGATCGGTCATCCAAACAGAGAATCAACAAAGACATAGTGGCCTTAAACAAAACACTAGAGCACCTGGATATGATAGACATCTACAGGACATTTCATCCCAAAGTGACTGAGTATACATTTTTCTCCAGTGTACATGGATCATTCTCAAGAATTGACCATATGTTGGGCCACAAAAACAACATCAGCAAATTCAGAAAAATCGAAGTTGTACCAAGCATATTTTCTGATCATAAAGCCTTGAAACTAGAATTCAACTGCAAAAAAGAGGAAAAAAATACCACAAAAATGTGGAAACTAAACAACATACTTTTAAAAAATGAATGGGTCAAAGAAGAAATAAGTGCAGAGATCAAAAGATTTATACAGACTAATGAAAATGACAATACGACATATCAGAATCTATGGGATGCAGCAAAAGCAGTGATAAGAGGGAAGTTCATATCACTTCAGGCATATATGAACAAACAAGAGAGAGCCCAAGTGAACCACTTAACTTCCTACCGTAAGGAACTAGAAAAAGAAGAACAAAGACAACCCAAAACCAGCCGAAGAAAGGAGATAATAAAAATCAGAGCAGAAATAAATGAATTAGAGAACAGAAAAACTATAGAAAAAATTAATAGAACAAGGAGCTGGTTCTTTGAAAAGATCAACAAAATTGACAAACCCTTGGCAAGACTTACCAAGGAAAAAAGAGAAAGAACTCATATAAACAAAATCCAAAATGAAAGAGGAGAAATCACCACGGACACCGTAGATATACAAAGAATTATTGTAGAATACTATGAAAAACTTTATGCCACTTAATTCAACAACCTAGAAGAAATGGATAAATTCCTAGAAAAATACAACCTTCCTAGACTGAGTCAAGAAGAAGCAGAAAGCCTAAACAGACCTATCAGTAGAGAAGAAATAGAAAAAACCATTAAAAACCTCCCCAAAAATAAAAGTCCAGGCCCTGGCGGCTATACCAGCGAATTTTATCAAACATTCAAAGAAGACTTGGTTCCTATTCTACTCAAAGTCTTCCAAAAAATTGAAGAAGAAGCAATACTTCCAAACACATTTTATGAGGCCAACATAACCCTCATACCAAAACCAGGCAAGGATGGCACAAAAAAAGAAAACTACAGACCAATATCTCTAATGAATACAGATGCTAAAATACTAAACAAAATACTAGCAAATCGAATACAACAACATATTAAAAAAATAATACATCATGATCAAGTGGGATTCATCCCAGAATCTCAAGGATGGTTCAACATACGTAAAACGGTTAACGTAATACACCATATCAACAAAACAAAGAACAAAAACCACATGATCTTATCAATAGACGCAGAAAAGGCTTTCGATAAAATACAACACAATTTTATGTTTAAGACTCTCAACAAAATGGGTATAGAAGGAAAATATCTCAACATGATAAAGGCCATTTATGATAAACCATCAGCTAACATCATGTTAAATGGCACTAAACTGAAGGCTTTCCCCCTTAAATCAGGAACAAGACAGGGTTGTCCACTCTCTCCACTCTTATTTAATGTGGTACTAGAGGTTCTCGCCACAGCAATCAGACAAGACAAAGAAATAAAAGGCATCCATATCGGAAAAGAAGAAGTAAAGGTATCACTTTTTGCAGATGATATGATCCTATACATCGAAAACCCCAAAGAATCCACAAAAAGACTACTAGAAACAATAAGCCAATACAGTAAGGTCGCAGGATACAAAATTAACATTCAGAAGTCAATAGCCTTTCTATATGCCAACAATGAAACAACTGAGAAGGAACTCAAAAGAATAATCCCCTTCACGATTGCAACAAAAAAAATAAAATACTTAGGAATAAACATTACAAAGAATGTAAAGGACTTATATAATAAAAACTATAAACCATTGTTAAGGGAAATCGAAAAAGATATAATGAGATGGAAGAATATACCTTGTTCTTGGCTAGGAAGAATAAATATAATCAAGATGGCTATATTACCCAAAGCAATATACAAATTCAATGCAATTCCCATCAAACTTCCAATGACATTTTTTAAAGAAATAGAGCAAAAAATCATCAGATTTATATGGAACTATAAAAAACCCCGAATAGCCAAAGCAATCCTAAAGAAAAAGAATGAAGCTGGGGGCATTACAATACCTGACTTCAAACTCTATTATAGGGCCACGACAATCAAAACAGCATGGTATTGGCAGAAAAATAGACACTCAGACCAATGGAACAGAATAGAAAGTCCAGAAATAAAACCACATATATATAGACAAATAATTTTTGATAAAGGGGCCAAGAACACACAATGGAGAAAAGAAAGCCTCTTCAATAAATGGTGCTGGGAAAACTGGAGAGCCACATGCAAAAGAATGAAACTGGACTACAGTCTCTCCCCCTGTACAAAAATTAACTCAAAATGGATCAAAGATCTCAACATAAGACCTGAAACAATTAAGTACATAGAAGAAGACATAGGTACTCAACTCATGGACCTGGGTTTTAAAGAGCATTTTATGAGTTTGACTCCAATGGCAAGAGAAGTGAAGGCAAAAATTAATGAATGGGACTACATCAGACTAAGAAGTTTTTGCTCAGCAAGAGAAACTGATAACAAAATAAACAGAAAGCCAACTAAATGGGAAATGATATTTTCAAACAACAGCTCAGATAAGGGCCTAATATCCAAAATATACAAAGAACTCATAAAACTCAACAACAAACAAACAAACAATCCCATAAAAAAATGGGAAGAGGATATGAACAGACACTTCTCCCAGGAAGAAATACAAATGGCCAACAGATATATGAAAAGATGCTCATCTTCTTTAGCTATTAGAGAAATGCAAATCAAAACAGCAATGAGATACCACCTCACACCTGTTCGATTAGCTATTATTAGCAAGACAGGTAATAGCAAATGTTGGAGAGGCTGTGGAGAAAAAGGAACCCTCATACCCTGTTGGTGGGAATGTAAAGTAGTACAACCATTATGGAAGAAAGTATGGTGGTTCCTCAAAAAACTGAAAATAGAACTACCTTATGACCCAGCAATCCCTCTACTGGGTATATACCCCCAAAACTCAGAAACATTGATACGTAAAGACACATGCAGCCCCATGTTTATTGCAGCATTGTTCACAGTGGCCAGGACATGGAAACAACCAAAAAGCCCGTCAATAGATGACTGGATAAAGAAGATGTGGCACATATACACTATGGAATACTACTCAGCCATAAGAAATGATGACATCGGAACATTTACAGCAAAATGGTGGGATCTTGATAACATGATACGAAGTGAAATAAGTAAATCAGAAAAAACCAGGAACTGCATTATTCCATACGTAGGTGGGACATAAAAGTGAAACTAAGAGACATTGATAAGAGTGTGGTGGTTACAGGGAGGAGGGGGGAATGGGGGAGGGAAAGGGGGAGGGGGAGGGGCACAAAGAAAACAAGATAGAAGGTGACAGAGGACAATCTGACTTTGGGTGACGGGTATGCATCATAATTGAACGACAAGATACCCTGGACTTGTTATCTTTGAATATATGTATCCTGATTTATTGATGTCACCCCATTAAAAAAATAAAATTATTTAAAAAAAAAAAAGAAAAAAAA
The DNA here is from genome assembly GCF_036850765.1 of Saccopteryx bilineata. NCBI lineage: Eukaryota > Metazoa > Chordata > Mammalia > Chiroptera > Emballonuridae > Saccopteryx > Saccopteryx bilineata. The sequence continues at coordinate 12,712,583 of NC_089494.1, read as the reverse complement.
AAAAGAATCTTGTGATAGAGGTATTTTACTACGTTTTATAAATAAGAAATTAGAGGCTTAAAAAAGGTAGATAATATACTAACTTATGCTCCTGGGATTTAAACAAGGCCTCTCCACCAAAAAAAACCCCCACAAAACTCCTATGGCACAACTCCTAATTTGTAGATGGTAACATCTTGTATAGGTACTGGTTCTAGCAGTGTGTTAATTCATCTGGGATTTGAACACAGGTGACATGCTCCAAGAAGACTGTTGTACTGGCTCACTGGAGGAAGGGTGACAAACAGGTCCCTTCTAGGCTGTGACTATAACTAAAGCACTTGGCTATATGACCACCAGGTGGTGGTGGTCACAATGTCGATACAGAAAGGTGGTGGGGAAAGGTATACACTGAGGACGGGGCCATGAATGCGACAGGGGAAGCTGCCAATAACTGTGGAGGACTAGAAAAGCAAAGCAGGAACAGAGGCAAATGAGAACAACATGCTGGTGAGATGGGCCAGGTCGAAGCCTTCTGTGACCAGCCTGGAACCAGGGACACTGATACGTAGGTCTCTAAAATATCTCGCAAGAAGCGCCGTTTAATACTTAGCTGCTTACACAGAGGCGGAAGTGGTATTCAGGGCAAAAACAGAAAACCGGTAAACTCTTCATTAAACAGACATTGGAAACAGCAGGCAGACGTACCTGGTTTGATGTATTGACAGTGAAAGGGTACAGGTCCTTCAGGTATATCCTTGGCATGTTGTCCAGAAGCATGCCGTAGAGGGGCATGTACAAACTCGCTATCTGGGCCTGCTTTCTCTAGGTGAAAAGGGAGCCGAAGAAACAATTCACAGAAAAATCAATAAGCTCCTAGGTTTGATTATGCGTTTAATGCAGTTGCCATTAAATGGTGTTTAGGGAAGGGAGAAAGAAGGACCACTTACTGGTTCTCTGTATCGATCATCAAATGAGTGCTTAGCCATTAGATTTTTCAGGACAGCTAAGGCTAAGTGCCTGATATCTTGGTCTTCCTGCAGAGCAAAGCCAACTTCTCGCAGCAGAATCCCGATTAAGAAGTGCTTGCGGCAAAACTCATTCGTGACCGAATATTCAGGCATATCTTTGTGAGGCAAGTAGAGAGATCGCATGATTGAAAATCAAATGATCACTTTGCAATCAAGACAGATTTATCAGACAACTGTCAACTTCTCTTACTACCAGGAGGATTCGGTGATACAGTCTTGCCCAAGGGATGAGAAATATGAGAGAGCCACGTTCAGTAAGATTGGGGGATATTGTGTGTGTATATAAGTGCAAATAATGCATGATGTCAAATACCAAGTTTCAGGAAAGTGGCATATCTACGTATTACAGCTAAGAAGAGAAAAACCTAGTTTGTGTCTGAAAAAAAAAAAAACTAGGAAATGTTCAACGGGAAGCAATCTGTGGAAACAGGTCACTGAGGGTGATGAGTTTCGGTGGTGCCAGTTCTGGGACAGGCGGAGGCAGTGGTGGGAGAGGACGTTGGGAGAAGAAGGCACAGGGTTTAAATGGCACGGAACTCTGTAAGCAGGCAGGAGGGGACCGCAGGGACGGAGGGCAGTAAGCACAGTGCCCACAAGGAGAGGGATGAGAATTAAGATTTGAGCCACAGGTTGGGGCTGGATGATGAGGAACTTCAGTTAAAATTTTCTGAGCTGGCATTTCAGCTTCTCCACTATTTGAGTTTCTGTAGAAATTCTGTTTGCATTTCTGTAGGAAATGATGTCGCTAAGGGCTTTGAGATCAGCAGCCCAATCAGACCTGTGCTTTATTGATTTACTAATACGGTGGCAGGATGTAAGTGTGTTAGACTGTCGGGAGCCATGGAGTGACGGACATACTATAAGAGGTTGTAGCAGTAGTGCAGGGAGGGGAGAAATTAGAGGGCCTGGGGTAGCAGGACTGAGTAGCGGAAGCAGTATCAGCAGGACTAGATGCTAGAAGGATGTGAAGAAACAAGGAGAGAGGAAAACCAAGGGAGGCTGCAAACTGTTGAGCCTGAATTACCAGGCTATTAGCATCTGGAAACAGAAAACTTGTAGTATCTATACTCATTAATGTCACTGAATTATGATGTGGTTATTGATGCTTAGGTGACATCATATTAAATTTTATTATTTACCTGATGCATGTAACTCTTGAGTTGATTCTGAAGGTGTCAAAGGATCTGGATTTAATGCAAATAAACAAAAAGTTCACATATATCCATACTCAGATACACACTATGTTCATTAACCATGTGTAATAAATACTGAAAATTAAAATATACGGTCCTAAAATGTGAGTCACTTCTATAAAGTTTTGTTTTACAAGACAAGTGCCTTAGTCTGTTTGTCTCTTTAAAAAGAATGCCATGAACGGGATTGTTTTCATTCTTAGTTTTCCATTGGAGCACCTATTTTTCCATCAGAAATAACGCTTCCTATGATACACACATTTTTATGTTCACTGTTGACAATATCAGATCTACAAAGAGGCCATCAGGCCTTGTTCTGAGCTACTGAAAGGAATAAACAACTGGGATCAAAATGCCCCAGCACCGGCTTGAGTCTCCTCAGTATCTTTTTTTTTTTTTTATAACAATTTTTTTTTAATTCATTTTAGAGAGGAGAGAGAGAGAGAGAGAAAGGAGAGAGAGACAGGGGGGAGGAGCTGGAAGCATCAACTCCCATATGTGCCTTGACCAGGCAAGCCCAGGGTTTCGAACTGGCGACCTCAGCATTTCCAGGTCGACGCTTTATCCACTGCGCCACCACAGGTCAGGCTGCTCAGTATCTTAACCAGGCGGGGTACCCCAGTAACAACTGGGCATTAGTTTATGAAACAAAAACAAAAACAAAACAAAAAGCTAAAAATGTTATTGCCCAAATAACATTTCTATCTTCTTTTTTTTTGGTTTGTTTTCTAGAAAGGCATTTACATTACCTGCGCTTAATAAATTAGAAAAAAAATAGAATAATGTATGCAGCTTGTGCTGAAGTGGACAATGACAAGACTTTGAGAGGCTGGATAATGTTCTTCACTGTCTTTTTCCCTCCAAAACATTAGTTGCAAGTTATAATAGACACAAGAGGCTCTTAATCTTCTCAGTTTGTGCTTTCCGTGACTAGCAAAACTGCACCCCATGAATAATTTACTCACTGCTTAAAAGTGAAATATTTTAAGGGTAAAGGGAGTCAACTATACAGATGGAGCAAAAGTTGGTTTACAGTTGTTCGTATGGAAAATAATACAATAATCGATCAATAATAATACAAGAATAAATTGTGTTGCCCATACTCACAGTGGTAACTCTACTTTTGCCCCGCCTTGTATGGTGCTGGGAGGAGACGCAACGTGGGTTGGTGAATATGCAATGCCATATAAAGATGGTGTATTATATACTATTGTACACCTGAAACCTACATAACTTTATTAGCCAATGTCATCCCAATAAATTTAAGAAAACTAAATTTTTAGTAAGTTTCTAAATCATTTTAGGGTTTTCTTTGCATCTTAATGGCTGATGAGTTTTTGATATCTGGGTAGGTGATAATCCTGCTCTACCACGGTCATCTTAGTATATGAGTATGGTAGAGGATTATATAGATGATATATAATTCTAAATGTAACAAATGAAAATATTTTTTGTAGAACATTTATACTATAGTAAGCATAACAAGCAAAATGTGGAGGCCAGTTCTGACCTGCATACCTTCTCTGTGTTTCTGACCCAGTGATATCAACAATGAACCACCCACCTGCCTGCCTTCCTTTCTCTCAAGGTATCAATCTTGTCTCAAATTCATTTTGAGGAATTGCATTCTCACATAATTGTACATATTAACTGATCATTTTAAGTGAATTTATACTCACAGAGTATAACATTTCCTTTGTGTAATTTTATCTTTCAAAATCAAAGGAAATCTGTCTTTTGGGGCCAATATGGTGAAAGAGTATGGCTTTAGGTTAAAATTCTTTGATCTACAATCACCAATTTTATAATTAATAAAAATAAAAGCTAATCTTATAATTTTTGTTGTTCTTTAATGAAAAAGGAAACAGACAAAAATGAGAATTATTGAGTGTATTCATTACTACAGGCCAACAATTACTTTTGCATTTTACTCTGATTATCTGGGTCTAATGCCCATGTGAGACAACTTCAGACAAAACTAAGACTGAGGAAATAGGGAAGCAAGGAAAAAACAAAAGTGTCCAACTTGTAGGAACTGACAAGAACTCTGGGCATTATTACCTGGGATGTGTGCTGATCTTATGGGGAGACACAAAGGGATAAAGTGCTCATGCTGACATACTTCTTGAAGAAAATCAAATTTATACTGGCACAAGGTCTGAAAGAGAGACAAGAAGAATGACGATTATCTACACACCAAGAAAGTTAATAAAAACTAACAATGCACACTTGAGTCTTGTACCTATAAAGATGTAGTTACTTTTGTGTGAACGCTGGCTGGAAAATTATTAAAGTTGAAAGAATTTTGTCCTCTGAAGTGGTAAATGCAGCCAGCCTCTTTGTTTCGGAGGGATTGGTCAACACCTCCTCAGGAAGTAAGCTCATCTGTAACCTACCTTTTCTGTATTTATTTTTGCTTCTTTTGGCTTATATCATAACATGTTTATTCTGAGAAAATGCACAGAGCTCTAAAACTGCAGTCAGATCATAGAACAGATCACTACAATCAGCTCCTATGATCCAAGAGAATAGTGCAGATAATCAAAAATGAAACGGAATCTCTCTCCTTAGGGTGTTTGTTCCCAGGATGCGTTAATTCTACCTCTTCTCTGCTCCTCCAAACAGGTCTGTCTTTTCAGTAGTGTTTTGAATAGTACAGTGAGAAATGGAGTCCAGACATGGTCTAAGGCAACTGTGATACACGAGCTGAGAATAACCACATAAGTACGGATAATCAAAATGTTTATGACTATTCTATTTTCAATCATATGAAAGAAATTAATCAAAAAAAATTTTTTTTTGTATTTTTCTGAAGTTGGAAACTGGGAGGCAGTCAGACAGACTCCCGCATGCACCCGACCGGGCATGCCCACCAGGGGGCGATGCTCTGCCCATCTGGGGCGTTGCTCTGTTGCATCCAGAGCCATTTTAGCGCCTGAGGCAGAGGCCATAGAGCCATCCCCAGCGCCCGGGCCATCTTTGCTCCAATGGAGCCTTGGCTGCGGGAGGGGAAGAGAGAGACAGAGAGGAAGGAGAGGGGGAGGAGAAGCAGATGGGCGCCTCTCCTGTGTGCCCTGGCCAGGAATTGAATCTGGGACTCCTGCACGCCAGGCCGATGCTCCACCACTGAGCCAACTGGCCAGGGCCAGAAATTAATCAATTTTTAAGACTCAGATTGTGCACATTACATTTGCTAATGTCAGCTCACAAAATAAAATATATTCCTCTTGCTTAGATATTTTAAAATTATATTTTGTGGCAACTTTAGTCACTAATTTAAAATAGAAATTTACAAATGATTGTATTTGACTTAATCTTTTGTATATCAAAGTGAAGAAGAGCATAATTAGATTATACGTTAATTATTCTTCATTGAGAACCTTCTGTTTGGTCATTAAAAAATATATAATTTAGGTCTACTGGAATTATATCTAAATATATAGTCTGAAAATTTCATGCATAATTGGAGCACTAATAAAGAATATTCTTTCAATAATTATTTACAGAGAGAATTGGATGCTCCAAACCAAATGATACATAATTATGTTATTCTTCTGATCAACACTGCCAACAAAAAAAGTATAACATTCAGGATCCTAAGCATGACCTGAAAGGCTACAAGATGACCTTATTTATTTATTTATTTACTTATTTATTTTTTCAGAGACAGAGTGAGAGTCAGAGAGACGGATAGATAGGGACAGACAGACAGGAACGGAGAGAGATGAGAAGCATCAATCATTAGTTTTCATTGCGACACCTTAGTTGTTCATTGATTGCTTTCTCATATGTGCCTTGACTGTGGGGCTAGAGCAGACCGAGTAACCCCTTGCTCAAACCAGCAACCTTGGGTCCAAGCTGGTGAGCTCTGTTCAAACCAGATGAGCCTGCGCTCAAGCTGGTGACCTCAGGGTCTCGAACCTGGGTCCTCTGCATCCCAGTCCGATGCTCTATCCACTGTGCCACCACCTGGTCTGGCCCATTATTTACTTTTGATCTTTCTCCATTGGCTATTATTTTCCAAACCTGGATAGATAATTTTCCTTTTAAGACTTACCTTTTACCCAATAAGTAAAAGTTAAAGAGGAACTATTAATTCACATGCCCTGTGTTTCCTCCTTAAGAAGCAGACATGTTACCCAAAGCAGGCTGACCACACATTTCCTTTCTGGAACGCAAATCTTAAGCAGTGTGTTATCATTTAAGCAGTAGCAGACTTTGGCCAAATGGTTCCTCATTTGCAATTATTCTTGTGTCTGTAGTTCTTTTCATTGATGCTGTGTACTCCCAATATCTTTCCAAATAATTTCCTTCTATTCAAATGAGAGTACGCTTCTGTTGCTTGCAACCCAAAGAACTTACACTGATTCACCTTTCATGACCTGGCCCACTTCCTGGCTTATTTCTCTTCAACATGTGCTCAGGGGTTCTCAAAGTTGAGTATGCATAAGAACCATCTGAAAGTATTGTTACAACACAGATGTCAGTTCTGACCTGATGCTACTTCACTCATCTAGGAAACACACTTTGAGATTCACTCCTCTCTAGAGAATGCTATTCCCTGACTGTCTCCCAACACGTAACCCCTATTTAGGTAGGGTGACCAGCTGTCCATTTTGCCCAAGATGGAGGGATTTCCAAGGAGTGGGACTTTCAGTGCTAAAATTAAGACGGTGCCAAGTAAAGTGTTGGCACAGCAGCTGAAAAGAGCAACCCCTTCACCACCCACAGGAAATAGAAGGGAATGGAAACATTTCCATTCCACTGTCCTTTGTCCCCCATTAAGGAAGGACTTGGGAGCCTAACTTGGCAGATGAACTATAAGTGCCCATCAGTAGATGAGTGGATAAAAAAGCTCTGGTACATTCACACAATGGAATACCATTTAGCTGTAAAACAAGAAGGAAATATTACCTTTGGTATAGCACTTATGGCCCTGGAGAGTATTATGCTAAGTGAAATAAACCAGTCAGAGAAAGACCAGTACCAAACGATGTCACTTATATGTGAAATCTAATGAACAAAATGAACTAACAAACAAAATAGAAGAAGACTAATAGTTAGTTAGAGAACAGACTGACAGCTGTCAAGGGGAGAAGGGTTGGGGGCTAGGTGAAAAAATGATCAAGGATTAAGCAAAGAAAAAAACTCATAGACACAGCCAACAGTATGGCGATTACCAAAGGGAAAGGGGGTGCGGGAGGTAGAAGAGGAGAAAGGAGGAATTAATGGCGATGGAAGGAGACATGACTTGGGGTGGTGAACACACAGTACAGTATACAGATGATGTATTATAGCATTGTACACCTGAAACCTGTATAATTTTATAAACCGATGCCATCCCAATAAAATCCATTTAAAAAATAACTATAAAATACAAATACAAAATATTGCCTGTCCTTAGTATATAAATTATCTTTTGATGCAGAGAATGGGTAAGGTAATGTTCTCGGCAGATAAAGACAGAGACCAATTTATTTATTTATAATGCCACAGCTGAGAAAACAAATACTTCTGCACTCGGTTCTTACCTTGACCTCTCCCGGGGATAACATGCTGATGTAATTGTTCACCATCTTAAATACAAAGCCCCGGTCCATAAATGTAAAGCAGCGCTAAAAAAGATAAAATTTTAAATTCAAACATTTTTACTTTAAGGATCATTAAAAATTTTAGAAAAGGTAATACAACTAGTTGAGATAAAATAACATTTAACTCAGTGTCTTGTATCATAAGTGTTTTAAAAATCTCTGAACTATGTTTAGGGATTTGTGCACATATGACAACTAAGTCAAATGTTTGCTACAGTACACACATCAGAAAGTTACCAACCCATATGAATCGGTTTTTTACAACATCACTTAAGAGTTTTGCAATGAAATATTAGAGCCTCTTCCTTTTTCGTTTAGAAAGTTTTAGCTTTTACTTGTCTATTTTTTTTTTGACAGTTAGTTATATTTTATTACTGCTCTCCATTTGATTTCTGCCCTGTAAAACTCTGGGAAGGAACAGAAACAGGGGTGGCAGAGATGGGTCTGGAAGACCTTTTAAAATCTCATCGGCCTCCTGCAACAGAAGAGCTTTTCTGCCAAGGCAGCTTGCATTGGAAGGTAAGAGATCCTGAGATTTCCATCAGGAAGCGCTCACTGTCTCTCTTCTTCTGTTGTCACACTCCCTGAACTGTCATCAGTGAGTTAAACAGCAGGTAGTTTGGGGGGAGCCAGGCAAACATTCCAGGTTGGCACAGTGCTCGCTCTATCTCCAAAACACGGGTGGCCATGCCACCCGCCCTGTGTCTACCGATGAGTATCCTGTGGCATTCCAGCTGATCGTGTCTGTTTCCTTCTACCCATCCGCATGCATACAAAACGACTTGGAAAAATTTCTCATTGCCGCTCCACTCAGGATGAAGTCTTCTTTCTTGTCCCAAAGAGTCTATCTAGGATGGTCCAGTGTGATGGTTTTGCATTTCTGGGATCTCTCCTCAGTTTTACTCACAAGTCTCTTGTCTCAGGAAGGACTGGTTATAAAACCTTTCTACACATAATATACCAAGTAGAAAGTCTCCTGTTGAAATATGCCTGTGTGTAAACAAGAGCTATTGTCTCCATTTCTTCTATCGGTTGTCATTTGTATTTTTGTTTTATTTTCCCTCTCTTTTCCTCTTTTCCTTGTGGAGTGTTTTTCTGTGGAGTATTTTGCCTCATGTATATCTTCATTGTTAATATGAATTTAAGTTCTTTCAATGCCTCTTCTCATCTTCCGGAAGAACAGCGGGGAGGGGTGGACACCTGAGTATAGATAACCACAGGCTCCGAGGATACAGAGTCATAAGGGCAGGAGGGGAGGAGAAGAGGCCCTTTTGACTCTCCTGCACTAGGCAGGCTCCCAGCAGCTGGGTCAGAGCCTGCCAGGCTCGCCATGTGTAGGAGAAAGTCCCAATGCGGTTACCTTTGAAATATCTCCAGGAGGGAGCTCTCTCCAAAGACCTGTCCATCTCCCTTCTGCTGGGAGAGGCTTGGGTCTCCCCTTCCAGAGAGAGGAAGGCCATTCAGTACAACTGTAAGCTCTAGATTCAGAAACTCCTCAAGGAAGAGGAGAAACAGAAACCTGAGGATGTCTTTGGTGAGGACGCCAGGGCCCTTTGACTGGAAAGCGCAGGGCTTGGTGATCTTGTCACTGACCCAGAGCAGTGGCAAGCACGGCCTTCCAGGGGGGACTGGGGCTCCTCTGGAGAGCAGACCTGTGGGGTTTTGAAGGAAGCCAAGCTCCAGCATCCGTGAATGGAGGAGACGGGGATCTAGAGAAACCCACTTTGGGGTTCTCGAGGTTGGAGAAGCACCTTCTATATGGTGAACCTGCCACCCTCTTTGCAAGGGACAGTGAATGGAAAGGGGGTCATTTGCAAAGGGCAGTGAATGGAAAGAAGGTCATTCCCAAGATACGAGACCAGCAGTTTGTTTTCTCCCTGCAGAGAGCAATCCTGCAGCTCCAGCTTCATCCAGCGTGTCTCTCCTGCCGTGGGTCCCTGGTGTCTGGTCCTTCCTGGCATCTTCTCAACCACAGGTGCAGCCTCTTCTGACCATTGGTGAGGCCTCAAGAGACCTCTCTGCTTTCATATTCAACTAATTTATATTAACCTTTTACACTAATAGAAAAGAATTTACAGCAGGCTTTGGCACATTCTAAGCTGGGACATTTTTTATATGCTCACACCAGATATAATGCTTTCTCCGTTCTTGGAAAAAGATCTTGGCACAACTATGGTATTACATTTCATTTGTTAAACTCCAATGACAACTAATTTGTAGAATTTGATCATTCACATATAATTACATAACTGAAAGAGGTAGAAGTCATTGGAAGCCCCAAATGAGTAAATAACCATTAATAGATTTCTGGGAATATAAGAAACTTATAATGCCAATGTCGGGAATGTGCAACATTGAGCAGCTAAAAGCTCAAAGTTCACCAATTCATTGGCATTGTGCCAAATGAATAAATTCAACTTTACATTAAAAAAAAATCACTTTCTCTCCTTTCCCCATTTTCTCTCCTAATTCAAATAATTCATCTGATAAAATTTACAAAGTTTTTAAAATAAGTTGTTTTTTTTTTGTCAAATGTTATTAAAACAAAAATTTGAAAACAATGTGTGTACTCTGGGCTTTTATAATGTGCGACACATTAAGCTAATGTTTCACATATGCTGTATTTCCCCATGGACAAGACGCTCCCATGTATAAGATGCACCTTAATGTTGGGGCCTGAAATTTGAAGAAAAAATGTATTGCATAAAGTTATTGAACTCCAGTTTTATTCACCTACAACAATAAGCACAAAAACAAGCTTGAAAAAGCGGGAAATGCAAGTAACAAAATCGACAACCACTGTATAAGACGCACCCAGTTTTTATACCCCAAGTTTTCGGAACAACGTATGTCTTCTACCTGGGGGAATAGGGTAAGTATCGTTTTCAATGTGCAGCCTGTGTGATCTCCGTACTTTATAGACCAGATTTGTTTATCTGTTGCGATTGGTGCTCTTTCTCTGCCGGGTTCACAGAACCACTGGTGCCACCCACCACTTGCCTTTTACTTCATCTTGTCTTTTCTCATCTTGGACATTTCTTATTTGCCCCCCGTGTTAGACAAACACCACCAGCATCAAACTTTGCATAAATAAGCTCCCAGGAAAACATAAATTTATTCCATTAATTCAGAGCATTTAAACCAAAGAGAGTAGATAAAGTGTCTTTTTTTTTTTTTAAAGAGTTGCTTATCCATCATATTTCACAATGTAGGTAAGAACATTGTAGATGTTTTTAGATATATAACAGTATATCACTTTTTCCAAATTTCCTTTTTTGAAAAGCACTTCACGTGAACTATGGAGTGTAGCAATAAGCTTGATTCCCACAGGTCTTGAAATGTAGTAGAAAACTAGAGTAATTTTTTTCTCCTTTATCCTCTTCCCACTTTCCCTGACCATCTATTTCTCTTTCTGTAAGTAAGATAAAAGCAAAGGTAAGAGGCACAATGATGAAAAAAAAAATAACTTTAAGATAAAAACAAATAGGGTATATAATTTGAAGTAGTGCTTCAGACATTAAAAAAGAACTTAGATCGAATTAAAAGACCAACTAAGGCTCCAGATTGGGAAAAAAAACCACTATAAAAGTATTTCAAGCAGGAAAGATATATGGGTAAAAGTATTCACTGAACAGTGTCAGATGTGACTACTTGTCATAAATGAAGTTATAAATGAATTAACATTGAGACTATCTTGCGTCCATTAGCCTAGGGCAGACATGGCCAACATATGGCCCGTGGGCCCTATCCAGCCCGCGTAATGAGTTTATGTGGCCCACGATTAAATTTTTAACATTCTCCACTACTTTAAAATCTCAGCTACTCAGAAGCAGAAGCATCTTTGATTATTGGAAATCGAGATATTTAAGAAGATAGTGATACGCGGAAAAGAATTCTGCGTGTGTGACTAATCTAGGGTTAACTTCCAATAATTGGTCAAATGGATTCGTGATACTTCTTTATTTAAAAAAAAATCCATTATAAAGATTTATAACTTTTGTACTCATCTGTACTTGATATGAACTGTTTGACATTTAGCGGCAATGTGAAACCCACATTCTTCTAGGCAGAGTTTACCAGTGTGCACCCAAGGTCAAACAATTCGTTATTTTTGTGGTCAAGTGTGCTGAATCAAGTGCCATTGTAGCATAGACAATAGCTGCAGTTGATAACTGAAAATGTGTTCAGGCTGTTTGTAAAACGAAATAATTGTTTTATTTGCAATATGACCCGTTCAAGCTCATTCTATTAATTAAATATTGTTTTGATTGATTGCGATACAGTTTGGATATTTATACAGTATATAATTATATTTTTATTAAAATAATATTGCATATTAATTTTTCACTCACTAACATTTATTCATAAACAAATTACATAATAAAATTTGTTTACTTAAACGAATCGTTTTTGTATTTAACATTTTTTAATTTTAATATTTCTTCTGGCCCGTGAAAAAAGTTTTCTTTCTAATCTGGCCCCGGGGGTAAAAACTGTTGGCCATGCCTGGCCTAGTGGCTTGAATGGAACTGTGATCTCACATGACTGTACCTTAAGAAATCTGGCAACGCTGTGATTGGCCCTTTTTGTTTCTTCAAAGGCATCTTTGTGTTTCCAAATCACGTGATCAGCTAGGGCCATTACAAGATTGTCCAATTCATTTTGGTAAGATTCAGAAAATCTCTGAGCCCGAGAAAGCTAAGGAAAGAATAGATCATTTCTTTATAATGGAGCGTGTGAAATACTAAGCCTGCAGAAGAGGAAACTGAAAGAGTTATTTCATTTTATATATCATCAAAGAGTCCTTTGTAAAACTCGAATGCGACAATAAAATAAAAGCCCTTTTAATCTTAAGGACACAATTTCCATCATCTCCACTTAATGTTTTCTTCTATTTTGGCCAATAAAATTTTAAATTTTTCACTAAAACAGTAAATTATAATATATACTAATTTCAAACTATTAAAACAATGTAACTTTTTTTATGACTCCTTACATCTTTTTTTTTTCCAATTACATTTGACATGCAATATCATATTAGTTTCAGGTATACAGGATGGTGGCGAGACATGTATATAACTTACAAGATGATCCCTCCCCAAACTGGGCACCATTCATAGTTAATATAATATTATTAACTATATTACCTCTCACATTTTAATTCCACTCTTTCTCTTTCTGGAAATAAATACTATTAATGGATTAATAAATATTATTCTAGATTATCTTTGACATATAGTTCTGTTTAGTTAAAATCAATTACTTTGAGTTTTTAAACTAGAAATCCCCTAATAAACAACTATAAGAAATCAATGAATAAATAACTGAATGCATACAAATATTGGCTTGAAATGCTCTCTAATAAGAATTCCAGCTAGTCTTTTAAAAAATTTTTTTTCAGCTTTACTGTGCTATAATTGACATATACAATTATAAGATATTTGAAGCGTACATCATGGCCTGGGCCTGTTTGCTCAGCAGTAGAGTGTTGGCCCAGTATGTGAATGTCCTGGGTTCGATTCCTGGTCAGAGCACACAGGAGAAAAGACCATCTGCTTTCCACCCCTCCCCCTCCCCCCCCTCTCTCTTACCCTCCTGCAGCCAGTGGCTTGATTGGTTTAAACACATCAGCTTGGGGTGCTGAGGATGACTCCGTGGAGCTTCTGCCTCAGGCACTAAAAATAGCTTGGTTGGGAGCATAAACCCAGATGGGCAGATCATCGGCCCCAGATAGGGTTGTTGGGAAAACCCTGGTTGAGGCGCATGTGGGAGTCTGTCTATCTCGCCTCCTCTCACTTGGAAAATAAATAAATAAAGTAAATGTGCATCATGATATTTTGATGCTTATATGCAGTGTGAAATTGTGAAAGAATTCCTCTCATCATGTTAATTAACATGTCCATCACCTCATATATTTATCCTTTTTCTTTTTATTGGTGAGAACATTTAGATTATTCACTCTTTGCAGATTTTTTAATCACCATGTTTTATGTCAGATCCTCAGACCCTACTCATAGCTGAAAGTTTGTACAGCATCTGCCATGGCCGGTGGTACTTGGACCTCAGAGTCAAGAGATTTTTGCCACAAAATGTTCAATGGCTTGGCTGTGAGATGACATAGAATACATTGAATAAAACTCCGTGGGTCCCTGCAGACCACTCTCGGGTCCAGGGGCCCGCTCTTCCTTTCTAAACTCCTGCACATGAGGGGGAAGTTCCCGGCTGCTAGGGTTCCTTCTGAGTCCCTAGCTTGCGAATTTACACAGCTCTGTGGCATGAGATCAGTAAGATTCATTCATCTTCACCAGTTAGCTTTTAAAATTAGGCTTCCATTTTCACTATAGATAGAAACACAAAAATCACTGTTAGGCTGAGCCATGTAGCTGTAAAATTCTGAGTCCCCATCCTTGTGGGCTGCAGGAACGAAACCACGGAGCATCAAGTGTGGCACCCAATCACTGCTCCCACTTAAAAGGCAGTGCACACCCACCACTAAGGTTTACAGAGCAAACAATAATGGAACTACTGACCGCACGTCCGTTGGCATACGTGTTGGGGAGTACAGCATTACTTAGGATCCTACCTGAATTTTATTTGTGTCAATCAGGTGCTGTGCCATTGATTTTAGGATAATGGCGAAGAAGAACCAGGAGTGCTGTTAGGAAAAGAAGAGCCAGGAAGACATTCATTATCCTATGGTGAAATAATGTTCATTCTGTTCTTTATCATTTGTAATAGAAATGATACATTCCCCACGGTGTTAGGCTGATCTTTATCCAAGTTCTAACAGTAAAAAGCAAATGGCGACATATCAGTTTCCCCTTCCTTTCAAAGAAGGCTCAAGCTAAAAGAAGTTACCACTTTTCTTGATGTGGCTAATTAAGGAGTAATCCTATGAGATATCTATTTATGATGTTCTATCTGTTACACTTATCTAAACAAAACCAAAAACCTTGTGTTAAAATATATCACATCAGGCCTGCCCCTAACATTTCCAGGGCTCGAGGTAAGATTAAAAATGGAAGCCACATGTCTAAATATCTAAAAGGTTGAAGTCGTGCTGACAAAGTATTACATAAAATCTGTTTGAGGCCCTGGTTGGTTCGCTCAGTGGTAGAGCATCGGCCTGGCGTGCAGGAGTCCCGAGTTTGATTCCCGGCCAGGGCACACAGGAGAAGCGCCCACCTGCTTCTCCAGCCCTCCCCCTCTCCTTCCTCTCTGTCTCTCTCTTCCCCTCCTGCAGCTGGGGCTCCATTGGAGCAAAGTTGGCCCGGGCGCTGGGGTGGCTCTATGGCCTTTGCCTCAGGCACTAGAATGGCTCTTATTGCAAAGGAGCAATGCCCCAGATGGGCAGAGCATCGTCCCCTGGTGGGCATGCCAGGTGGATCCCGGTTGGGCACATGTGGAAGTCTGTCTGACTGCCTCCCCATTTCCAACTTCAGAAAAATACAAAAAACAAACAAACAAACAAATCTGTTTGATCATCGTAGCATCGTACTTTGACAAATATAACTCCATGACAACTTGGAATGCTGTACCAGAGTGTGGGGCCCTGGGGAAGGAAAAACCCTGGCCTACCCCTCTTGTCACCCAAGGCTCTGTCCTGCACTGCAACGGCCTGGTCCACGTGTGACCGCCCAGCATGCACATCTGAGTGCTGTCCACAAACTAGCTCCTCCCTTCCACTGCAAATGGGCTCGAAGGCTGCGCTGAGGCATGAAGACGTTCCCTGTGGAGGATGGACTTAGCAAGGAAGTCTGAGTAGGCCCATGACGCTGGAGCTGGGGGGACCCTCAGAGATTCACGAGGGGCGGGAGGAGCTCTCAGTGAGCATTTCTCTTGGCTACTCTCACCCATGTCCTGATGGGGAGGGGTGCAGTTCGAGAAGGCCAACACCTGTGCCAGGAAGGAGGTCTTTTTTTCTTGGGTCTAAAGGTGAAAGGGTGATATTTATCCCAGATCCAAAAAGTGCTGGTGCATATGTAGCATTTTAAGGCACCCCCTCCTCTTCTTTCTTTCCCCTCTCCTCCGCCGCAAACAATTCTGAATTCTGTGCTAGCCGTTTCCTTGCTTAACTTCATAGTTTTGCTGCCAATATTATACACTGAAGCAATACCTTTAGTATTGTTTGCCACTGCATTTTTTTTTTATAGGGACAGAGACAGAGTCAGTAAGAGGGACAGACAGGAACGGAGAGAGATGAGAAACATCAATTCTTCATTGTGGCACCTTAGTTGTTCATTGATTGCTTTCCCATATGTGCCTTGACTGTGGACCTTCAGCAGACTGAGTATCCCCTTGCTTGAGCCAGTGACCTTGGGTCCAAGCTGGTGAGCTTGCTCAAACCAGATGAGCCTGCGCTCAAGCTGGCGATCTTGGGGTCTCGAACCTGGTTCCTCCGCATCCCAGTCCGACACTCCATCCACTGCACCACTGCCTGGTCAAGCGCTATTGCATTTCTTATAAACGCAATCATCCTGTGTGTATTCGCCTGTGATTGCTTTTTCTTTTCATTTGACAAATTCTGTTTTGAGGTTTGTTTATGTTGAATCACACAGCTGAGGGTCCCATATCATTGTGACATCACCTCACTAGTGATAATGTACTTATATGCTTTACTGTTGACAGGCATTTGGATTATAACCAATTTTAGACTGACAAAACCATGATGCTAAGAACTTCTGAGTTCATAGTCCTCAGATTGATTGAGACGGGTACAGCCCCTTCCCATTTTTTTGTTCAAGTACTATCTTCTCTGTGAGCTCTATCCTGACCATTCTTTATTATTATTATTACTTTATATTTTTAATTTACTGGGTTGACAAGATTTGTGAAATCCTGACTATTCTGTTTAAAACTGCAAGCCCCACCCTGCACCCTCAGTGTTCCCAATGCCCATTATCTGCTTGACACCTTCTAATGCATGACTTATTTCACTTCGTTATGGTGTCTTCAGTTGACTGTTTTTATTTCCCAGTAGAATGTCAGCTCCCCAATGGTGGAGATCTTCTATTCTCTGTTGCTTGCCAAGTGCCAAAGATGGTGCGTGCTATATGGTAGACACTAAAACCCGTATTTGTTGAATTAACTAAATAAATATGCTCGTAAGGTTAATTTAAACAAGTTGCTTGGCTCAGGATAATTTGATTTTAGTGAACTCATGTTGATGCTTATTGATCCTGCCTTCTCTTTCTCATTGCTTCCTAATCAATTATCCATCTGTCAAGTCATGATAGATAATTAATTAAGCTGGGGACTAAGTTCACTCTTCTGTCTTGATTTAGAGTTGTCTTTTCATAAACTTTCTGCCATCTCTTCTCTATGCGTTTCAACTTTTGGGGTCAAAGAGTGGCTGTTTCCTGGCTCCCTCTCTGTTGTCCATATATTCATTAATATATCATTAATCCTTTTGTTGGTATATTTCCTCTTACTGAGCCTAATACCCACAACAAACTTTACATTTGCCACACTTAAAATTTTTTCAGTGTTTTAGGTAACTCTTCATAGGCATTTATTCTGTATTTAGGCCAAATGAGCCCATTCTACTTAAGGTGATCTGTTTTGCTGACTTACATCTCTCTTGACTAATATTTTTATATGCTACAGTTTCAGTATGAAACATATGCTAGAAACTATAAGAGACATGATTTGTGAAAATCAGTGGAGTCTACGGCCTTCCAGGAATGAGAATGAACCTCACACTAACAATGAAAGGATCATCTTTAAACTCCTTACCTTCAGGACCTGTTTAACTGTTGTTGTGTCATTTGATTTCAAAAGACCAGTCACATTTTTAGCCAGTTCTTCATGTATCGTTCTCTCCTTGCATGCCCTGGTCTTGAACACAAACTGAAGAAAGTCCAAAAAAGTACAATGAGTAAAATGATTTTAAGAAAAACAATTCTTCAAAAATTATGTTGCATGGATAACTCATAACTCAAAGTTATCTGTTCATGCCTGATTTTGTCATGAAATAAATGAAGGCCCAGTGATAAGAGTGGTACACACCTGTTCCTATTTAGGGCTTTGCACAGGCAGGGCCTGGCTCACCTAAGCTCTCCTTGTAACTCTTTGTGTAGAAATCAAAAGAAAGAGTCAGAGAGCAATTTAGCAGGTTCAAGGAAACATGGAGGGCTTTGACCCACCTACTTAGGACACATTTCCCCTTCTCCTTCCTTCCACTGGTAACAGGTGGCATGGTAGCATTTCTTCATCCTGAAAGGGTAGAGCACCCACTCAAATAGCCAAGTGGGGAAGCAGGTGCCTTCCAGAAGTCAGGAGTGAGCGCCCCACACGCCCAGGGTCTGCCATCTCATGCTTAGACACAGCTATCAGAGGGTCATGAATATTGGCTGTCAGTAAGATAACACATGCTGCTCACTTTCTTATTTCTCAGAAGACTGGTCTGACACACACCTCTGAGTGCCTGTAATGGTTTTAGTTTTTAGTATTTCTTCATTCATTTAAAGGAAATCAGCATCAATTTTTGCACATCTTTTTCAAACATAAATTGTGTATGGCTGAATTATAATATATATTTTACTTATGAGTTGGGTTTGCTCCTAGGGAGATCATTTCTTCAGAATATTCACAATTCAGACTCCGTTATAATCAAGAGTGAAGGCAGGCAAGAGAGTCAAAGCAGAGGCACATACACCCGTAACTATCTGTTTGAACTTCCTAGTTCATCGACAGTTCAGTTGTCCTGAGGGGGCCTGGCTTCTCCGAGCTCGTCCCAGAAGAGAAAGACAAAGCTAAGTGACGCGAGAAACTAGCTACAGAGTAATGTGATTTCCCCACTCGTGGATTCTGACTCATGTGAGGATAATGTCAGAACTGCCTAGGACCTTGCACAATTATTTAGCCCCAAGGACATTACAACTAGCTCTATAATATTCTTACTGTAAAATTTTGGCTAGAACATGTTAGTGCCATGAGTTTCTGTGAAACATGGCATTTCATCAGACTAACTTTAGACATGCAATTTTGAAAAAAACATGGTATATGTGTGTGCGTGCGTGCGTGCGTGTGTGTGTGTGTGTTGGATATTTGTAAATGGGGTGAGTTAGCAGCATTTAGCACCACTGAACTTGAAATGGTGTTTAGTTCGCTTCTGAATAAATATTCATTGCATTGACTATCACATCTCTCAAGGACATCACAGCATGTATAATACCAGCCCAACAGTTTTCATTATACACCTACCTGTAGGGCTTAATATCTAGTGATATGTTAAATAATAACTTTTCCCACCAAAAGCAAAAAATCAGACTATTTGGTCAAGGCCAGACTGTCAACTATTGTGCTAGAACGGGTGTCCACACAGACCCGTCGAGCTGATGTCTCTCTGAGCCGCGCCATCCCAACTCATAGGGGAGGAAAGTGGAGTCCAGAGGGGCTGACTGCTCCAGCTCACTATTTAACCTTAACTAGCATCTAGTTTCCCTTGGCTAGTGTAGCACTCTTCTCAGACTAAAATTCCAGTTACGGTTATATTTGTTAGGCTGCATGTGTTTTAGATTTATCAAAATGTGTTACAAAAAACCTTGTTATCAGATTGAAATTCCACCTAGGTGGAATTCTGGATTTGAACCCCCTCAGAGAACGCTAAGTCAGCATTCTGCTGGATTACAAAATCAGATGATCTCATTGGGATCTTTCAAACATCTTGGTTAAAAATAAAGATCATCTCAGGATGCATTTCTATTCTACCTCTCCAAGAGTGTCACACAGGGAAACTGGGACCTCACAGTAAGGTTTTCAGAAGATCTAGGCTTGACCGGCACAAAAATGTCAAAACAACAATGGGTTCTTAACATCATTTTTAATGATTCTGTTGGAGCAAGGTATGTAATACTCGTGTTGAAATGGAGAGGACTTCCTGGAGGGGTTTTTTTTGTTCTTTTTTTTTTTTTTTTTGGTCTAAGCCTCTTTTGAGAGTGGAATGGGAAACTGAGGTAAGCACTGAGGCGGTGAAAGTTCTATAGGCAGTTCTGTTGACTGTAAATTCATCAGTACTTTATAAAATAGGCAAAGACTCCGTCTTAAACAGAGAGCAAACTAAAAAGGCATCTCTAGTTGAATCTGCTTTTCTGCAAATGAAGCATAGTTCTCACTGGGCAAGATTAGACCAAAGGGAAATGATCATGCGACTATTTTTGGCATATGGGCTATTTTTAAAAAGAAAGTTTCTAGCACAAAAATAAAACAAAATTCTTTTCTAGTTACCTCTCTGGACATCTAACATATATGGGTATATGTCTAGCCATAGGTATTAGTGAGTATATTGTTTTAATTAAAAAGATCTGTGTCTCAAAAAGATTTCATCCATGCACAGAAAAAGTAGAACTTTAGGTTCTCTATGCATCTAAAAGTGAACTAAGGTACTCTTGTTTATCTCTGGGTAGGTTCTTTTTTTCTTTTTTTCATCAAGAAGGTGACAATCAGGTAGGAACTATAATGTACAAACATCATCGCAAGTTCACGGGCATTAATTCACTGGCCAACTGGAAATGAGACTGGAAACGTGACAAAGGACACTGAAAGCAGTGCACAGATGATGAAATGGGCTCGTGGTTCATGCCAGAGGATAAAGGACTTAACATACCAGAAGCAGGTACAAATAGACAGTAACTGGGGGAATGAAATAATGCCTGAGAAAACAATAAGAAAGGCTAAGAAAACATTACAGAGAAAACACAGAGCATTCAACAAACCAACAGGAAAAGTCTTCCTTACATTTGTACGGGAATTTCATTCATTGCAATAGCGACTTCTATAGGACAGGGCATTAACTATCTCCTTCAGCTCCTCCTTTGCTTTTTCTCCCCATATAAATAGTCACTTGCTCACATACACGTTTTTACATATTTATACATTCAAACGATACAGCTAGCCCATCAATGCAAAGAGAAGGAATTCTAGTAGCTAAGAGGAATGCTTGATGTTACTGTGGTGGGCACCTTCCAGCTAAAGCACAAAACTTGCCACTTATTGTAGACAGGAAATGAGACAGGCCACACAGCACAAGGGGCACATGACCAATGTCCAAGCAGTGATTTCATACCTTAATGTATGATTGGACGAAGTGGTCCAGCTGTTCTTCATGACACTTGGCCACGACGTTGGTCAGAACCCTGGAAAAATAAAGCTGTTCAGTGGCCTTTCTGGAGAAGGCCGAAAATGCTATCAGGTTGGTCACTGGAGTGCTTGAAAATTGGGTACTTAACAGTTACTGAATAAATGAATGAATCAATTTCAGACTCGGCTTGGTCCCCCTTATCCCCCAACACTGAGCATTTATTATCTATATTACCTGCTAACCATCTCCAACCTTGAAATCTCTAAACACTGGACATAAATAATGTCTCAGTGTTGCCCCAGTTGCACGTGCTAGTATGGTCTGCACGTCTGCTGACACTGTCTTCTTGGAAAAGGAATCATTTTTAGTACCTGATTAAAACTTAAGATCTTTAACCTTGAAGTAATTATCATATTCCTTTTTAAAAGTGCTTCCCTTCCAACCTAGAGGCAATATATGTATATGCTTTTGGAAAAAGTAATTAGGTTAAGATGCAGGGTCTTTTTTCTTCCCTTCCTTAGCTGGCAGTGGGGGTATGAGTTGATATTTCCGCATGAATACCCCCCAGTTACTCCATGGCCACAGTGGTTAACAATAGCTTGGAATTTTACCAGATCTATCATTTGAAGTATTTAGGAATCTTGTCAGCACAAACCCACATACTCATGCTGAAAAGAGCATCCAATGAAGACACAGTTGCGGACTTTTAATCTGGGTCCAGAAGTGACTAGTTGTGGAATTGTTAGAGAGACCTTAATCTTCCAGAGCTTCAGGGATCCACTTTCAAAACAAGGCTCAAGACTCAAATCCTGAATAGTGGTAATAATATATATACCTATGAGCTCAAAAGGGGCTGGAACCATTTCAAGGCCAAGAGTAATTCTGGAATGCTGTGACTAATTTTTAAAAAAATGAACATTAGTAATCTATGATTCAATAATTGATTTAAAACACAACCTCCACGAAGAAATTGTGGTTGCTCATGTCACCAGACAGATTAGTTATATGGGAAGAATGTACAGTATAGACAAACTTCAAGTGACAATAGCTTAAGGAAAATTGAATATTTTTTAAAAAACTAAAAGATTTTTTGGGAATGTGAAATGACACAGCTTCTGTGGAACACACTTTAACATTTTCTTAAAAAGTACACACACAGCTCTCATACAACCCAGCAATTACACTGGCGTTTCTCTCAGAGACATGAGAACTTATGCTTCCCCAGATCTATCCCAAACTGGAAACAGATTCATTCAGCAGGTGACTTGTTTAACATACTGTGGTATGAAACAGTACTCAGAACTGAGAAGGAAGGAACTATGGATAGATGTAATAGCCTGGATGGCTCAGAGAATTATTCTGAGTGCAAAAATAATCCCCAAAGGTTACATACTATCATACTGTGTGATTCTATATATCTGTATCTACATTGTATCTACATAGAGATAGATACAGAGATAAATCGGTAGATATATAGATGAAGAATTGTGTATTCTTAAAATAACAAACTGTTAGAGATGGAGAACAGATTAGTGGTAACCAGGGATGAAGAGTGGGTGGGATGAGAGGGAAGCAGTTTGGACTATAAAAGAGCAAAAGGAGCCATCCCTGTGGTGACGAACTGTTCTGTATCCTGATCCCACCAATGTCAATAGCCTGGTAGCGTTACTGTACTACAGTTTTTCAAGATGTTGCCTTTGGGCAAATTGGCTAAAAGGAACAAGGTATCTCTCTATGTGATTTCTTTCTTTCTTTCTTTCTTTTTTTGTATTTTTCTGAAGCTGGAAATGGGGAGGCAGTCAGACAGACTCCTGCATGCGCCTGACTGGGATCCACCCGGCACGCCCACCAGGGGGCGATGCTCTGCCCATCCAGGGCGTCGCTCTGCGCGACCAGAGCCACTCTAGCACCTGGGGCAGAGGCCAAGGAGCCATCCCCAGCGCCCGGGCCATCTTTTGCTCCAATGGAGCCTCGGCTGTGGGAGGGGAAGAAAGAGACAGAGAGGAAGGAGAGGGGGTGGGGTGGAGAAGCAGATGGGCACCTCTCCTGTGTGCCCCGGCTGGAAATTGAACTCGGGACTTCCGCACGCCAGGCCGATGCTCTACCACTGAGCCAACCGGCCAGGGCCTCTCTATGTGATTTCTTAAGACTTCATGTGAATCTATAATTACCTCCAAATAAAAGTCACAAAGAAAAAGTTAAAATCGAGGTCTAACATTTTACTCAAATGATAACAATAGATGATTAGAAGGTAAGAAACCAAGAGAGAGAAATACTTAATTTTGAGACACATATTCAAGCAAAATGCAAACATACACAATGGAGGGGGGGAGGTGTTCAGTTATAATAAAAGTTCTGTGCAAGCACAGAGGATCAAATCTCCTCTCCTAAGGCAGAGTTAGAGGTACCTGGTCACAGTCGTACTTATTTCATCTTCTTCCCTCTGCACCAAAACCTTGAACAGCTGATTCAGGATTATAGGCAGAAAGCTCATGATTGCGTGAATCTTTTCCACATTCAGTAAGTTCTGTAGTAAATTGACAGGAAACAATGGGGAAGTGATTGAGTTGAAAGCACATTCTGCTGGTGTGCTTTAGAACTTGATCATGAATACTGTAGCTCCCTTTATGTCGCTTTGTGTTCATTGCATTTAGTGTGGCATGCAGGCACGGGGGTAATGTGACAAGGATGATAATTTAAAATCACTCAGCTTTATTTTTATTTTGAAACTGATCTTTGCTTGTTCTTTTAGTCAACACAGACTGTTAAGGAATTGTGAAATAAAATCATTTACTCTCTGAATTGATGAGGCATTTGGACCTCTTCAATGATCATGACCTCTTAGTTGTTTATACAGTGAAAATGACAAAGGTCTCTTCTGTCCATACCTCCCCTGAGGACCACCGAAAGTATCCGCATGTCATGTTACCTTGCAAGAGCGGATGAAATGTGAGGTAGGCGACTGAGACATGTCTTTCTCTCTTTTTTGGCACTGCCGGAAAAAGGCATTCACGTGCGGATCCTGAAACAGCAAAAGGAAAAGTGTTTGTTTCTGATGACACGTAAACTGTGTAACAATCACGGCGATGGGAAGCAAGCATGTCTGTAGGACCGAAGCCTCAATGTGCAGGGGGCAGTGACAGAGCTTCCTTCCATCTTCACCACACGTCCTGGCACATGGAAGGCTTGAGGTGACCTAAGTACAAAGCTCACTCTCTTCTGTATTTCATTTCGTAGGTTTGCTTTCCTTCTTGTCCACACAACAGTGGCTGGAGAATTACTTTCCTTGGCTTTGTACCTTTTCTTCTTTAATTGCCTTTTCTCCCCCCATCTTCTTCCTCCTGCTTCTTCCATAGACTTCTACCAATTTTTCTTACATACTCCTTCGCACACATGAGAAATGCACAGGGATGTTCTAATATGCACAGAAATCTTTTCAGACTTAAATATACAAGCCAGAAAACATCAGGAGTCCACACTAACGTCATGAGGTAACACTGACTCTCTCTCTGTTACGGACTGAAGTGTGTGCCCCCAAATCGGAATGTGGATGCCCTAACTCCCAGTTCTGCAGTATGTGACTGTATAAGAAGGTCATTAAGTTACAGTGAGGCAGTGGGGGTGGCCAAATATAACTGATGTCCAAATATAACTGACGTCCTTATAAAAGAGTAATTTTGGACACCAGACACGTTCCACCTCAGAAGGACACAGCGAGAAAGCCAAGGAGAGAGGTCTCAGAAGAAATCGACTCCGCCAAAGCCTTGATCTTGGACTTCTAGCCTCTAGAGCTGTGAGCAAATAAATTTCTGTTGTTTAAGCCACCCAGTATGTGGTGTTTTGCTATGGCAGCCTGAGCAAATGAATGCCTTTTAATGCAATTTCCCGAAGAGAGTGACATCTTGGAAATTCTCTAAGTTTTGCGCTGAGGGGTAGGGGTCACAGTTATGCCATTGGGAAGTGAGATACAACATTTTAGAAAAGTCCACTTTCTGGGTGTGTGTTGTTCGTCTATTCTAGAAGGGCCTCTGTGGTTTGGGTTCCCCTCAGATGGGTGTGATTTGTGTGTGTGGGTGTGTGTGTATGTAAAATTTTTAGTTTTATTTCATGTGTTCTTCTATTGGACAGTTATTGATTAAAAGCTGACTATGCACCAGGCCCTTGGCAGTCATGGAGGACAGAATGGAGGTGAAGAAAACCTCCCTCCCTCTGCGGTCCTTCCGTGATGCCAGGGAGACAGGCGGCCTGACACCAGTTCCACACATGCCTATTTGATGGTAATCAGATATGTGCTTCACAGGAAACAGGGCGCCATGTGGGTTGTAAGACAAGATAACCCAGAATGTCTTCAAGTTCAGTGAACAAAGAGGTCTTCTTTAAGGAAGTGACATTTGAGCCAAGATTTGAAGGAAGAGTAGGAGTTAACCAGGAGAAGGGGAGAGAAAGAGAGAGAGAGAGAGAGAGAATGAGAGAGAGAGAGATTACCCTCCTGGCTACAGAAGGGCCGAGTGTCAAAGGAGTGGTGAGTCTTAGAGGTAACCAGGCAGATGAGGGTCAGAGCCCTGAGAGAGCCGTGGGTATTGGAAACTGAGGTCAGTAAAAGAGAGATGAATGTGGCCCCCAGGACAATGAGAACACGGGCAGAGGAAGTGGATGTAGAGAAAGCTGAGCAGTGGTGAGTCACAGAGAGACCTGGGAAGGCAGCCGGAAATGAGGAAAACATCTCGGGCACTCTGAGATATGGAAAAGCAGAATTCGGTAGAGAATGACCATTCTGTGGGACTTGCCCAGGGCTGATGGCATCAGGGAAAAGATTGTTTTAAAAAGTTATGGGTATAGGATTCGGAAAGAGGATTAAATTTGGCTTAGACACCAGAGGTTACTGAGAGAAATTCTGATGCAGTCTACGTGTGGGTCGTAAATTATTTCATTTTTCTTAGCAACCACGTATGTGCTAGATTTAAAGAAGCATGAAGCATCAAAACGGAAAGCAGATACTCCCAGAATTTAAGGAAGGAGAAATACATGTTTCAGGTATTTGCATTAATTTGCTTTGTGGTTTATAATTGGTGCCATGAACATCCTCACACGGTGGTAAAATAAACCTTGCAGTGGAAGGGCTGAGTTTATGGTAACTCGACAATGAAAATAATCACATCTGTATCACACTTTTTAGTTCAGGAGATATTTTCATATGTAGTGTCTCACTTTGACCATCATTACACTCTTAAGTAGAGAGATTTTATTGTTGTCATCGTCCCGCTGAGGACATAGGGAGGGCGGGGGCGGGGTACAGAGACTTGTCCAGGGTCTCTGAACCAGAAATTGGCCAAGGCAGTTATCAAAATCAGTTCTGCCGGCCTCGTGGTCTCCCTATCAGGAGAGCCTTGGCTACGTACTGGGAATCAGACTTAGTTTTGAGGTAAAAGTCCAAAGTATTTATTTTTAACATTTATATTTTACTTGGGTGTTGTCAGTGGAAGCAAACCATCTTCCAAATAAAGTGTCACCTGGACAAATACATTTTTGGTATTTTGGTGCCTGGATTTTTATGGATTAGGACAGTCTACCTCCTCTGGGGATAATTATGCCGCAAAGATTCTTCCTTTTCAACCACCAGCTCCTCTGACCCTTGTGAAAAGGTGAGCTGTCCTCCTGTGAGTGCAGGAGATACCTTATATGAGTCCACGAGCTGGAGAAGATGCTGACATTTCAGACACACTCACCTGAGAATTCACCGTTGACACAACAAACGTTGATACTTTGAAAAGCGGTTTGCCACCATCAACCCATTTCATGTCACTCCCACCGTGCTGCAAAAGAGAGTTTGTCATTGTCACTGTGGCGATTTGAGAGAAAACAGACAAACAAGTTATTCAGTGTATGTCAGTTTGACATCCTGATCTATTAGTTTCAGATGACTGCAGAGATAGAAAACAGAAGATGCAAATACATTTAGCAACATTGGTGAATGAGACCTCCTGGCCATAAAGTAAGTGAACAAGGTATCTGAAATACTCTAGGTGTCCTTGATTCATAACTACAGTGGAGGCGTGACTACATGGTTGGGTTAATTTAAAGATATATTTTTTAATTTTTTATTTATTTATTCATTTTTAGAGAGGAGAGAGAGGGGGCGAGAGAGAGAGAGGAGAGAGAGACAGAGAGAGAGAGAGAGAGAGAGAGAGAGAGAGAAGGGGGAGGAGCTGGAAGCATCAACTCCCATATGTGCCTTGACCAGGCAAGCCCAGGGTTTCGAACCGGCGACCTCAGCATTTCCAGGTCTACGCTTTATCCACTGCGCCACCACAGGTCAAGCCGGGTTAATTTAAATGAAAGGAAGAAGATAACCTCATGCCATTTAGCCCATGTATTTTTTTTTCTTTTAAATTATACATCATCCAATACCTTTCCACTTGCAGAATCTTGAAAGCTTAGGTAGTTAGGAGGCAGGCTCGTGGCTACTGGGATATTGTAATCTTGAGAAGCCAGTTGGTCATGTTTCATCAGACGAAGCCACGCATATCCAACTGCACAGAGGAACAACAAAGGGAAAACTCTTGAGTACAGACCTCCATGGTGAGGGAGAGAAAGGAAACTATTTGTCATTTCTGAATACAAAACCACCACCAAGAAGAATAAATCAGAGCTTTTAAAAGTCTCTCTAATTCATGTCCCACAGAGGACACGCAAAGCAATCTCAGATTGTGCCCGTCGGTACCTGGTGTTTCCAGAGCCTCCTTCTTTTTGGCATTGGCTTTTGCATTTATGTCACAAGTGACATGATAAAAAGAAAACAGAATGTGGTGTTTCTCATGGAGTTGTGTGGGGAGCTCAATTTTCACCTGCAAAGAAAAGAAGTAATAGCTGGACTGAGGTTAAAATCATTTGCCCAGGGTCAGGGCAAGACAAAACTCTTTAACTGAAATTTAGGTCTATGTTTGATAATTACTGTTAAAAGTACTGATTTAACTTTCAATCGATACCCATCCTGCTAGCAGGAGTGTGTTAAGATGTTGAAATTTTTACTTCTTTACTGTGGTGGATGATGATAAATTAGGATACATAGTATGTCTCCTTAGATACTCTATGCCAGTGGTCTCCAACCCTCGGGCCACGGACCGGTACTGTCCATGGGCCATTTGGTACTGGTCCGCAGAGAAAGAATAAAAAACTTACATTATTTCCGTTTTATTTATATTTAAGTCTGAGCGATGTTTTATTTTTAAAAAATGACCAGATTCCTTCTGTTACATTCATCTAAGACTCACTCTTGATGTTTGTCTCAGTCACGTGATACATTTATCTGACCCACCCTAAAGACTGGTCTGTGAAAATATTTTCTGACATTAAACCAGCCCATGGCCCAAAAAAGGTTGGGGACCACTGCTCTATGCTATTATATTATAGTACAGATTAAACACACACACAGACATAAATATTGAATGTAAACAAGGCACCTATCATCAAAAGACACAAAATAAGAAGACAGTAATTCTTTGCCTCTCAAAGGATGTGTATGGGCCAGTTGTATGAGCATCACTTGGGAGCTCATTAGAAATGCAGAATCTGAGACACTACCCCAGACAGATGGGATCAGAATCTAGATATTAATAAGATCCCTTGTCAGTAATGAATAATGTAAACTAAGCATAGAGTCTATCTCTTTTAAAAAACAACAAAAATATATGTAGTATATTATATATGATATATATATATATGATGTGTTAACTAAGTAATAAAGCTATGTTATGAAGAGGTCAAGCTATAGTGCTTCTGAATAAACGGAAATCAAATCGATGTTGGTTAAGAATGTATTGAATGAGAAGCATACGCCATGTTCCCATAAAGAAGTGTGTTGAAACCTTCTACATTTGCTAGTGCTGAACAGTTTCCAAACCTCTGTCACATGCATTGCCATTTAAATCCCTCAGTAGGCTTTTGAGTGGGATGATAGAGAGATAGGAACCAAGGTGAGATATGTTAGTGGGCTTTGAGTCACTGAGATCACAACGTGGTCAGTAATAAGATCTTCCGAGATAAGGACCCACGTCTCCTGATCGCCACTTCACATCAGAATCCCAGGATCCCGTGCAGGTAAGCTGCATTACATTCAATACCAGCAACAACGTAGTTTCCAGAATAGTCCAATCAAGCAATAAGGTGACAGAGAGCCATGCAAATTGCCTACCACCTTGTTTATTAGGTTCTCTGTGCATTTATCTACCTATGTCATTCATTTTCACATTGTTCAGGAAAGAATTTAACACACTGATTATCAAAGTGCTGTTCCCGCTCCCAGTAACATCATCACCATCTGGAAATTTACGTTAGAAACGCAAATTCTCAGGGGCCATTCCAGACATGGAATCCAGAAGTCTGGGGTGGCTTCCCATAATCTGTGTTTTAATAAACCTTCCAGGTAATTCTGAGAAGTCCTGAACTATAATGCTTTGCAAACTTACATTTTCTTTGGATACCACTATACTAACCAGGTTTAAAAACCAGCCAATGTACAGTTCCAAACATACAATGACTAGCAATGCAATAGAATGAAATTTTCTCTTTTTATCCATGTAATAAGACAGACTTGAGAGTTGGCCAGGGTGGGTCCTGTTCCATGCCACAGTTAGAGATGAGGGGGTCCAAGGTCACTCAAATTCACACAGGTTATAAACAACAGTGCGGGCTCATACTCTATCCATTCCTTTGTTCTTTTCATTCTAATATGAAATTGGTAAAAGCCAATATAATCTTTAAAAATTAAATTAGTTTCACTTGACAAGAATGATACCAAAAATAAAAATCACATTTTTTTTTGAGAAACTGAACAAATAGAATTGGCAACATACTTTTGGAGCAATTTATTAATTAATGTAATTTCTAAGCCTCGGTTAGGTCAAATGTCTAGCAAGGCGGGTCCTCAGTCTGAGTGCTGTCACTGTGTGCTGTGTGGCCCACTCACCCATCCCTTCAGGAGCTGCAGGAGGAGTGGAGGCCCCACCCTTACCTCGTCTGAGAAATCCGGATTCTGGGAGTGGTGCAGAACTGCTGTGTAGGCGGCCGAGGTGAAGAGGGGCCCTCCAGGTTTTCCGTAAATACGCTGTTTAAAAAATTATGAGTCAAACAATTATGAGTGTCTGAAATTATCCCTGAGCACAAAAAGGGCCACGGTCCTTCAGTTACCCATCCTGGAACGAAGACGAACTTCGTGATAACTTGCCAGGCTTAGCTGACATCTAACTGACCTTGAACTCCTTTGACCTGCTTCCCTATTTCATATACAATGGGCGTTGCTGAAGAAAAATTTGAAGGTTTTAATTCACCGTGTAGATATTACATCAATGCTGAGCACCCAAATTAGCTCATTACCTAACTTTTGTTTCCTAGGAGATAAGATCTCCTTTGTTCCCTTCTGTATCCGACAGGATGGCCTCTGGAAGAGACCCATGATCTCCAGCACTGGCCTAGAGTTTGAGGCAGTTAGCTGAGTGACCACAATGCTTGACTGGACCCCAGCCCCTGACATACCAACCCCCAACCAAGAATGCAAAACAGGAAAGACAGAGCTGGTTCCAGGCTCCGCCGTCATCCTATCCCGGCCCCTAATCCGGCCAGGGGATGGGACATGGCATTTTCTAGCCACACAGGTTAAAAGCCCCCTTAGCCCAGGCTCAGGGTTCTTCTTCTGACATCTGCTGTCTCTGCGCGATGCTTTAGAATGCAACAGAACAGGGGACCCACACACCTGCGACTTCCTCTTTCCTAGAAGTTTCCGCATGGACACTACCCCAACAGGCCTGGAGGGGTTGCCATCTGCTGCTTACTGCCTTTGTTCACTTGGCAACTCCATCTCGCTATTTTTTCCCTCCTGAGGCTCATGCTCTGCTATTGTGAAACTCGGAACCTTGCGGCGGGGAGTGGCTCAGGACTGTTGTGAAGAAGTCTCTCCCCGCTGCCCGATTCCTTCAATCACTCAGACTGATCACTGCTCTTCTGCGTAGTGCTCCGAACCTTCCTGACACAGAGAACACCATCGGTACCTGACGGACGGCTTTGAGAGATGATCTCCGGTAATCGTGGGGCTTCGTTAGCAATGTGTTGCACCCTTTCCTCTCTCATTCCCCCATTCCCTGAAACTGGGAAGATGTGGCCACCAGCCAACTAGAAACAACTTTCCTCTCTATTTTTACAGGCTATCTATCATGTTTGAAGCCCCTAAAATAAAAACGGCGCATATCAAATATGAACTCTGAAAAATGCCATCCAGTTGCAGCTTCATAGATTAACATTGCCCAGTTCACACAAACCTCGTCGTTTCATTGATCTCCTGTAACCATGTGACCAACAAGCAGGACTGACTTCCCAGAGTCATTTCCCGGCTGCTCAGGCCCCACGTACCTGCTGTGAACCTGAGTGAGAATCCCACGGGCCCACTGCCCTGGCCACGAGGCCAGCGTGCAGCGACCCTTCTGCACAGACCCCACCACGGCCAGCTGGGAAGCGGCATTTCAAATCAAGCATGCTGACTCAACAGGCAGGCTAATGTTTGAAAATGGCAAAGTCCTCCGGAGGGGATTCTTTGCATAGATTCTACATTGAAATGATTTCCTTTTTTCCCTAAATCTCGAAAAGCTAAGCAGAGCCACAAGCCTGGCATTTCTAATAGGTCTAGTTAATGATGGCTATTAAATCAGGGACATTTTAGGAAATTGCTTCTCTTTCAACGCCACTCAAATAAAAAGCCCTTTTGTAGCAGGAGGAACCTATGCACCTGCTTGCCCTCCTTAGTGTTGTGCCCCCCCTGGGCTTGGCCTACCTTCACGGGCTTGGCACCCTCCTCATCAGAATTCTTGAATTCAATGCACACGGTTATATTTCGTGCCTGAAATTACAGCAAGGGAAAATGGAAATGGTAATGGCCTGTAATGGAACATGAAAAAAAACAAACAAAACAATCCAAGTACTTAAAATAAATAGCTTCTAATAAATCCAAAAAGTGTAGAATACCCAGTACTTTCTTGTGACATCCACAGTGGTCAGAAATAACAGGTGGATATGGAGAGGTTATTTAAAAGGGAAGAGAAAACTCATGTCAAAAAGGGAGAGGTATGTTATTTTCAGAGCACCTTAAAAAACTAAAAATAGACTAGAACAACATGATTTAGGGCTGATTTAGAAAGGTGATTAGTATGCTACATAATTATGCATTCTGAAGCACATTTAAGGGAAACTCATTATTGCTCTTTATTAACCATTTTCTTTACAACATTTTTTTTCCAAAGTGATTAACTCTGGTAATTTGTATTCGAACTTTCAGGAAACCATCTTAACATGATCAGAAAGAGAGAGGGTGATATCTCAGAAACATATCCCACCTTGTTGAAACATCTCTGGCTATCATACTTGAGGTGCTTGGGGTAAACGTAAATCTGATTTTTGTAGACTCTGTAGGGACGGCAGTACTTTGTTGAGTCATAAACAAATTCTTCCACCTCCACTGTGGGTTCCGGCTGAGCCGTCACGTTGAAAGGCTTGACAGGGATAAAGGACGACGTTACACAGTCTTTAAAAATCAGAGAATAAGAGTTCGTCATTGGGTATGATATTTTTAAGTGAACAATAAATACTTAACATATTTTAAAATTAATCTACTCAAAACAGAAACTTTATTTTTTATACCAATCCATGTTGAATTATGCTATTATAAAAAATTCATAGGAAGCAGGCATGATAGACAACTAAACCACAGATTTAATGTCAAAATTGATGTCTCAAAAACTGATTAATCTTTGGCTGGATCTATGATTATTTTCTTTTCTTATTAAGCTTGATATAAAAAAAGTAAATTTTAGCTACTGACCCCTTAAACACACTCACCAAAGATTATAAGATAAGGATGGGTCCACATACCTTTAGCACAACACTATAGCAACAGTATGGGTACAGATGTATGTCAGAACAGAAGTTTGGTCAATGGGTTTATTACTGATAGTGCCAAATGGATTCATATTTTTTCCCTAGAGAACGACTGAACAGCATAGACCTGAAACTCTTCTGCATTGTTAGATAAAGTGTATTTTATTTTTCTCTTCAATTTTCACAGGCTTTTAAAATCTAATCTTATAAGAAGAGCCTAAGGGGAGAAGAAGACCATGAGGAATTTATAAATGAAAACAGAGAAAGAGGAGTGGAGGTAGATGAAGGAGGTGTGAGTAGGCATGGGGGGGGAGATGGGGAGAGAAGAGATCTTCTTTGGGGCACACGGTGCAGTGTGGAGATGAT
Source organism: Saccopteryx bilineata (assembly GCF_036850765.1). Classification (NCBI taxonomy): domain Eukaryota; kingdom Metazoa; phylum Chordata; class Mammalia; order Chiroptera; family Emballonuridae; genus Saccopteryx; species Saccopteryx bilineata. The sequence continues at coordinate 12,679,423 of NC_089494.1, read as the reverse complement.
GTTTTATTGAGTTGCATACCAGTACCTGACCCCAGTAAATTCAATTAAAAAAAACCCTTCTGTCACTAAACAGTTTGGAGGTGAATTATGTTGCTGAAAGATAGCACGGCCTTCTACCTTCCATTATCCCATCTGGGATCTTCCTGTGTTCAAAAAATCAAATTGATTAGCTAGATATGCTTGGAAATCAGATTACAGGTTTTTTTGTTTTTTTCAAAAATCAATTATAATATTTTTTATTTGTTCAAATTTTCTTAATGTCCTAAAGTCCTTACAAAGAGAATAATTTAGTTTTCTCCTTTGTGATTTTTCTTTTTCCTAGGTACTAGAAGCCACTTCCCACATGTCAGGGGGAGGAAATGGCTGAACCTGTCCCCTGCTCTTGCATACCAATCAATATAAAAGTGATTTGGAGCATGGCTTAAGTTGGAATTCTACTTTTATTTTATATGAAAATGATTTATGGAAAAATTATGAGACTAGAAAACTTAACAGTGCTAATGGTGATTCAAATATCCTGTGGCAATCATCCTATACCTTTTCGTAGTTAATTTTAGGATGCCTGTATTCATTCTTTGCATCACTGAGAAAGTCACTAAAAGGAATAATCAGAATTAATGAAACAAAATAAACTGATCTCACCTATTAAGAAATAAATTCTGAAACCTATGTTTATAATTTATCAAAAGCTCCTGCTGAAATCCAAATTCTCACTGACCTAAATAGGACTTTTGACCACAGTCTGTGCAATAGCAGTCTAAAGACCCTCATGGGGATGGCTATGCAGGGCGGCAGCACGGTGTGGCAGGACCAGCGTGTATTTTGAGTCTGAGGAACTGGATAGAATATAGATTCTCCCATTATGGGTTATTAGTTTACCAATCTTTCTTTACTTATAACCCTTCAGGGTTTTGAGGCTTAAATAATATAATTTAAGAACTTGCTGTGTGCATGGTGTTAGGTTATGTAGGTTACCCTGAATATAGTTCCTGTTTTACTATATCTATAGTCTTAATAAAGAAATAATAAGCCCCAAATTTCTGTAAGGTAATGAGTTCCATTTATCTCAAGCTTTGAGAAAAATAACCCAAACAAATCTACATAACCAACCATCTAAACAATTAAGCAAAATGACACTAAATACTCAAAACTCTACAAGCAAACTATGACATCATCATCATACTTGGATGTTCCAAGGGAACGTTGTCAACTGCAACATCCAGGCTTCCAGGGATGGTCTGCATTTTGCTTACTCTGTCAGCCCTGTGAAAATATGCCAACACACACACACACACACACACACACACACACACACACACACACACACACTGCATTATTCCAATTGTCAAAAAACAACAACAATCCACTGAATTTTGATAAGGGTAAACAGTAAGACCCCAATCAATCTTGTGAATGACTTTATATAGCTCGTTTGATTTTGAAAACTAAAATTGATGTGATATTGCCAAAAAAAATCAGAGAAGGGTCAGGTTACAGATATTCTAAAGAATGTTTTAAACTTATTTGCACCTATTTCTGATAACATTTACATAAGCGGCCAGACAAGAATAGTAAACCAATAGTTATCACTGACAAAAAGTACTAGAATTTGAACTGGTTTTAGGGATTCACTTTCAGAAGGAGTCTTAAGACATTTGGAGAGCAGCGCTGGTCTTCACTCGAAGTGCTAACTGGACAAGTCTGTTTTCTCCTCTCCCTCTCTTGTAACGGCACACAGACGCTGCTTTCCTGCCTGTCCCTGCTCTCCACTTACTCTGAATCTTACACCCTGACTCTTGAGTCCTTGCATTTCTCTCCCCTCCCCTCTACTAAAACCTGCTTGCCCAACTTCCTTCATAGAAAAGTCAAAATGGCTAGTAACAGATCCAAGTGTTTTCCCTTTCAGGAAATCTATTTTCACAGGTGGCATAATTACAGTGGTAGGTCAGAGCCAGCTCTTCCCAGCTTGTGAGAGCTGATTTTTAAACATTCAGTTATTTTGCCTGCATGTTGTTTAACACAACCATTACTAAAAGTGAAGTTATATGAACTTAACATCAAACAAATTATATCAAACCCCAAGGTAATGAGTACCACTCAAAATTCATCACTCACTAATTATTTTAATACATGATAAGATTATCTATAATCTTGAGGTTATTTACTCTATCTGTATGGTGGTAATGTTATATAATGGTATGCAGATTTCTTCCCAATTCCATATTTGGTCAAAGACCACTGGTAGTTTGAAATTAGCTATAGTAGGAGAATTTATACCACTGGAATTGGCCATCAATGCAAATCAACCTTTTCCCCTTGAAGAGTCAGTTGATAAACATTTACCAGCACAATACTGAGAATAAATGCCATGGGTGTGAGGTGTCTATGAAATAATTTGATGTTTCACCAGGATGTTATTGGGTATTCTAGAAGCCATAGTGAAAACTTTTTTAGCTATAAACTGCTGACATGGGTTTTGTGAAAGTAATGCCTTCTCCTGTTTGTATCACACTACCCCCAAATCTTTTGGCCACTCCTTTCTCAGCATAACAACTTTTCATGCTTTAGTATACTGGCAAGAAAGTAGAGGGAGAAAGCAATCTTAACTTCTCCTTCATAGCTGCAGGAAGGCCACAGTAGGGGTTTTGACCAGAAAGTTTGACTAAGTCAAAGGGGTGTGTCCCATAGAAGGAATATCATAATGAATTAATATTGGTTCACAGCCTCCTCCAGGATTTTACTTATTTATTTGTTTAATTAATTAATTAATTAATTTTTTTGCTTTTTAAGGTCAAATTACTTTCCAGAACAACAACAACAAAACATTGGGAAGACTTCCTTTATAGTTAAATATTCAATAGAAACACATCCTTTATTAAAGATACAGAAAATAGTAACTATGCTTGTTTCATAGTAATATACCATTTTTGTTCTAGATCAACAAAATTAATTGATCGAAGACGGCTGAGTCTTAGATGGGAGAGGCAGAGTTAACATTTCGGCAAGGGGCAAAGGGTACAAGAATCCTGTGTGTATTAGCGAGCTAACAATTTCAGATAAGGGTCTTGTTATGAAAGATCTTATCACCATAAGATATTGAACACATGCTGATTCATCTTAACAATGTGGTGTTTGTAGTTTTCCTTTTCTAGCACTAACTTCTATCACTTTCTTCAAAAGCACTGGAACAATAGAACCATTATAAATTATTGTATTCACAGCAATTAACTGTTCTGTGAAGTTTCCAAACTTAGTTCTGAAATCCCTTACCGTTCGTCTCGGTTAGTAGTGTCTAGGTCCCGTATGTTTGAATTTTGGCTCTGTGACAGAAACGTCACTCACTTTCTCAGCCCCATTCTTAAGAAAATGGAAGTTATTATTTTCTGTCTGTTGAGGCACTTACCCTTAGAAGCCCGTCATGAGAAAACCACAGTAGCTCATGGAGAGGGTGCCTGTATGAGAACCATCGTCTCTAGCCCTCAGCTCTAGTGAGCTCTCAGACAACACCAGCAGCAACTGGGCAGCCATTAAATGAGCCATCTTCAGATCCTCTGGCTCTTGCTGACCTCGCCCAGCTGAGGACCCACCTCTAGCTATGCTCAAATTATGGACTCAAGACTAAAATAAGTGAGGTTCTTATTGTAAGTCACTAAGTTTTAGGGTGATTTGTTATACAGCAAGAGATAACTGACATCGTTTAATGTTTCCTTCCATGTAACTCTGGCCAATATGCTCTGGGGGCTGTCAATTGGGTGTATGTGAAGTCATATGCAAAACATCTGTTTTCTGGAGGAATTTGGGACATTTGAAAATAAGGTAATCAAGTAGTGTTTATGCATAAATTACAAATCAATACTAGCAATGGAGCTGATTTATGTTCACTGCAAGAGTATCTCCCATATCCTACCTTCTATAATCGGACACTAGTTTAAGTAGGTCCTCCGCTGAAATCTTGCTGCTTTCTTGCCTGTATAATGGGGAAAATCTGGAGTCTCTGTCCACATTGCCTTGGTTGTCCTTAAATACTGATCTGAAAGAAAAGAATATTTACTTAGGTTGGCCATTAGATATTATTTACAGAGTTATGTTTTTAAGGTGATTTAAAATGACTCAATTTCCAGTTTATAATGGAAGAAATGTCCATCATAAAAAACTTATAAAATGAAATTACACAAAGACGCCTTAGACAAAAGTTTCGCTTATACAATACATGTATATTTACATGTATGTTTACATGTTTAATATGGACAGCAGCCCATATTACAACTACATGTATTTATTTATTGAATAACATATCTAATCGTGGAGTATTAGGGAAGTTGAAAGGAAAGGGACCTGTTATTCCCTTTCCATTATTTCTTGAGCAAGCCAGGGCCACTTCGGTTTGTGCGGTACCATTAGGCTTCACACGTACGGAAAAGGGACAAGACTGTGAACGTGGGTGTAGAGGGCCAGACCTGAAACTTCTTTTATGGAGGTAAATGTGCCCAAGTCCTAAATTTTAGGACTCAGACAAAAATAGAACAGGGAACACATGAGACAGAATGACAGAATTTTGTATTAAATAGACTGCCGTGAGTCTAAGCCATTTATTGCCTTCCTTGATCCACCTCATTGGAACTGCATAGATTTAGTTAAAATACATACATTGTTTCAGTCCAAATAACATAGGAATGTCAGGAAGCACTTGCTGACAAGCTAGTATACACAGCGTAGCTAATGTCCGTTTTTCTCCCTCATAACTCATCATACTCTGCTTACCAAAGAAAATTAGATGCACGCCTAATTGATCGTTCTCTAATGTTAGAGAAACGCTGAATTTTTATTTCTCGTAACTTAAGGACCTGAACTGGATTATTTTATTGCTCTTTAAATTAACCAAGGATTTCAATACTCAGACTGAAATGGCCATTTAAATGAATATCTGATCATAGAGATTTAATGTCAAGTAATATAGAAAATGTGCCAGGAATTTATCAGAATGATATTTTTAGACTCCTTCAATCTTTCTTCTCATTTTTCTTTGTTAAGTACTAAGTAAGGGAAAAAAGGTCTCCCATCAGATAATATTGAGGAAGCCGAATGAAAATATTTAACTTGAAGATTATTTTTATTTAAATATAACGCAGGCCTTCTATTTGAGTGCGTGACATGTTGAAATGAACGTGATGTATTTCCCAACATGGGAGGAAGTTAACTGAGCGGGAGCAGGAGGTTTTTGTTTTTTTTCTTTTTCTTTTTAATTAACCAGCCACTGGAAATAGATTGATAGACACAAGGTACGTAACTTTTTCTGCTCCTACCCACAGCTCCGTCCTGGAAACAGCTCACTTATATTGAACACATCGTAAAGAGAAAGAGAAGCACCACACCAGACGCCCTCTCCTGGCTGAATGAATATGCCAACTGGCAAGAGAGCACGAAAGTGACTCACTGACACAGATGGTCTCAGGATGCTGGGACACTGTGCCTAGTTCCAGGTGCCACAGTTGCGCAATGATCAGTATATGGTGAGGGTCTCAGAATCATGACATTTGGGGTATGATTAAAGACATTTGGGGTATGTTTAGTCTAAAGGAAAAGAAGATTGGGCATCCCTGTGGGCTTCATTCATAACAGCACAAACAGCCACGCTATAGAGAAAAAATTGGACATATATTTTTGTGTGTGGCCATGGAAGACAAAATATAAAAGTGTTTATCAAGCAGCTTCAAAAACATCTTTAAAAAAGTGACTTATCTAATCATTAGAGCTACAGAAAGGCAGAAGAAGCCACTTCCTTCTGGTGGGTACCTGCCCTTGACTTTCTGTCACTGGAAGAATTCAGAGGGTGAACAACCATTGGTCGGGGATGTTGGTGCATTGTATACCTTCTCTAAGTGTATGAATACAAGGAGATAATTTTAATTTTAGTCTCACTTAATGTTAAAGAAGATCCAGTGTTGTGTGCTGGTCCATTTAGAATGTTGTGTGAAACAAGAATAAAAGAAATCGAGCGTCTCGGCGAGGATGTAAGCACACGTGACGCTGGGGGTGATAACACACGGAGAGGGTTTCATTTAATAACACGATATGCTTGTAAGGGTCGATGTTCCTCTTGAGTCAATGAGCCAAAGCTCCCTATGTTGCCACCTGAATACATTTTCTTTACCTACCCTTCCGGATGAACATTTTGCCATAAAATAACACCACAGCTGGTGTCAAAGAGAAGAAAATGCACCAAATTAGTGTCAGATAAAATGTTCGCAGCCACGAGCATCTGTGTGTTGCAGTGGGTAGGATGATTGGGCCTGGGTACAGATATGGTTATGGGCTCAATTGACACTTTTAAAGTGGCCGTTGATTTGAAGAGCCAAAGTGTTGCAGGATACACTCGGAGCTTTATTGTGAAACAAATGGCAATCTAGAAAATATAATAGAAAGGAGAAGTAGCCAGAGAATTAACAGCATCAATACGGTATCGAAATATGTCAGGAAGCTAGTCTACGTCAAAATGACAAGAATAACAACTGGCCCTTCTCTGATTCGGTCAGCATGTATTTGAAGCGGTTTCCACATAATAAAGGGAAAATTGAAAACTAAAATTTTCTTTGATTATACCTTATACTTATATTTGTGGTTAGATAATGCAAGTGGTCTAACAAAATCTTTAGGGCTACACTGCTAACCATCTTCCCCGGTTGTTAGAGACGTTTATGTAAATCTAAAGCACGTATTTAGATACACCAACTGGTGGCGTACACTGTTTCTTAACCTACAACCGAAACACTAATCAGGCATTCATGGAGCACGGGCGTGTGGCTTTGCTGGCTTTTCTGTCCTTAGACATAACGACTTTAATAGTCGGCGACATTGCCAACCTCCTTAGAAACGTCATCTGTCTTTCTTCCTACACATTTTACTAGACAACTTCAAAATCAGACTGTAGCGTCTCCTTCCTGTTCTAAGATGGGCAGTCCTTTCACTTATTTCACTCACACTCTTCTTCCTTGCCCAAAATTTACTAGAAAGGCGGACTTGTTGAGGTGACTGTGATCTCCACAGGAGACTTACTAATCATTATACGAGAATAATCACTTCTAATAAATGGTTATCTTTTATTGGGTACACATCTATGCTCACTACTCCTTGCAACAGTAAATGGCCTGACCAGGCGATGGTGCAGTGGATAGAGCGTTGGACTGGGATGCAGAAGGACCCAGGTTCGAGACCCCGAGGTTGCCAGCTTGAGCACGGGCTCGTCTGGTTTGAGCAGGGAGCTCTCCAGCTTGGACCCAAGGCCACTGGCTCCAGAAAAGGGTTACTCGCTCTCCTGAAGGCCCACGGTCAAGGCACATATGAGAAAGCAATCAATGAACAACTAAGGTGTTGCAACACGCAACGAAAAACTGATGATTGATGCTTCTCATCTCTCTCCTTTCCTGTCTGTCTGTCCCTGTCTATCCCTCTCTCTGACTCTCTGTCTCTGTAAAAAAAATAATAATAACAGTAAATGACGTATTATCATTCCTCTGTTGTATGTTTTAAAAATCTGAGGTAAAGACAGGCCATAGGTACTTGCCTAAGTTCATTTGTCTAGTAAACAAAATTCAAACCCAGCTGTGACGCTAACACGCTTTCTTCTGTCTGGTCTGGGGTGGTGCAGTGGTAGGGTGTCGACCTGGAACACTGAGGTCACCAGTTCGGGACCCTGGGCTTGCCTGGTCAAGGCACATATAGGAGGCAACTGCTATATAAGTTGATACTTCCTGCTTCTTCCCCCACTTTCTCTCTTTCCCATTCTTTCATTCTCTCTCTCTAAAAAGCAATCAATAAAAATCTAAAAAATAAAGTAAAATAAAATAAAATGCCTGCTTCTAAGACTTGAGAGCAACGCTGGATCCTGACAGAGAAAATACGCTCACCACAGTGATTTTGCTACATTTGGAAGATTTCCCGTTTGCCAAAGGATATCTGGCTTTGATTTTGCCCTAATAGGTTTTCTGGTAGGAACAACTGAAAATACTTATCAATACAAAGAGGTTTGCTCAGCAAATTACAAACTGTCCATTCTTTTGAAGCTTATGGGAAATAAAAAGCATTGACTACATCATCGGGGGCTCAGTGTATCTCCCTGACATCTTTCCCATACAGCCCGTCCAGGCATCCACTGTCCCTGGAGGGAGAGAGAGAAAGGGAGATGCAGTGAGAGTGACGACCCACTTTACGCCACGGGGTTTTGCACCTGAGATTGCTCTTACTGCCCACGAGGCAGGTGTTGTCAGCTTCGCTCCGTTGATGGGACCCTGAAAATTGGAAAGGAAACCTGTCCAAAGTTACAACCAATACGCGGCGGCCTGATCTAGACCCTCTGTGTCACAGCCCGGGCCTGGCCTCCCTCTCCCTCACTAGCAGGATGCCCCAGAGCAAAGTAGTTCCTGGAGACGGTCTTCGTTGGGGCACTGCTGCCCGGGCATCCACAGGTCTCTTCCCTGTCCATACCAGTCCCACTTCAAGGAGCACCCCCAAAGCTGTAACAAATATGAGCGCATGGACTCTGGTGATGCCCTTCCCTGAGGCCTGCGAGAGGTGAACATGGCAAAGGTAACAGGTTCTCTCTTCCTCCTGGGTTTTGAAGTTACTGCCATGAGGATGATGTTACAACATGCCAACCAATACTCAGCTGGCTGCCTCGTTTGGCAGCCCTTCAAGTTCGTCAGTCTGTGCACAGCTGACCACTGTTTCCCCATGTCTATGCCAGCCTCCTCCTCCTTTCAGAAATTCTCCTACCAGTGAAGACGCAAAAAGACTCAAGAAAAACAAGAGTGAGGGATGTTTGAGCAGTTCCAGAAAGCACTTTTTGTTCTTTATGCAGAGGTTATATTTGCAGGAGAGTGATTCCTCCATCCGTGTCCATATAACTCAGCATTTCTATCACAGTCAGAAACTGATAAATCTGGATGTTCTAATTAGCACCAAAATCAAAGAGAGTTTAAATGATCAATCTGATAGTTTCATCTAGACATTCATAGATATTAGATTTGTGCTCTACACACAGGTGAAAACACACAGCTGCTTAAGGAAAAATAGTGCAGCCATCTTAATTTCCTTCACATCAAATATATAAGATAAACGCATCTGACTGTGATTTGATCCTACCAAGAACCCACAGTATACTTTGTCATGCCCACACTGGATGCTTGACATGGCTCCAGTCTAGTACGAGGTGTCTTGTAAAACAGTTTAAGGTGTGTATAAAGATGAACACATTGGCATTAGTCTAAGTCAGGGGTCCCCAAACTTTTTACACAGGGGGCCAGTTCACTGTCCCTCAGACCACTGGAGGGCTGTACTGTAAAAAAAAAAACTATGAACAAATCTCTATGCACACTGCACATATCTTATTTTAAAGTAAAAAACAAAACGGGAACAAATATAATATTTAAAATAAAGAACAAGTAAATTTAATCAACAAACTGACCAGTATTTCAATGGGAACTAAAAATAAGACAGCCCTTGTCTTTTGGGGGTAAAATTAATATAAAACAGGGTCTTATAATAAGGGAAACATGGTGTGTAGTAATGTGGGGGGAGACTTTTGGGCAAAGGGAGGTTATAGGGGCCATTTGGGGGAGTATGGGGCCATTGTACTGTGTAGTAATGGTTATAGTGCTCTGCCTTTCTTCCTACTTCTGCTGTTATTTCACACTGCTTCCGGTGATGTGGGGTGCTGCAGCCGCAGACCAGATGTGTGTCATATGATGCACGCTTCTGGAGCCGTGACGTGTGCGTCCCACGTAGCCAGAAGTAGTACTGTACGTGAGTGACGCTGGCTCCTGTGCGTCACTGTGCTCCTCTCACTGACCACCAATGAAAGAGGTGCCCCTTCAGGAAGTGTGGCGGGGGGGTCAGATAAATGGCCTCAGGGGGCTGCATGCGGCCAGCGGGCTGTAGTTTGGGGACCCCTGGTCTAGGTGTTGGTAGATTGAAAATAACAGGTAACAGAGGTGTTCAAAACCAAAGCTTCTAATATAGACGGCAGATGCACTTCTGTTGGTTGAAATTGTCAACCTACCTCACCGCCCAAGCAAACGGCATGCGGTACTTCCCCAACTTGCTGCAGAACTGCTTGTTGGATTTGAGTATCTTTTGTGCATACTAAAGAAAATAAATAAATAATATGTTGTTTAGAACATCACTTTACAAACTGCCCCTGTAAAATACTAATAACTATGTTTCTATGTGACCTTATACTGAAACTCAATGGAATTCTGCCTTACAGACCTACAGCTGCACCTTGTAGAGAGCCACACAATAGTCTCTGTGTTCACACTACTGTATAACGTTTTGCTTTCTTTTTAGTTTGGAAATTTCAAATGTAGAAAACGCCTTTGTCTTGGAATACCAACATTTTCCCTTTCTTCTGACTTTAAAAACCTTGAAATATTGAATGGAAAGTGTTATCAAATTTGCATGCATCGTCGGCCTTATGTTTTATTTATTATGGCAGAGGTCGGCAAAATTGTTCTGTAAAGAGTCACACAGAAAATATACTGGGCCATACGATCTCTATCACAACTTCTTAACTGCTGCTACAGCAGGAAAGCAGCCACGGACAATCCATATGTGAATAAGTACAATATAACTGTGTTTCAATAAAACTTTATTTACAAAAACAGGTGGCAGGCTGGATTTGGCCCATACATCACAGTTTGCCAAAACTTGATTCTCATAAACCCATGAAGCTCTGCTCTAAACTGTCATGGATGCGCAAATACAATTGTGATATCTTTCCTTTGTGAGGAAAATATCTCAATATCTTTCCTTTGTGAGGAAAATATAAACTTTTTATATTTATTTTCTGTTAAGTAATAACATTCAATTATTAAAGAAAATATAATAGAAAAAAATGTCCCATAGCCTCACCATTCAAAGAACTTTTAATATTTCCTTTATTCTTTCTTTCTTCCCTTAGGTGCTATATAATTTGATATGCAATTATCTATCTTCCTCTTTCATTTACTTTCCCATCAGCATAGCTGATAATCTTAGAAACTTTATTAACTTGTTTTTACTCAGATTAATCCTAACTTTTCCTTATTGTTAACACTTTGATCCTGGCAGTTTAAAGCTTTTTCCACGTTTAAACTTATTTCTACAACTAGGTTATCAAAAGTCAGCAACTGCTGGGCCACAAAGCATAGACCAAGAATGCATACTTTAAAGTTGTCCTGATGAATACTCACTTCACTAATAAGTTTGAGACTTATATTTATCATAGTTGACCATTCATCTAGCACTGTGATTTTATTTCTTGAAATCAGCTGAAGTGCTGTGTGAGAAAGATTAAGCATTACCTTGTTGGAGTCTGGATTCTTAATGTAAGGTTCAGCACCACTAGCAATATTTCCCATTAGCACTTTCTCGATTTTGGCCACCAAAACAATGTCAGAATGTGGATTGCTTACAGAGAATATAGCCTATGTCCAAAACAAACAAACAAACAAACAAATAAACAAACAAGTTAGGGTTAATAAGCTAATAATCATCTAGGAAACTACACTGAAGACATTTACACAATTCCACCTTTTTTTTTTTTTTTAAGAATATCTATAAAGAAATTTCTATTTGGGACATTACTCATCTCACGTATCACATTGGTAAGAACAATGGGACAGCATTTTCCGCCCATCACAAGTGAACAGATGTGCCACCTGCTTTGGAAACTTCAGCCATTCCTCTGGAAACCCCTTGACGTGAGGTTCTTCTAGTTGTTGCGGCGTGACCGGGTCAATGTTCCCATTTTCCAATGCCACGGGAGCCCCTGGGAGCATCTGCCTGACAGCCACATGGTTGAGATCCACGTGGAAATCAGCAGAAATCTTCCTGCTGTCTCTTAGGTTGTAAAGTGCCACACTCACAAAAAAAGGCTCAATCTGCAAGAAGAAGAGAGACTTGGTAGTTTTGACAAACATCCAACAAAAAAAACCAGATAAAATTAAACCCCACAAAACTCCAAACTGCTAAAAAAAATGTTAAGTGCTGCCAGGGTATCACAGAAGCTAAAGAAGAGTCCAGAAAGAACGGCTTTTCACTAGAGAAAACATCCAAGGTAACGGACTAAATAAAAGAAGGGCTGAAATAAGCAAATCTATGTATATGTAATCACATACATATTGCACATATGTATACATATATATATGAATGATTATACATGTGCATATATATAAGAATAATTATACATGTAATTAGCTATAGGCTTCTAAAGCTGGAATATGCCTACAACAAAACCCAGCATTTTTACTTTTGTTTATACTACTTAATTATCTTTATTTTTCTTAAGTGAGAAGTGGAGAGGAAGAGAGATAGACTTCTGCATGTCCCCTGACCGGGATCCACCTGGCAAGCCCTCTATGGGGTGATGCTCTGCCCATCTGGGGCTGTTGCTCCATTGCTCAACAACTAAGCTATTTAGCACCTGAGGTGAGGCCATGGAGTCATCCTCTGTGCTGGGGCCAACTTGCTCCAACAGAGCCATGGCTGCAGGAAGGAAAGAGAGAGATAAAGAGAGAGAAAGGAGAAGGGAAAGGGGGCAGGGTGGAGAAGCAGATGGTTGCTTCTTCTGTGTGCCTTGACTGGGAATCAAACCCAGGACATCCACACATTGGGCCAACACTCTGTCACTGAGCCCATCGGCCAGAGTCTATGCTATGTAATTTTAACTTAATTCTTATCATCTATCAATATTCTGTGGATAAGCAGGTTATATACAAAAACCAAATTATGATATAGTTTATCATTGTATCAACTCACTCATGCGGTCCATTTTGTTAAATGTTTAATAGATACCTCGTGTTCTTTGACATGTAGTAGTATGGTTAGCTTATAACAAGGGTTTTAGTTTAATTCCTTAATATTAACAATACTTACCAGCTGCCTGTACTGTTAGAAATAGAATGACACATATAAAATAAAATTTATTCAATAAATTATTTTTTAAAAATAAGACAACTTAAAAATAAAAGTTTTATATTTGACCAATTTAATTTATTTCATGAAAACCCCTGGTTGTAGTCATGGCAGTTTGCCAAGAGTTGAAAAAACACAAAAATTACATGAAAATAACTCGAGCAGGAACTCAAAACACATTCAAGTCAAAGGAAAAAGTCCTTATTATTTTTCCTGAATTGTTGCATTTGGATTTTCATTTCTGCTTAGTGAATGGAAATAACTGACCTTCACTGATAATCCATCAGAAATTAAATTTCATACAGGGATTCCTTTATTTCTCCCAACCTAATTTTTCAACTTAAATGTCAATTTTTACTCTCTGAATCACTAGCTTTTCAATAAGGATTTTTTTAAATAAAGCACCTATAAAGCCTAACAAACTAAGCCATCAATTTCTTATGCTTAGAATGTCGTAATTCTGAAAGAAATTAAAGAACATGCCGTTTTAAATGTCACTCTGCTGGGAGGTTGTTTTATTAGTTCAGATTTTTGGAATCAATTTATATTTTCAAAGAAATACTTTATATTATAAAACCAACAACCTGAACTTGGTTTCCAGTGACGCACTAAAAAATCATATGCTGTCAAATTGTTTTCTTATCATAAAAACTTATTTTAGGTTTTTTTTTTAATAAACTCATTAATTAAATGCAGTAGCTGGCTCTTGAACAACTTAAAGAAATATTTCAATTCACTTGCAAACATGTTCATTGACTTGAAAACAATTAGCTTAAAAATAGCTACATTTATAAAAGACTGTCATTGAAAAAATATACGGGAAACGATTTGACTCTGGGTGATGGGCATACACCGAGATCATCAGTTCAAATGTTATAAAAGTGTTTACCTGAAACCTATGTCCTCTTATTGACCAATGCCACCCCATTAAATTCAGTTTCTAAATAAATAAAAAATACGGTGCAAAAAATTTCTATTCTAGAATGTATAGAATTTGGTAATTTATAAGCTAAGCTGAGGGTGTATTTAAAAAAATAATGTCATTACATAACAAACTGCAATTAAGATGGGGCTGTTGTATTCTTTTTTCTTTTTTTTTTACAGAGACAGAGAGAGAGTCAGAGAGAGGAATAGATAGGGACAGACAGACAGGAACGGAGAGAGATGAGAAGCATCAATCATCAGTTTTTTGTTGCAACACCTTAGTTGCTCATTGATTGCTTTCTCATATGTGCCTTGACTGTGGGGCTACAGCAGACCGAGTGACCCCTTGCTCGAGCCAGCGACCTTGGGTCTAAGCTGGTGAGCTTCGCTCAAACCAGATGAGCCCGTGCGCAAGCTGGCGACCTTGGGGTCTTGAACCTGGGTCCTCCATATCCCAGTCCGACACTCTATCCACTGCGCTACCGTCTGGTCAGGCTGTTTTATTCATTTTTAATATCATTGCTTATAAGCCCAATGAAATTATATTTTAGAAAACAATTTCCTTGTTTTTTAACATTTGAATCAACTGTAAAATTAATTAAATCTACACAGACATACAAAGCTCTCCAAACAATCATCTGCTTCTGGCCTGATGATGTGAGAGAGACAGAGAAGTCGCTCTCTTGCTTGGGAGACTGGCCCAGATGCAAACAGATCCTGAATGTGGGTTTTTGTACAAAGAAAGGGGTCCACATGAAAGGAGTCATGTGCTCCTCGCTCTGAAAAGAAAAGCCCATTATCTTTGTGTTTCAGTTTCTAAATTCGACTTTTTAATTGCACTTAAGAACGTGCCTGGTCAAAAAAAGCATTTATTTGCATTTCATATGTGATTTAGTAACCATTACAATTTGAGTTAAATTTCTCTGATAGTTCTAAATAGTAGTTTCAAAAATTATCTTCTCCATTTTTTTTTAATCCTGAATAAAAATGTGTGTTCTGATTGTTCCTGCTAGCGGTTTCACTCCAGGTGGGTCTCTCCTGCTACCGTCCCCGACATCCTCTACCTTCCCACTTCCTGTTTGGCTCTGTGTGATGCAGTTTCTCAGCGCCCACTCCCCACAGCGGACTCTTTCTCTCTTGGTATCATGACCTACTCTTTCCTGGTTTATCTCCACTTCAGCGGTCATTCCTTCTTAGTTTTCTTGGGTCACGTCTCTATTCATCTTTGAAATGATTGGTTCTTGGACCTTTCTCTTTGGGTATAGAAATGCCTAGATGATTCCGTCCAGGTCACTGTCTTGACCAGACATCAAGTTTATATCTCTGTTCATGGCCAGTCCCTTGAGTTCCAAACTTGTGTTAGAATCTGCCCAATGGACACCTCTGTTGACTATCTAATAGACCTATCAGACTTAACATGCCCCTAGTGGAATTCTAACCTACATCTCCCAAATCTGCTCTTACTACAGTCTTGTCCTCTCAGTAAATGGCACCATCATGCCTAGAACTGCTTAAAGAAAAAAACCAGGACTCATCCTTGAGATTTCTCTTCCCCTTCTCCTGTATATCCAATGTATTGAAAAGCCCTGTCTGTTCCATTCACAGCACATCAGTCCATCCATCCATGTCTCTCTCCCTTGCCACCCCTCATCCAAACCAGGCAGTGGACTATGGAAGTAGCCTCCTAACTTCACTCCCTGATCAACCCTCGTTTCCTCCAATTGATTTTTCAAATTGATGTTTTCAAAACACCAATTAGATTGCATCATTTTAAAGAACCTCAAACCTTTGAATAGCTTTCTTTCACTTCAGATAAATCCAGAGTCTTCACCACAGTTTATAAGACCCTACCTAATCTTACCTTTTACTGTTCCCGCCACCTCATCTCGTCTGCTGTTCCCAGGTCCTAGAACTTGCCAAGACTTACCCGTCTCAGGGCATTCACCTTTGCTCTTTCTTCTGCCTAGAATGTTTTCCCCTGACTTGACTTTATCCTTCCCAGCCTTCAGGTCTCTGTTCCGATCTCACCTCCTCAGGGAGGCTTCCCATGGCCACCCTGTCTAAAGGGACCCATTCCCCAGTTCCCCTGTCTTACATCTCTCTCTATTGACTTATTTTAAAGAACTTTGTACAATTATCTTGTTAACTTCTTTTTAATTTCTTTTTTAATTTAATCTTTAAGAGGCCAGGAAGCTTGCCAATTTGTTCCCTGCTGTTTCCCCAGGATCCAGAATAAATGTGGCTCCCAGTAGTGCATTGAGTAAGTATGTGTTGGAAGATGAGTAAACCTGACTTCAACAACTGCAGTGTATCCGTAAAGTCATGGTGCACTTTTGACCGGTCACAGGAAAGCAACAAAAGATGATAGAAATGTGAAGTCTTCCCCAAATTAAAGGAGAACTCTCCCAGTTTCATACCTATTCAGTACAGTTCGATGTGGGCTCACGCACAGATTTTTTTAGGGCTCCTTAGGTAGCTATCCCGTATAGCCTCTACAGACTCGTCACTGACTGATGGCCTACCAGAACGGGGTCTCTCCACCAAACTGCCAGTTTCCTTCAACTGCTTATCCCACCGAGTAATGTTATTCCTATGTGGTGGTGCTTCGTTATAAAGGCACCGATATTCACGTTGCACTTTGGTCACAGATTCAAATTTAGCGAGCCACAGAACACAATGAACTTTCCTCTGTCCTGTCCACATCTCGACTGGCATGGCTGTGGGCTGCTCCGCTGTATACACGGTGTTACATCATCAACTGTGCATACGCACATGTTGCCACATCATCCTACAGAAACTGGGAGGGTTTTCCTTTTATTTGGGGAAGATTTCACATTTCTATCGTCTTTTGTTGCTTTCCTGTGACCGGTTAAAAGTGTACCATGACTTTACGGACACACTGTATTTTTTCTCTTACTCATATACCTAGTACACAGTTATAGTTACAAAATACAAGGAAACTTCATTTTGGGAAGATTCTTACCAGTGACACATTTCAGTTTTAGCCTCCTTGTCAACAAGAATCTCACATATCACACTGAAATTATCAATATCTTGCATGCTTAGTATTTACAAATTTGCAAGCATGCACATAACAGTTACTATTTAATGAATGCTTATTATGCATCAGGCTCTAAGTACTTGCCATATATTACCTCATTTAAACTTCTCAACTGGCAATTTGAAATAGTTACTGTTACTATTATAGCATATACAGGAGAGGACATGAGTCTACTTTGAGGTGAGAGATGATAAATGAGAAATGATTTATTAGAAATTAAAACAGACTGCATTAAAAAATAATGAAGGGAACATGCCAATATAGTGACTTTCTTATTAATGGTAAGATTACATGTGATTTTTATTTTCTTTTTTGTAGAAGTATTTGATAATGGTTGTGCTCACAGAATGCACCCTTTCCACACATACATTTATAATTAGTGTAGAACTGTCCCCGAGAACTAACAAGTCTCAAGAGGGTCCACCTAGCAGAAAAAGGAATATTGTACTGATTTAATAGGGAGTGTGGTATTTTACAAATATCAGCAAAGCACCTTTCCCCTCTGTAATTTACATGTATCATCTGTATTATTATTAATTAATATTTACTTGATATTATTTTACTTGATTCACTATTTAGCCTTGTCTTAAACAGTAATAACTGTGAAATCACAGGATTGATTTATTCACTTTAATTATTTTCTAATGCACATTAAAATAAACATAAATATTAAAATAAAAATGTCAATTTAAAAGCCATTTCGAGTATTACCAAGAAGATACAAACAGTGTCTTAGGAAACTCTGAACCACTGATGAAAAGAATCCTAGAACACAGTCCCTTTGACCCTTCTTAAAAGTAACAGACATTTTTATGGCAGTATATTGACAATACCATTTCAGAACTTGTGCACTTTTGTAAGGCGGAAAAATGCTGTCAGCCCTACTCCCTGGTGCACTAAGTGGTGTGAACTGCATGCTTGGAATGGTCAGGAATAGAAAACAGGAGGGCAGTGTGCTGTCGGCTGATTGGTGCAGGAAGTAACAGAAGAGCAACTTACATTCGTTATTGGATCACTTTCATTCTCCGCAACACATCCCTGCAGACTGAACGTGAGAGCTTTACAAGTGATCATGACTCTCTTGGCAGCTCTTTCTTCAAATGGCTTGATCACAGACTCGGGCTCTAAGAGATCCTTTTTCTGAAGTTTCAGGGTCTAGAAAAAATTTTGACAGTTTTACTCAACAAATGTCCATCATAAGAAAATAAATTCTAAATTCTAAATCACAATTGTATGGATCAAGTTCATGTTAGCTCAGAAAGGATTTCAACTCACATCTATATCTGGATCCATGGAGAATAGATTTAGCCTCTCCGTGTTTCGAGATGCTTTGACAGTCTCTTCAGTTTCTGTGAGGTACTACAGAGGGCACTGTGTTAGGGCGGGGTGTCTAATTATACATATACCTACAACCTAGCTAGCTCCATCCCCGGGCGAGAAAAGCCCCTTAGTATTACCACAGTTCTAATATCCTCCATTAATATTTGGCAATTCTTATAAAAAAACATGCTTTTATGTTTTGAGTTTTGTGTTTCTTCATCTAACTCTTTAAATAAAAGCATTTGCACCTTTTCCATGAAAGCACTAACTAATAAGCAATGCAGATTTATATGCATAGTAATGTGTCAGCTTTATTACTTTTGCAAAGTCTGGATGTAGGCTGTTCTCTGAAGAATCTCTTTCTTCTGGTGTGCATTCACATGTGATTGAGTTATCCAGAGAATCTTGAAAAGATACACAAAGATAGGTTATTAAATAATACTCATGAATCTTAGGCGAGCCTGGGACATATGAAAACTGGGTCAGACCCAAGAGCAATGGTGATGGATTTTGCCTTCACTGTATCTTGGCTCCAGTAGTCCATATAGTTAGAAGATATTGGCTGGGAAATCAGATCTCCTGAGGATCTTTTTGGGACACTTTTCATGACATTATCTTGTTTCCATAAAAATGAACCCTTATAATATTACATTTATATTTGGGGATATCTGGACATTATCAGTGCATAATAAAGTTTTCTTATACATGTATGTATTTTTGATAATTCTAACTCTGAGGCCATCAATTTAAATTCACATGCTAGCTTCTATTACTTAAACTTTCTGAGACTCTATAAAGATTAATACTCTAATTGAATATTATTAAGTAAATCATGAATTTAAACTAACTACAATGATACATAGTAGTTGCATTAAAGTCAACAATGGTTTTCTTCCTAATTATCCCATGACTTGTCCACTTTAAGGCATATAATACTTAGACTACTAAAACTTAAGGACGTGTTGATTTCTAATGTACCATGCTATTGTGCAAAATGCTTAAAAAATAGTTTTCCTTTGGGAAGAGTGACTGACTCCAAAGAGGAACTCTTCTTCCACATAGTTATATGACAGATCTGTTTTTCACCCATATTTTCCTCTCTATTGCTTCTTCTCTTTGCTTAAAGTGAATTAGAATTTTTAGAGGAAATTAAGATGGACAGAAACATTTTTTTTGTTATAAAAGTAACGCTATGCAAGATTTATGGTACTTCCACATAGCTCTAAGCTGATCTTAGTATGATCAGAAAACATGCATACTATTCCTCTCAATTTAAAAGAAGTAAAGCATATCTGTCTTTATAGACTATAACATTCATCAATTAAATTTAATTAAAGGCCATAAAACATAAAACAGCCCCTCTAAGGAAACATTCTATCAAACCTGGGTACATTTTTATTACTGCTGACAAAGGGTTCCCAGCACCATTTGCTGGGTATCAACCTCAATTCATTACCAGTCAACTCAAAATTGTAGCTACATATGGTGACACTCACTATTCAGTAAAAGTAAAGGTTGAGGGGTAGTAAGCTCCTGGAGCAATTATCCCAGGGACAGATGAGCTAGACCTGTAAGCTACTATGGCTTCTAGGAGCTTAAGTAAACCAAACACAGAGGTCACACTTGACAAAGGAAGGGAGGTAGGTGTCTGTGCTCTCACCTAGACCCAGGTCAGTGAGCTCTGCGCTCCTCCGACCCTGAAGCGGCCCCTCTGGGCTGATTTGCAGGATGCGGTTGAGAGTGTGGATCCATTCATCCATGTCGAACTCTGTTTCAGCCGCCAGCACAAAATAGGTCAGGTCATGCATTTTCAATTCAAAGGCATATTTTCTTAGTCTATTATTCTTTGGTATAAGAAAAAGAAAAAAACCCAGACAATAAGTATTAGAGAGTAAGAGACATATTTTATGGGATCCTGGTGTGTCTAAAGTTTTTCCATACAAGTAGGTAATATAAAAAAAAATCTACCAAAAAAGGATACAAATTTAAATGGGTATGAATTATTTTATAATTCTGATACTAGTATTCAACTCTTACACTGTTCTAAAGTCTTCAGAGTTCCCACATTGTAATAAAGCAAAGCTAAATACTTGAGATTACTCAACTTTGTATTTGTAAACTATAAATAGGAGAACCAGAAGATGAGTGTTATTATCGTGTGAGATTGTGGCTAAATATCAGTTTATATATACAGTGTGTTCGTAGTCATGGTGCACTTTTGACCGGTCACAGGAAAGCAACAAAAGATGATAGAAATGTGAAATCTGCACCAAATAAAAGGAAAACTCTCCCAATTTCATACCTATACAGTGCAGTTCGATGTAGACTCATGCTCAGATTTTTAAGGGTTTCTTAGGTAGCTATCCCATATAGCCTCTACAGACTTGTCACTGACTGATGGCCTACCAGAACGGGGTTTCTCCACCAAACTGCCGGTTTCCTTCAACTGCTTATCCCACCGAGTAATGTTATTCCTATGTGGTGGCACTTCGTTATAAAGGCACCGATATTCATGTTGCACTTTGGTCGTGGATTCAAATTTAGCAAGCCACAGAACACACTGAACTTTCCTCTGTACCGTCCACATCTCGACTGGCATGACCATGGGCTGCTCCACTGTATACACGGTGATATGTCATCATCTGTGCATGCGCACATGCTGCCACATCATCCTACAGAAACTGGGAGGGTTTTCCTTTTATTTGGTGCAGATTTCACATTTCTATCGTCTTTTGTTGCTTTCCTGTGACTGGTCAAAAGTGCACCATGACTTTACGGACACACTGTATATATATATTGATAATAGGGTTGCTATTTTTGGCAAGAGAAGTAATTTTTAATATCCTCTTGGCAATGTCTTCTTTTTGGGGGATGTCTTCATAAACTTTCCCAAAATAAAATTCTCCTTTCAACTCCCACAATAGCACAATTACAACTGTAAGTACAACACTTACTAAACACTTGCCATCTGTATAGCAGGAACTGTGCTATATATTTTATAGTCATTATTTTATTTAAATCTCCCCATAACCTTATGAGACAAATCATATGATTTCATTTAACATATGATGACATTGAAGCTTTAGGGAATAAATTAAAACGAGCTAGGGATTACATGAGTAGCAAGTGGCAGAGAAGGGAAATAACCTCTTTAGACTTTAACACCCACTGAGAGGACCCGGGTACAAAGAAGATGCTCAGCAAATGCCATTCTCCTTCCAGGCTACTCCTTGGCACAATCTCACACCAAAGGGGTACCCATGGCCTCAGAAACAATACATTTTCTAAGTTCTGGGAATAGACAGTGGGGAAGCATGTATGTGTCAAGAAAAAGTGAAATTTGGAAATTGGAGGAGAAAAATAATTAAACTCCGTGTTAAATGTCACAGCTCAAATGCCACTTTCTAGACTCCTCCAAGGACAAGCTCTTTGCTTCTGTCCACACTTTTGTATTACTGCCGAGTACTATTATTTCCTTGCCTTGTGAGGACTTACTCGCAGGCTGGCTTTTTTATTATTAGTCCATGAGCCTGATGAGAAGCAGAAGCGGCCCAGCTGTTCTCAGTGCTCAGGGCAGTGATAACATCCATTCATAAAGAGGTGGTTATTATGCGTCTATTCTGTGCCAGGCAAAAACAGACACAGTCTGTGCTGGCAAAGAGGGGAGGCAGGTGTTAACCAATTAATCACACAGACGTAAAATTGGAAGACAAATGTACCTAAGTTTTGTATGAATATATGGAAGAAGACGCATAAAGCCAAAGTATTAAGAATTCTTTTTGAGAACAGAATTGTTATTGCAACAGGAGAATACAGCTGTTCTCATGAGAAAGAGCAGAACAGGATGGCTTTGACTCGGTAAGTGCCAGAGCTGCTCTTTGAAAAGTTGTCTTGGCTGCAGCGTAAATAGAGAAAGGCAGAGGCCCCAAATGTTAGTGGGCAAAGCAAACACCTAGGCAGCTCTTTTAAGTAGGTGAGTTCTTAGAAGTCACATTCTCCTTAAGGGGAATGGTCAAACCCCTTCCACACACCCTCACACACGCTTCCTGGGGTTTCACCAAAGGCGGTCCAGAGAACCACCTGATACCTCGCTGACATAGAGCGCCGGAGGACAAAGACAAAGTGGCTGATAGCAAGTAATCAAAAGAGAGACAGGTCTGTTTAAAAAAACAAATCCACAGGAAAAGAAATAGACAAGAAAGAAAGAACTAGAATTAGAAATACTCAGAGTTCAGGACCTAGCTTTGGTTAAGATACTGTTAATTACTTGAGACTAGCAAAGGCAAGCCAATCTCAGTGTTGTCTTGAAAACAAACAAATGAAAGAAACTCCTGGGTTAATCTTCTGTTCTAAACAATGTGAACTGGGAGATGCACAGCTGGGTAAAATGCTGACATTGGGTCCAAGTTAAAAGTGGATCTGGCTGCAACCTGCTTTTCCAACACTGATGCGAAACAACTAACAAAATTTTAGAAAAAAAAGGTTCCAAAATATTTTTAAAAATTTTGATTTTCTAAATTGCATTCTGCACATCAAATGAAATGAATTTTGTTGCCAATTTTGACAGTATTATTAAAAATATTTTTAAAAAAATTGAGTGAAGGGTAATAGGCCTTTGTTTCTCACAAGGAGGTGTTTATAAATGAAATAAATATTCTATTTACAACTGCTCAGAAATCAAAAGATCTTTTTTCTACTTAGAGTGGAGTGGAACTGCTGCAGGGTAGAGAAGCTGATGTTGGAGAAGATGAAGATGCACAACTTGCTTCCTATCTCACTCTCCAAAAGAATAAATCAGCAGAAAGGAAAGGACAGAAACTAGAAAAATCAATGGGACATTTTAATAACCTCGAAATGCAATAGTTAAGTTATAAAAATGGTAAGCAAAAAGTAATCATATTCTTTTCATTCCTCCAATTTTCCTCTATTTCCCTGAAATCAGTGTTCTTTGTGTCCACCCCAACTACTTTGTTCATTCAAGCCCACCGCAGCCCATCTACGTGGTTTCATAAAGAATAAAAAACCTGAATGTGTCCTAACGCCGTCTGATGTGTTTAATGAGTTGTAGAAAGCTGGTCTGTTTCCACAATGTTCATCTGGAAAACTTCTCAAATAGATATATTCCAAGGAAGCCATTAAAGCTGATGGAAGACTGAACGTTGAAGTAGGAAGTTACCCACACAAAATATTCTACCACACCAGTGACGGTGCTAGCATATTCTACAGAATTTTGCAGAAACAAAAAGAAGAGTTTTAAAAGGAAACACACAACATCAAATCCTGGTGGCTGGTAGAGGCGGCTACCATCCATGCAATTCTTTCCAATCTTTGTCTGTTTATTTGTTCATTCATTAAAAAAAATCTTATTGAGTACTTTCTCTGTGCCAACACAGCATGAATAAAAACCATGTAAAGTGCTTGCCCTCATCGAATTCACAGTCTAGTGTCATGGAGTGTCAATATAAACAAATAAGTAGAACGATAACATATATAATGTGTGTAAAGTAATATAATAGACTATCATGCATGGATAAATATAATTTTATTCTTGCATGTATTAACAGAACCTAATGCTTGAGATGAGTTGCTCATGTTTTATTTTTATAATTGTGTGTCTGTGTGTGTGTCTCCTCTCACAGGCTGGAAACTCTTCGAAGGCAGGAGCCACATCTAATTCATATTTGACTTTCTCACAATGCTTTGCATACAGAAAAATTTTCAATATACATTTGCCGAAAGTGAATTCTGCATCTAAAATTCGATGTTTAACAATGCGCGTGTGCACATATTTGCAGTGCTTCCTGTGCCCACGTGGTTTATGTAGGATAAATGTATGTATACTGCACACAGAGATGCCCACTTGATGATGTATAATAGTCAGTGCATTTCCTCGGGAATCTTTCTATAATTGTGGACACTCCTGCACCTCCGATCTAATTCATTAGCTCTGCGACTTGGGAAAGCTGCTCCATCTCCCTGAGTTTTACTTTAATAACTTGGGATAATAGTAACGCGTGTTCTACCAACTGCTGTCAAATAATATATTAATTGAAGAAAAATACAAGTGCCATTCTGGTTCTTATTGTTATCATGGGAAGTGAGATTTTTTTTACAACTGGGGGTTTGTCAAGGGGAGGTCATATTTGGCTTTTCGATCTGTTTCCTTAGCCGGCCCACCTTTGGTTCCCCATCTGACTGCCTTTCTGTGGGCCTGCACACTCTAGCTCCACACCGGCCACGCCTCTCGGTCTCGCATCCCGCCCTGTTTCCTTTAGCTGTTGGGCTACCTGAGCTGCACAAGGCACCTGAGTTTCAAGCCTGTGATCAAGCACATGAGGGCATTATTTTGAACCCCTTATCTACCACATGGTAGATCCAGCACCCACCGAGAACAAAATAAACCGTGTTTGCCACCCCACCAATCCCCATTGAAGCCTGTATAAAGTGGCATCAGTCATTATTGCAGCTGAGGTAGGGGCCCTAAGCAGAGGGGACCCCTGGGCTAGTCATTCTCTTCACAGTGGCAAGACCTAGAGTCGATGGATGCATGGACCAATAAATTACTGAATAAATGAGAAGATTCTGACAGAACACGATAGAATAACAGGCCTATCTAGCCCTTGGTCTCAGATCAAAACCAAAAAAGCAAAAAACGAAAGTGCTGGGCCAGGCTGGGGGTGCAGGGCTCTAAAACAGATCTATTACTGTGGGGTGGTATTACAAAACAGTGGGAAACCACCATTATTCTTTATTTTACCAAGATCCAGGAAATTTAGGCTAGCGTTTTTCTCTATTCAAAGTAACCCATGGAATGGATTTTTTAAAATTCCAAAGCTTATTCTTAGAAAAACATAATGATGTAGGGTAGGTCTGAATGGCATGTTCACTAAGAGTGGTATGAGCTTGAACTCTTTAAGGATGCTGGATGGTAGGTAGCACTTTCTGAGCCAAAATCTTTGTTCCTCTTTGCTGTTTTATTCAAAAGAAACTGACAATGATTCTTGACAAATAGGTCTGACTCATCCCACTATTCATTTCCTCTGTGCTTTTGTGTGAAGTGTTTCATCTTCAGGCACATTTTGTGCTTGAGGGCTTGTTATAACAATGACCCAACTTGCACTACTTCATTCAGATTATTCCTTCCAGATGCAGAAACTTGTCAGTCAAAAGGAGCTATAAGCAAATACGTTAAGAACAGGGACCCAGACACCAGGTGATAAGTGACCCAGATGTCTACCTTCCTAAAGTGATCTCAAGAAGTTGAAAGTCCTTCCCTCTAAAACAGGTAACGAGTTCTTGATAAAGAGAAATATAAGCGAAGGGACAGAGAGCTGAACTCTTTACAAGATGGAATAAGTGTTCCCAAATATTTGAATGGCTACCGATGGGAAAATGCAGTGCGATTATTCAATTATGCTTTAGCATGCGATCTGCCTCTGGGTATCCTATCTACAGGCCTGTATTTTCTGTGCAGCCTTCCAGCTGCCCGAAAAGAGTTTTCACTGCTGTTCTGTGCAACTAGAACATGCCACTGCCATGGTAGCTCTTGAGACACTGTAACAGTTAGATGTGAGCCTGTGTCCCTCTCTGGTTTGACTTCAGTAGGGAATTTCTAATGCCAAAGCACAGTTCCTAGCCTGTCAAAGCCTTATATGAGTGAATGAATGAGCACATGAGGGTAGACATTTCAGAAATGTAAATGAGAAATTTTCTATAAAGGCTTTTCCACATTGGAATGTCTATCCTTCAAAGTTGTGACCTTTGGAAGTAATGGAAAGACTGAAGAAGAAAGGCTAAATACACACAATCCCTGATGCTTTTCCCACGGCAGCTCATTTATTCTAGTTTTACAGGTGAGAGATCTGAGATCAGAGAGTTTAAATAATTTACTCAAAGCCCTCCAAGAGTAAATGGTGAAACCATAATTTTAACACGGACCTGTACCCCTAGGAGATGCTCTCTTTCCAAGGCACTGCTCAAGCAGAGAATGAAACACCTTCTAAGAGGTTCCTAGAGTGGAAGGTCAGATCGGAGTGCTAAGGTGCAGGTACAACTCAGAGCTAGCTTACATGATATTTGAAAGAAGAAATTACGGATTATCTGTATCTCTGCAAACTTAATGTAAAACAAGATGCTTCCTCAGAGATGACTCATTTGCTGGGGCAAGCTTGGAAGTCTAAATGGAAAAGGAAATAACTTTTCCAGTCAATGTCTATAAAACATAGTTATTTATCTTTAACCTATTGCTAAAGACATATTTCTAAAGCAGTCTCCTCTTAACCGACAGCAGAAAACGAACTCCACCCTCTATTAAATCCTTATTGCCCTTTCCAAAGAAAAAGTTCTCGTATGTGTTTACACGCAATTATTTTTCACTTCTGTTGGAGTGCTCAGCAATGATTTTTGCCTTTTAAAGTTCAGCATTATTACTTTCTGGAGGAAGCTTAGATTTTGACAGATGAGCCTTCCAGAAATAGGCTAAACCTAAGTGACTGGGGAGAACTCTGTTTTGTGTCCATGTACCCGGCACCCCTGGTGTTAATCCCAGATGTAATCAGCTACAGAGCAAGCTCAATGAATGCCTGTGGGAAGAGACTGAGCTGCTCCTAGTGGCCTGTGGCCAGAAATAGAATCCTTAACCTCTCAATAAGCCAGCATCTTAATGTGAAGTTTCAGGCAAGATTGCTGAAACACAGAGTGCTTCAATTTTTACGTTAAGAGGAAATAAGGGCAGCTATTTCATCAAAGTAGAAAGAATAAATATCTTGCAAGTAATATGTCCAAATGAGATCTCTGAAATTATTCTGCTGCTCTTTGCCCCAGTGGTCCATGCCAAGTTAAATAGGAAGGACAAGAGTTTGAAGGCTGAGAGGTTGCAGAGCAGCATTGTCTGTTAAAAACATGTCTGTTTCTGAAACTAAACTCTTGGGAATCAATGCAATCCTTGTCTTTGAAGGAAACCTCCTCTTAGAAGGAGGAGGATGTATATGCACATTGTGAATTTTCTATCTCATACCCAATAAAAAAGATAACATTTATGAAGTGCATTCTTTGAAGTATATGATTTACATGTTATCTTACTGAGTTCTTTAGCTCAGTGGTTCTCTATGCCACAGCCATAAAAGTGGTTCATTTTCCTCTTTTCCCCGAATATATCAGACTTGTATATTATCACCTCAGGACCCTTGCACTTGCTGCCTCTTTTTATTCTTTAGTCTCTAGATCAAATACTTTCTCTCCAAATATGCTTTTTTTTTTTTTGTATTTTTTTTTCTGAAGCTGGAAACGGGGAGAGACAGTCAGACAGACTCCCGCATGCGCCTGACTGGGATCCACCCGGCACGCCCACCAGGGGCGATGCTCTGCCCTTCCGGGGCGTCGCTCCGCTGTGACCAGAGCCACTCCAGCACCTGGGGCAGAGGCCAAGGAGCCATCCCCAGCGCCCGGGCCATCCCCGCTCCAATGGAGCCCCGGCTGCGGGAGGGGAAGAGAGAGACAGAGAGGAAGGAGGGGGTGGGGGTGGAGAAGCAAATGGGCGTCTCTCCCATGTGCCCCGGCCGGGAATCAAACCCGGGTCCCCCACACGCCAGGCCGACGCTCCACTGCTGAGCCAACCGGCCAGGGCCCAAATATGCTTTTATTACTTGTGGAGAATTAATCTTCTTTTCCAACCTCACCATTTATCTCTCTCCTTTCAGTAACATTTTTTTTCATAATTCCAGATTTCACTAACTGATCTGATTCTATTTCTGTCTTTGCCTATATATATTTTTATCTTCCTTTATTGAAAGTAGGTTTTGTGAGATCAGGGGTCAAGGTTGCCTTGTTCTTTATTGAATCCCTGGGGTCTATAAAAATTCTTGGTTCATCTCAGAGACTCTATAAATATTTGTGGAATGAATAACTGATGATTGGATGAACATATTCTTTGATTTAAAAACAACAACCCGAGAGGGTAAGGATTTCTACTCACCTGCACCACACCCGTACAAGAATCCAGAAAGATGCAGCCTTTAGGTTCTTTGGATATTTTTTCATCTTTGTAAAAATTCATGATGTAGGAGCTATCGGGCAACTGAGTCAGCTGAAAGTAGCGCTTTTTGAATGACTAAATAAAGGAAAAGACACAAGGAGGTAGTTCAGGTTGCAGTGTGCTATTACGGAAGCTAGCATTTTTTCTCTCTCATTCTTTCAGGACTGCGACCTCAGAAAGGCACCGTTCCAGAGAAGAGCACGCTCCTTTCTCATCAATAAAATATAACACGACACACAAACTCAGTGCAAATGGGCCTCCTCTGCGCTCTGACTGAAGGAGGGGGTGTCAGAAAGGTGGCAGACAGAAAGATACATCCTGACGTCTCCTTACCCGAACAGTGATGGTGTTGTTCACGGTGCTGTTGAAATTCCCCTTGTAGAGCCAGCCGCACTTGAACACTCCGCTTCCTCCCGCTCCCCCACCGCCCTTGGAAGACGAGTGGGACGTGGTATCCTGCACAAAAAGGCATCATGAGCATGACTTTTGTGAATCTCAGCTCTGTGACACTTGCACTTAAAAAACGAGCCCCCTCTTTCTCTCCTTGACTCACTCATCTCAAACAATCGTGGTTAATTTCAAAACAAACGGGACTCATTTTGACTAAACGCCCTCGCAGAGACAGCCGGGTGGCCGAGGGAGATCTGCTCACAAAGTGAACCACGTCAGCAAAAGGCGTTAGCTGATTATCCTCGTGTTTTAAACATTGCACTTGGGACAATTTACTTACTTCATCCTTATCAGCATCTTCATGGTCAATCTCAAAGGAATGCGAAGGAAGTTTCTCTGGTTTGTATTCTGCTCTGATATTAAAACAAACAACAACAAAAGTAAGGTTTTGATTTGTCATTTGAGACACGGTTTTTGTTTTCAGCTGTTCCCTGGGTAACAACCATTTTTTTTTTTAAATAAAATAATGTAATCTTGTGAGGGTGCTGTTGGGCAGATAAAATATATTATGCTCACTTTGTTAAAGATGGCGCTGCCCACATGGAAGCTGTGACCCAGGTGATATTAATGTGTGTTGGGGGGCGGGCTGTGGGCAGGCAGGATCCTTGTAGCCTGTGTCTTGGTTTTGGGATTAAGCCTTTTCCACCCTTTTTGATGTGGGGTGCTGTAATCCCATCATGTCTCTGATAAGTGACTTTGTATTAGAGACTTCCTTATTTTGTATATTGGATTAAAGGTTATGAATCTATACTATAAAATGGGGGCAGAACAGAAGCTTGCTCTCTTGGTTCCTGAGATTAGCATTAGAGAGCAGAGAGCAGAGAAAGGCCACATGGAGAAGGCCAGGAGAAGCAGCCAAGATGGCGGAGTGTCGAGTGAGAAGCCAGTTTGTGCAGGGAGAAGGAAGGAGATGGGGACAGAGGTGAATAAGTCTGGTGAGCTATAAACCTTTGATTCTAGAAAACTCGGATAAGTCAGTAGCTTTGTGAGCACTGAATGAATGGGTTTTGGAGCCCAGTGTGTGTTTTACTTGCCCGCTGGGTGCAAGCTAAGATTAAAGATGATGGCTCAGCAGTTTTTGGCTCCGTTGTTTCTTTACTGACTGTCCGAATCCAATGTGAACCTGCATGGGCCAGGCTGCTGGCTTTACAGGTCCCCTTTAATTTGGAGGTATTAACCTCCCCCTACATCATGACATTTTGCTCCAGTAAATAAATATCTACTTGAATCCGAGGAGTTACTGCTTATACAAATTTATGCTTGTCTTTGTGAAGATGTAGGTGGTCAGGACCACCTGGGGGTTTCTATTTCCCTTCTTCCAAGTGTTAGTGGAAGATAAAGCAGTGATGTTCTTATTACCTTTCTGTTGCATCTTTTTTTTTAAAAAAAATTAAGACTTTATTTTAGAGAGGAGAGAAAGAGAGAGAGAGAGAGAGAGAGAGAGAGAGAGAGAGAAACAGAGAGAGAAGGGGAAGGAGCAGGAAGCATCAACTCCCATATGTGCCTTGACTGAGAAAACCCAGGGTTTTGAACCAGTGACTTTAGCATTCCAGGTTGATGCTTTATCCACTGTGCCATCACAGGTCAGATCTGTTTCGTCTTTATATGACATGCCCAAGGGTTCAGGATGTCATTTGAAGAACTGTATCTCAGAAAACAAGCCTGGGCTCTGGCCACTGTGCTGTGCTGCTTCCCTAACTGTGATCTCCCCCAAAGTCTGCATCTTTGTGACTCCTCCGCCATTGTGTTCACTTTGTGCATTTCCATAGCAGCGCAGAAATACCTCTATGTCATAGCATCCCCGACCAGCACAGAGGAGCGAGATCATCAACCTGGCTCTATAAATGGTCAAATAAGACAGAAATAAACTTTCCTTGGCTTGATACTATCTCATACTTCACAGCTGAATGGTAACTGGACAATACCATTCAAGGTTCAGTCATTCCTTGATACCTAGGCTAGACACTTTTACAGGTAGAATTTGGATGGCATGTTTGTTTTCTTTGAGATGATGTAGAGTAGACTGGGTAGACGTAATTTCAGGATCTGACGCTCAAGAGAGAAAAGCCCAGGGGCACATTCAGTATTCCCATCACAGACTCCTGTGTTGAGAGTATTCCAGAGAGCAGCACTCAGTCAACTCCATGAGTCCCTAAATATATTCATGCTGACCTATGTTCATTAAAAAAAAAAAAGTGCAGACTAGTGAGTGCCAATTTAGAGCCTATCGTGGGGGTAGGGAGTGGGTGAATGTGGCCATGCCTTTTTATTGTTGGCTTTTCTTAATTCTGAGTTTGCTTGATCAAATTCAGTGAGAGTTGGGAGCTCTCTTAATTTGTGAGGGTCATTCCTCTTTGCCACTAAATGATCCAGTGCCCAGATAGGACCTGTTACACAGAAGACCTGTAAAAATACCAACCATATACCAGAAACTGAATCCCTCAACTGAGAAAGTATGCCTTCTATGGAAGGAGAAAATAGATACATAAGCATCAATAAATAAGATAATTTCCCTGGGTGAAAACAATTGTGAGCAAAATTAAAGAGGAGATAAGAAAAGAGTGATCTGGGTTGTGGCAGCAGAGGCCAGATTTAGAAAGGGTGGTCACGGATGTCCATTTAAGTTGAGTGTCAGAAGAAGCTGGCCTTGCGGCGATCGGGGGGAAGGTCATTCTGGCACAGTGAGGGGTGACGGTGCTGGTCCTGGGGAGGAACCAAGTTGGAGTGTCCCGGAGTGGAAGGCTGGGGGCTAGAGCACAGTCAAGGGGGGACAGCAATAGGAGTGAGGTCAGCCATGTAAGAAAGGTCTCTGGGAAAGATGGCGGACAGTGTTTGGATCATTGCTGAGGTGTGGGGGCTACTGAGGACTCTTCTTTCCCAGGCAGTTCGTCCCCACTGATCCACATGGCACAACCTCCTTGCCTTTAAGTAGTCATCATCCCCACACTCATGTTTGCAGAGCCATTAAGCAATGATTCCTTAACAGATCATTAAAAGATGAGCACCTTTGCAAATTACTTTAGCATTCTTCTCCCAGCAGCATTCTCTGTCTTCTCTGAGTAATGTGTTCTCTGAAAATGTTCTCTGGGTCTTTGGGACTCTGAAATATAGGACTCACCTTACCCTCTGGTGTTTGAACTCACCATGAGTGAACATTTCTAGGTAGTCTCATTTCTCATTTCCACACCCAAATCACTTCCACTGCCCACAAAAAGAGTGTGGGGATGCCCGAATACCCCATCAGTTATATTGTAATTCTGATGTTAGGGGCAAGTTACTAACCTTCACAGTACCCGAGTGTCCTTTCTACAACCAAGATTATAGCTCTTACTCTGTGGGATTCTATGTGTTAAATGAGATAACATACACAGAGCACCTAACACAATTCTGGCTCGCTGTCCACACTCGGAAAATGTTCTTTAATTAAAAAAATTCTGTTCTAATTCAGTCCACCTAAGCTGGTTACATTTTATTTGATAGTCACGAAACATAGTCTATAAAAATTTTTTCTTTATATCAAACCAGATGTAGCAAAAAATTTAAATATGTGGTATATCTGTATTTTACTCTATGGATTAATGAGATCAGTAGCATCATACATATTTTTTTTTGTTTCATAGTTCTTTCCTTTCCTTTTCTTTTCTTCTCTTTTCTTTTCAGGTGAGAGTAGGGGAGATAGGCAGACTACTGCATGCACCTTGACTTGGGTCCACTGGGCAACCCCTGTCTTGGGCCAATGCTCAAGCACCTGAGGTTGACCTCCTTGGATAAACCAAGCTATCCTCAGTGCCCGTGGCAGATGCTGAGATCAATGAAGCCACTGGCTGTGGGAGGGGAAGTGGAAGAGGAGAGGGAGAGAAAAGGGGAAAGAAGCAGGTGCTCACTTCTCCTGTGTGCTCTGACCAGGAGTCAAACACGGGACGTCCATATGTTGGGCTGATGCTCTATCCACTGAGGCACAGGCCAGGGATTGCTCTTTTTTTTTTAATCCCTTCACCCTTTTCATCCAGCCCCCAACCTACTTCCCTTCTGACAGCTGTTTTTATGGCACCAGGAAGGTAAGAAAAGAAAAACAGTGTTTGGGGATAAAACCACTGAAATTTCCACTAGACCTAAAGAGAGTGGGAGGCATCAATTTGAAAGGCCAGCTAAATGCTGCTCCTCACACTCTCATTTCATATGCCGTGTTCCAACGGCTTGGATACAACATCCAAGTTGTAACCACTTCTCCGAACTATTTTGAGAAAGAGGAAGTCCTGATGTGAAAAAGAAATGCTTTGCTTCTCAGTCGTCCCTATGCAAAGGGTGTGCTAACACCCAGACATTCTGAATGTAGCGATCAGTCACGAAAGCCTAGGGTGTGAGCTGTGAATGACCTGAGTCTAATGAAATGTTCAGAGACTTGCTAAAAGTTCATGTTCACTGTTTTAAAAATGATCCATTTTGGAGAAGCATGGGCTTTTCACAGTAAAGCAACTCCGAAAGAAATGGCTGCCTTCTCTCCCTTTCCTTTCCTATTCTCACCACAGCAATCCCTTTTTCCATGGAGCTGACCAAGTAATCTTTCAAAGAGGTTAAACCAGATCATGTCATACTCCTGGTTAAAATTTCCACAGGCTTCTGTTGTAATGAGGGTGAAACCCAAGCTCCATTACAGAGCCTGCAAGGTCTCCTACCTAAGTTCCCATAGTTTCATTTCACTACTCTCTCTTCAACCCTCAGCTCCAACCCCCCAGATTGTTATTCTGCTTGAGCTGACCATGCTGGTTTTCACCCCAGGACCTTTGCCCAAGCTGTTGCCTCTGTGACCCTTTCCCTAAGATTGCAGTGCTGGTAGTGACTGTTACTTCAGACCTGAGCTTAAATGGCACTTGCTCAGAGCCATTCCACAACTCCTCCTTTCTATTCTGCATTCAGAAGTTGAGAACTGCACTTCCAAGTATCTGAGTCTAAAAAAAGATGTTTTGAGGGACATGGGGAATCTCAGAAAGTGGTACCCAAATCTGAACCATGTGTCCACTAAAACGTTAGATGCAGAGTGTATCATCTTAATATTTCACTTGAGGAAAGCGTTAATAAAAACATGTCTTTTGATTGTCATGTTATTTGGGATTACTTGCATCAGTTTAGTTTGATGAATGAATGTGTTGAGAGATTCCGGTTTATTTATTAAATTCCTTAAATTTGTGCTACTCCAATGCCATTCAGGAATACTACATTTTAAAATTTGCCGTTCATTCAGTTTACTTATCTGATAAGTAATTATTGCACACCTACTATGTGCCTGGCATTCCCCTAGGCCTTCAGGGGATTCTGCAAGGAAAAGTCCCTGTCCTTTGGGGCACACTGTGTTCAGGTGAGCCTCTCTGTGGAAGTGACATTTTGAGTATGTATAGAACCATGTCACCTTCTCCTAATGGCTTCATTTTCCCAGAGACCAGAAAAAAAAATTAGTTGTTTATTTACCCCTTTTAACTTTTCTTAGGTATATATCACTTCTGTGATTTTTAGTGATTTTTGATATCCTACCATGAAACTACATGAACTGGTGGCAAATCTGAACACAGTATACAGAAATAATGTCAGAAAAATTTTTGATGGAAATGATACTTTTCTAACCTCTGAGTCTGCCATTGAAAGAACAGCTTAGAAAAGAACTATCTAACAATACGTCAAAACTTTGTTCAAAAGTTAAATGAGCATATTTATATATATATCTCACTCTCAATTTTGTGACTATATAAACATTACATTGTTGAATAAAACAATTCTATCATGACGATTATTTTTAAATTTTGTAAAATATTCCTTGACGCTAGATTAACATGCATGTCTTCATAAGCAATGGCAGAACTTAAACGAAGAAATATGTTATATAAGGTGAAATCCAAGTTAGACCCATCATAGGGTATTACCGAGGTAACTGTCGAATGTCTCCAGAATATTGCTCGTATTTGTAGTTTACCACGTACCACTGGGAACTGTAAAATTTGCAAGCCTTAAGGGAAAAAAAAGAAACAATAATTAAACAAATATCATGAAAAAATTCAGCTGTCCTGACAAAGACCACCGTGAATACAGTTCTCCTGATCTCCGGGGTCATGCGAAGGTAGTTATGTTAGCGTTGCTAAGGCAGGTAAGGGGCTTGCTCACTGTAATCATTTCACATTTTCCAGTGAAAATGAAAATCTAGCCTTTCTCAGACTCCTGGAGGAGAAACCATTTAACATATTTATTCTAATTTGTTCCATCAAGACAGCCCTAATGTAATCACTTGCTGAATCACACCAAGGGCCCCTTGCTAACCTCAAGTGCCATCATTCTCAGCCTTCCTTGGCAACTCCTTGCAGCTATGTAATAGTTCTTAGCAGTGAAAGGCGTTCTCATTTATCTGTAATCCTCTTATCATGATTTTAGCCCATTGCTTCTTTCTCTTGCCTTGGGAACTTTTTCTTTGTCCCTTTGTATCAGCCCTGCTGTCACCTTGAAATCCACATTTTAGTTTTCTTCTGGTTCAGCCTTCTCCATGGTTGTTCGTGGCTTTTATAAAAAAGATGACCAAAAACTTTAAAAAAAAACAAACAAAAATTGACAGCAGAAAATAATTATCTTACAATGGTCCAGAACGGAGGAGTGGACCGTATTTACTTCTCAGACACTACCGTGCACTTAGCCCTGTAT
This sequence comes from Saccopteryx bilineata, assembly GCF_036850765.1. Taxonomy (NCBI): domain Eukaryota; kingdom Metazoa; phylum Chordata; class Mammalia; order Chiroptera; family Emballonuridae; genus Saccopteryx; species Saccopteryx bilineata. The sequence goes on along the minus strand of NC_089494.1, from coordinate 12,644,006 downwards.
TGACTGAGGGTTGGTAATGGGGATTTCACAACGTGGCTTTTAAGGTTCCTTTGGATTCTAAAATGACGTGATTCTGGGGATTCAACAGCTATTCAGTTGAGAAGGAAACTTTGTCCTCTAGCTTTAGAGGAAGTAAGAGGAGCAATAAACTTAATGCAATATGAGGAATAAAGACCTGGGATTGTCTTTGTAACCAAGCAGGGGACAGCCAGGATCTCTTTGTGACAGCAACCACTCAAGGTGCAGAAGGGCTTTGGAGCAGAGAGCACGGCACTGCCTTTGCAGAATCAGGAAGTGGGAGGACGTGGCCCGAGGATGGTGCAGAAGGGTTGATGGGGAACGCTGGGCGCAGGCACCGGGCTCAAGAGGCAGCAACGAGGCAGGGAGAGAGAGGGCAGAGGGGATTAGGAGTCCTCAGCCTTGCTAGATTCCTCTGGCCTTGAGCTTTCTCAGCACCACAACTTGATTTGTTCAGGAAAACACCCACGCACAAACCAGGAGCTGAGGGTGAAACAATACATGAGCCTGGGACAGACAGGAGGAGGAGGAAGAGGAGGAGAAGGAGGAGGAGGAGGATGGCAAGGCAGCAGGAGAAGAGTTTAAAAATACCACGGCAGCCAGACAAACAGACACGGGTAACAATAAAAGGGAATTCAGGGGATCTGGGATGGCTGGAATGGAAGGAATGGGAACAAAACCGAATATTCAGCTAATATTAAATTTCTTAACTTGCCAACTCCTGGGCCAATTCTGCAGATGACAGGTTTCTGGAAATAAGAGGAAAACCAAGCCCTGAAATGCTCCTTGGCTAAAATGCTCCATCTTCGTTTCATATGAAGATGCCAGGCATTCAAGGAGGGAGCACAGAGGCCCACGGTGTCCCAAGCCTTGGAGACAGGCGCTCCTGAGTCTAGTTCTTTCTCAACTTCTCTCACTTACTTCCTTTCTCAAGACCTCGCTGTAGTTCTCAAATGAAACAAAACATAAATATTTTAAAATAGGAAACAAAAGGAATAAAACCCACTTCCTTTTCGCATTCCCTTCCAATATTTTTTCTGGTACATAGTGGTACTTTGTTCCCCTCTAAGTGTATATTTGAATTGAAATCATTTTTTATTCACTTAATGGGATAGTCTATAGAGATTTTTACATTTTCTTTCTAAATTCCATGACCTCTTTGAAGAAGTAGGATAAAGTTTCATACCCTAATTTACTAATCCAGCCTCTTAGTTTTGAAGATATTCATTCATTCAACAGACATTATTGAGCCCTTACTGTGTGCCTGAGGTTGTCTTAAGCAATGGGAACCAATCAGTGAACAAGAGGCTAAATTTTATTCCCTCTTGAAACTCACCCCTTTGTGATAGGTAATTAATAAATAAAACAAATAAGTACATTGTGCAGTATGTTAGCAAATGGTGTTATATAAAATAAATTGGGGGTGGGGGAAGAAAGCTGAGGAAAGAGGATCAATTTGCATAGAATGGTTAGGGTATTGCATTTGCCCATTGAGCAAAGACTTACAGAAGAGGACAGAATGAGTGATTATTGTGGCTGCTGGAAACTTTGTGCCAGGGTTGAAAAAAACACTTCAGAATGTGTCTTCATGCATATGGTCCTCCCATCCTCCCTCAAGTCCTACCCATCTTGGATTATTTGCTTAAGATAGAATACTCAAATTATTTTTTAAATTCTTGACTTAAAAATTGCCAAACTACCCTGGCCAGTTAGCTCAGTGGCAGAGCGTCGGCCCAGAGTGTGAAAGTCCCGGGTTTGATTCCCAGCCAGGGAACATAGGAGAAGCACACATCTATCTGCTTTTCCACCCTTCCCCTTCTCCTTTCTCTCTGTCTCTCTCTTCCCCTCCTGAAGCCAAGTCTTCATTGGACTAAAGTTGGCCTGGGTGCTGCAGATGGCTCCATGACCTCTACCTCAGGTGCTACAATGGCTCCAATTGCAGTGGAGCAACGCCTCAGAGGGGCCAAGCATCGCCCCCTGGTGGGCATGCTGGGTGGATCCCAGTCGGGCGCATATGGGAGTCTGTCTGTGTGCCTCCCCCCCCTTCTCACTTCAGAAAAAAAAATTTGCCAAACTAATGTGAGTTCTCTATAAACAAAATGCAAATAGAAGGCACATCATTGAGCCCAGAGCTACAGGTCTTCTAGAATTAGCACTCACTTCCAACAGGATTTTGGTCAAACCAATTTATTTATTTGGATCTCAGTTATAGCTATTGAATGTTTATAATACTGTAGTGGATTAGAAATTTCTGTTCCATAATATCTATTTCTATACTTTCTGACCTAGAGGTTTTAATGGAACAAAGCTGCGTTGACTTACTCATTGTCTTTTCTTGCTATTAACAGGACTTACGCTCGGCCATGAAAAACATGTATACTTATGCATATTATATACAATATCTACAACATGCCACAGGTTTAACTGAATGAATCTGAGATGTGGTAAGCCTGAAGCCCACTAACCCAAAATGACTGTAGTACTTTCTTACATTAACCTATAGCATAGGTGCTATATTAAAGAACACCTTTTCGTTTTGAAGTGGTAAGTGCTTGTCAGATACTGTACTACTGCGTGTTTTACACATAATCTTAATAAGCACTCAATGAGATTTTATTATTCCCATTTTATAGATCATAGAGGCAAAGAGTGGCTCAGATCTTTGCCCAAGATCCTACATGTGATAGAAGTAAGATTTCAAACTGTATTTGTCTGACTCTAAATGTCCATTCAGCAAGTTTATGAATTGTGTGTGATTGCAGCCCCCCCTCCACCCCCCTTTTAAGCATATCTGAGCCATAATTCTAGATATTTCTATGGAATTTCTGTTTCTGTCTTGGAGTCAAGATCTGGTTTTGGATTTTGGTATTAGCTATGTGATCTCAATTAAGTAACTTAATACCTCTAAATTTCTTCATCTGTCTAAATAACACCAGCTTTAATAGGATCAAATAACATAATTCTGATAAAGCACTTAGCATAAGGTAAGTACTTAATACTTGGTTTTGAAAAATTAATTTTTCCAGAGTTTGATTCAATCTGTAATTCCTATTCTGAATAGTTGATAGTAACTTGTTTTCTTTAATTTATAAAAGCATAGGTCTGGAGAGATATATTAGCTCTGATTATCAAATAGTCTTGTTTTAATCAAACCCTTCATGAATTTATGTGCTAGATTTCCTGTATCTATTGGTGGGTAGATGAGAATTAGGGTTAGACTAGATGACTCTTAAGAATCCTTCTAAATCTCTGACTTCTCTGATTCTGAGAAAGCCAGTGCATTTGACAAACACATAAATGTTTCTCTTACATAGTTATGGCATTTTGGAAATGTTATGCATAAAAAATTATCCTCTATTCTTTGTTCCAGCCCACACAGTCACTCTAAAGAGGATCATTAAGAACTATTATAATTATGACTACAGCTCTTCTTTGTCCAAAAACTAAACTGAAATGACCTGTCGCCAATTCAGTCACAGGCTACAACTCTGCTCACTACCATAAAGCAATAATAGCTCCATTTTACCCTTACTAACCCAATCCCATAATACCAGTTTCAAAATACCAATTCCTTATCTCCTTGAAAATGGAGGCTGCCACAGCCTATGTCAAAGGTGAAATGTGCTGAGCTAGTTAATTCTTCCAAACAGGAATGACCCAATTCACATTTTGTTCAGTTATTACCATATGTTTGTTTGTTCAGCCTTTGCACACACCATCTCTGTCTGTGATAGGTGTAGGCACACAAAAACCGAGCCAAGTCACAGGTCAAGGTTTTTATGACACTAAGATAGTGTTTCCGACTGTCTCGT